>NC_072474.1:37267424-37578894 GCF_027574615.1 Eptesicus fuscus | reverse complement strand
TCTTAAAGACCCTACAGCAATTTCCTCTTTTCAGCAATCATATTTTCCTTCTTCCTTCGAACTGTTCCACCATAACTATTAAACTAGTGTATTTTAATGCTGGGTTTCTGCAGCCCCGATAGAGTGTTTCAGTTCTATCTTTTAGAACATTTACATGACCTCTTTGGTGGGGAGTGTGTGCCTGAAATACATGATGAGGTTCCTTTCCCACGGCTGTAAGTATGCCTCCTTTGTGCCTCTGTTTTCCTCACGGTGTTTATGACTCCTCACTCTTACCAGAGTGAAGATCACAATGTTATTGGCTATAAAGCCTTTAAGCTCTCTTTTCAGGTATGTTTCAAGCCTTGATCTTCTACACTAACCGGCACTGCCTGCTCCACCAGCTGAGACGGACTGAGTGGAAAGAATGATGTGCTCATCGGCCCCGCCTTCCCCTCTCTGCTGGCTGCATTCATCTCCCTCATTAATAAGAGCCCCAATGCACATTTCTATTGGCAAATCAATAAGGCTAAAGGAAGAAATCTGATGTGAGCCATGGTTATTACTCACCATTTTGTATTTGTGTTCTTCACAGAGCAAAGTATGGCAGTTACGTATGAACCTCTGTTTAATCAGATGACAAATTAACAATAATAACAAATGATTATCCACTTAGATACCTGATGTAGAAGTTGAAAATAATATTTTAATGGGGATTGCGTTGAATTTATAGATTGCTTTGGGTAGTATGGACACTTTAATTATGTTGATTCTACCAATTCATGAACATGGCATATTCTTCCATTTGTTTATGTCTTCCTCTATCTCTTTTTTCAATGTCCTATAGTTTTCCAAGTATAGGTCTTTTACCTCCTTAGTTAAGTTTATTCCTAGGTATCTTAATTTCTTCGGTGCAATAGTAAATGGGATTTTTTTTTTTTTTTTTTTTTTTTTAGTTTCTCTTTCTGTGAGTTCATTACTGACATATGAAAAGGTCATAGATTTCTGGATGTTAATTTTGTATCCTGCTACGTTGCCGAATTCATTTATTAGTTCTAGTAGTTTTTTTGATGGAGTCTTTGGGGTTTTCTATGTACAGTGTCATGTCATCTGAGAATAAGGACAGTTTTATTTCTTTTCCAATTTGGATACCTTTTATTTCTTCTTCTTCTCAGATCGCTATGGCTAGCACTTCCAGTACTATATTGAAAAGGAGTGGCATATTTCACAGACCTAGAACAAACTCTCCAAAAATTCATCTGGAATAAAAAAGACCCCAAACAGCCACAGAAATCCTGAGAAAGAAGAACAAAGTTGGAGGTATCACAATATCAGATATCAAGCTATATTACAAAGCCATAGTTCTCAAAACTGTCTGGTACTGGCACAAGGACAGGCATAGGGACCAATGGAACAGGACAGAGAACCCAGAAATAGACCTAAGCCATTATGCTCAATTAATATTTGACAAAGGAGGCAAGAGCATACAATGGAGTCAAGACAGTCACTTCAATAAATAGTGCTGGGAAATTTGGTCAGATACATGCCAAAAAAAAAAAAAAAATGAAAGTAGATCACCAACTTATACCATACACAAAAACAACTCAAAATGTTTAAAGGTCTTAAATGTAAGTTGGGAAACCATAAAAATCTTAGAAGACTCCATAGTCAGCAAAATATCAGACATATGTTGTAGCAATATTTTTACTGATACAGGTCTTAGGGCAATGGAAACTAAGGAGAAAATAAACAAATGGAACTACATCAAAATAAAAAGCTTCTGCACAGCAAAAGAAACCATCAACAAAACAAGAAAGCCCACTTCATGGGAGAACATATTTGCCAATGCTATTTCAGATAAGTGTTTAATCTCCAAAATTTACAGGGAACTCATACAATGTAACAAAAGGAAGATAAACAATTCAATCAAAAAAATGGACAAAGGACCTAAATAGACACTTTTTGAAAGAGGACATACAGAAGGCTGAGAGACATATGAAAACATGCTCAAAGTCACTAATCATCTGAGAGATGCAAATCAAAACGACAATGAGGTACCATCTTACACCTGTTGCAATGGCTATCATCAACAAATCAACAAACGACAAGTGCTGGCAAAGATGCGGAGAAAAAGGAACCCTTGTGCACTGCTGGTGGGAATGAAGACTGGTGCAGCCACTGTGGAAAATAGTATGGAGTTTTCTCAAAAAGTTAAAAATGGAACTCCCATTTGACCCAGTGATCCCACTTCTAGGACTATATCCCAAGAAACCAGAAACACCAATCAGAAAGGTATATGCACCCCTATGTTCATAGCAACACAATCCTACCTAATAATAGACAAATATGCAAATTGACCATACCTTCGCTATGCCCGCGATTGGCCAGGAGGCGCGGGGGGGGGGCGGGACTCGGGGTGGCCGGGGTGGCCGGTTGGGCCGGTGGGACGCTGAGCTCGCGTCGCCAGCGGTGGCTCGAGCTCAGCATCTGCGCCATGGCTGTGCTGCAGCACAGAAGGGGCCTCTGGGGCAGCGAGCTCACGTCCCACCCACGGAACATCAAAAGCGGGGGAGCTGGGTGCCTGTCCGCTCAGGCACCAGGCCTTTCAGAAGCCTTTGCCGCGCCAGAGGCTTCTGAAAGGCCTGGTGCACCAGCGGACAGGCACCCAGCTCCCCCATGATCGAAAGCGAAAGCGTGTAGGGGACCCTACACGTGCATGATTCAATCATGCACTGGGCCTCTAGTTTACAATAGCTAAGATTTGGAAACAGCCTAAGTGCCCATCAGCAGATGAGTGGATTAAAAAACGGTGGTACATCTACACAATGGAATACTACGCTGCTGTAAAAAAGAAGGAACTTTTACTATTTGCAATAGCATGGATGGAACTGGAGAGTATTATGCTAAGCGGAATATACCTGTCGGAGAAAGATAAATATCACACGATCTTACTCATATGTGGGATATAATGATCTACATAAACTGATGAATAAAAATAGATCCAGAGACAAGGTAGCATTGAACAGACCGTGAAACCTCAGAGAGAAGGGAGGGGAGGGGAGAAGGTTAGAGATCAACCGAAGGACCTGTATGCCTGCACCAATGGACACAAACCAATGGACACAAACACTGGAGCAGTGGGAGCTTGCCCATGGGGGTGGGAATGGTGGTGGTGGGGTCAATCGGGGAAAAGGATACATATGTAATACTTTAAACAATAAAAAAATGAAAAAACTTTGAAAAAAAAGAAAATAATATTTTATCATAAGAACTTTTAAATAGAACCGTACATTTCAGGTATGTCAACTGAAAGATGATGCAGTCGTCTATGTTACAGATCCGAAGGTTAAATACCAGCACGATTCACTGAAGTGTGTCACACAGCTGGATGTGGGTGAGTGAAGGAAGAGGGTCTTGGAACTTCCTGAGCGGGATCACCTCCTGCTGTTCAGTGTGTTTCAGGACTTGCTTTAGGCTTTGTCTGGTGCATCAGTCTCTATTACAAGGTCCAGCATTTTGACCACAATCCAGTTCTAATACACAGATAAGTTTTAGACCCTCTATTCTTCATGAACATAGTAACTCGACTCCAATCTTGTACTTCTCAAATTGCCAGGGGATCCTTCCTTCTCAAAAACAGCCAGTGATGTAATTACCACAGGAATACGGTCAGAAGTCTCCACTCTAGGATTCAATCTCCTCTGAAACCTAAGTAAGACCCTCCACATCCTGGTCTCACCACCATGTCAGCCTAAATCCTGAATATTTCCACTTCCAGTCTGTATATTAAAACCTGTTATTCTGTGTTTATTCTAGTAGATCTAGTTTATTTTATTTTACTCATCACCTATTCACTCATTCATTCATTTTTATTAAGCCTTTAATTCACTTATTCAGCACTCACTATGTTTCAGGCAATCTCTGAGGAATATGTAGATAGGTAGACAGGTAGATAATAAACAAAGATATAGATGAAAGATAGATGATAGATTATCGATAGACAACAATAATGTATTATAATCATCAAACTTGCTAAGATAGGAGATCTTAATTCCCACCACAAAAAAGAAATCATAATTATGTAATGTGGTAGAGGTGCTAACTGTTGCTATAATGGCAATCATATTACAATATACAAATGTATCAAATCAACATGTTACATAACTTAAATTTACACAATGTCTCATGTCAAATATATTTCAATAATAAAAAAGTGTATAAGAACACTTGTAGAAAGTTGTTTCTAAGAACATGAAAAGAAAAGATGATAAAAGACAGATAAATGATGGATAGGTAGATAGATAAAGGGTAGATTATAGGTAACTAATAGTCACTATTATTATGGTACACAAAATTTTATAGGAAAATCTAGAGGTAACAAATTATTGAAATCAATAGATGTATTTGGTCTAATAGAGCAAAAACAAGACTGAGGCTTTACGGTTACTATGAATTCAAGTCTGACGGATGTTTTCATGCTAAGAATCACTGAATGCAAGTCCACTAAGGTAATATCCATTCATTCCTAAAATTCAGGAGCAAGGATATAAATAATAAACATTATTAGGACTTCTTAATCATTGCTTTCCCCATCACATACACGCATCCATTTTCTTGGTCCTTTGGGTAGTTTTTCAAACCCATAGGCATCACAATTTTGAATTTTTGCCAAGTTCCTCAGATGAGACAATTATGGGTCAGCAAGAAAGCTCTACTCCTAAACCCAAAGCCTGAAAGCTTTGGAGCAATGGCTCTAATGAAAAATGTAATATCTCTCACTTTCCCTTTCTATTGCTTTTTTGTTTGGTTTTCATGGGAATCTATTTCTGTGAGTGTTTGCTGTAAGCAGACACTTCTGTTCTCTTAGCCTGAAATTAAGAGAATAGTGTAGTGGGGTGGATGTCCAGAGGGAGGTGGTGGGAATGGGCCAGAGTGTGGGTGTGTGTGCATGTGCTTGTGTGTGTGTACACACATGTGTGTTCACATGTGATGTGCACATGAGCTATGGGGCTCTAGGAACCACCAGCTATGGATGTGAGAGGCAACGTTAAAGTCTCTGATTCTATGCTTAAATAATATTTCCAGTATCAGAACTTGTGGTCTGGCTGAGATGCAATATACAAAAAAATAGAACAGTCAATCTATGTTTGAGCCTGAAGATTTAAAGCTAATTTATAACCACAAATACATAAGGCTTTCTCTTTGCCTTTTCATTTTCACAGCTAACTGACTATTTGAGTAAGCGCCCTGCGTTAGTGATGAGCGTTAGCAATAAAATAATACTAGCTTCACAATAAGGACTAGATCTTATAAATCCCGACTTTCACATCACAGGAAACACTTAATGTGCTAATAGCTTGAGAAAGGCAATGACAAGACTTGAAGAATTTCTCTCTCGTGTGGGTATTTTTTGGGGAGGAGGAATTTCAGGTTCTACTTGTCATGTGCACACGTCAAGTTACAAACATTCATTTTTTACATAACTCGTTATTCTGAAAATTTGAAATAATCATAATTAAAGCTGAAGTATAAAATTATCAAATACTGTCATAATTTTTTTTTTCAGAGATCATCTCGGGGAGAAGACCTAAAGTCTGAAAACATTTATTTCACTTACTACCATTACTTTTACTCGGAAAGCCTCTCTAAATTTTTCCTTGACTCTTCTGAAACATTCTTATCTGTTTTGCAGTTTATCTGAATGGAACAATTCCACGGAGGGAGGGACTTTCAAGTTGAAACGTATCAGACAACCCGACATAGTTGACCCAGCTCTGCCATTCGCACTGCTGTGATTTGGGGTGACCTTGGAGGAGCGTGTTGGTGAGCACTGGGGAGGGGAGGTGACCTCAGTGTCCGGGGCAGCTCACGAATACCTGCCATTAGCATATCACTGCCTTCAGGCAGCTGGCCTTCCCTTCCGTGGGTGGTGGGTGCTGAGGTGCATGTTCTAGGTGCTGGCCTCGTGGGGAAATGGTAGGCTGCAAGGGAGCAGGACAAAGTCTGTGCCTGGAGAGGGTGCTTCTTCGCTTTGAAAGGACATTGATGAGCAGAAGTGAGATGTGTGGCCTGTGGTAAGTAGAATGGGCAGGAGCATGAATTGACCTCACTCCCTCTGCCTCATTTATGGACGAGGGTAAGAGCTGCTCACAGTCCTCCTGGTTGGCTGCAGCCAGGAGTAAGCAGCTACTTTGTGATTTTCTTGTGTCTCATGACATCTCCCCAGCACGCATGTTTAGCCACATGGAACAGAGGTGCCGTGAGCAAGCGCAGATGGCTGCTTTGCTGTTTGCACCGTCTGAGCACCTACCCCCAGCAGCACGGGTCCTGGAATGGGAGCTTCCAGAGCATCTCCATCTGCTTTTGTTAATAATTATGTGAAACACAGAAACGGCTCCTTTGCAGAGTTATCACTTCCAAATCAAACCCTGCTCAGGTTTTCAGAACCTTCATCATTTGGGGATAATGTCAACCTAGTGACCATAGAAAGAGACGGTCACCATGCAACTATTTAATCCAGGAGGCAAGGAAGGCAGGTGGGTTTGGTGTTTATTGATTATGTTGTTAGTGAGACTGATTTAAATGAAAACCCATGGAGATGTTTCAAATATCTCCAAACTGCTACTTAAGTTGCTACTCTTAGCAAATCCCATCAGCTCATTAGTGTCAGGCAGTACCTTGGGAAGAAAAGTACCTAAAAGACACCCATCTCCCCTGTGGGGGCAAAAGTGCTTTTATAAGGACAGTTGATAATGCATTTGACATGCTCACAGCCTCTGTAAGAAGCAAGGATGCCAAAAGTACAAGAAATAGCAACTTAACACTTTTGGGGGGTATTTGAAATCTTCTTCATCATTGATGTTCATTTTAATTCAATCAAAGAGAAAAAAACCCAACCAAAACAAAGCCCAGCTCAGTGCCGTTCGCAGACCAGGCCAGCAGGCGCTCTTTCCCCTGTGGTTGATTCCAAGTTAAAAATACAATGTTGGGCGATGCGACTTGATTTGGTCCAATGGGAGGGAGCTATTTTATTGGAATAATTTTCCTTCCGTTTGATCACACATTTTATTAAAAGAGCGGGAAGATCTCCCAGCTTGAGATATTTAAAGTCTTATTGGCGGGTGCAGCAGACGGATGACAGAGCAGACGGCGCGATGGCGCAGCAGCAGGAAGTGAATGAGTGATGGTTCTTTGCTGCCGCGAACACCCCAAAATCTATCATTCCAGATGCACAAATTAAAATTACTCACTAAGCAAGAATGCCATTGAGCTGCGCCTTATAAAAATCCCGGACTCAGTAGGAAGTGCCAGGCTGATAGATTTGTGCTGTGAGAGCCACATAATCATGCCGCCATCGATTACAGCCCCTCACTTTATGGACTCGGCTCTCTCCGCAGTCACCATGAGTAACTGATTCGGCCTCTGCCGAATCCACAGCGATGGGCTGCCTAGGACACGCACCCCCACTGAGTTGTCTGAGGCCGTTGGAAAGTGTCCTGCTCAGATCTGAGTCCTATCACCCGGGTCAGACATCAGTGAGTGACAGGTGATCTGGCCTGTCTTATTCAGAGAACATGGGTCATTTCACACACCTGTCCTACAGGAGGACACTAACAGGAGGTGGCAGTATGCCACCCACGCTTCCTGCCAGGGCCCCTTCGGTGACAGGTGTGACCCACCATCCCGGAGACACCCGAGTGCTCCTGGAACCTGGCCGTTTACAGTTCCCAGCCTGAAATTCCTACGTCCAGCTCCAAAATGGACCCCAGGTTTATACTATCCCACACTGATTGCAACTCAATTTTGAATTTTATTCATGGAGATGATAACTTTGCTGGCTGACTGTTATTATGGTCAAGTAAGTGGTAACAGCACTTTTCAAGTCCAAAGTTTTTGTTTTTTTTTTTCCCTAAAAGAAAAAGTACTGTACAAATTCACATTGGATTTCCAATATCATTTCAAATTCTTTCCAGCTCTGTCTGTTTTCTGCGTATGGTTTTCAAAACACATTACATAGCACCTAATGCTGCAAACTGACATCAAATGCTTTTATGCCTGCAATTGGAATCAGAGCAAAATATCCCTGGGCATTGTCCCCAAAGAGTTAATTATGAAGGTTCCCGCCGTGCACTTTCTGCAGGCGGTTTCTCATACCACCGTGCGTCTGGCCCTGAAGACACGGCATCCTTTGAATGTGTGTGGACTGTGGACGCGGTTGCCTCCCTTCACGGTGCTGTGCCGATCTCTAAGCCTGGTTCTGTTTTCCTTCTTCTAAAAACACCAACAAACCCGGCATCAAGAGCAGCTCTTCACCCTTATCACCCTAACGCACAGGGTAGGGCTCCCCACACCACTTGCTGTCTTGATCTTGGATGGTCAACGGCTCAAAGGAGTGGCCGCAGTCTCCAGACGGCGATGGTGACGCGTCGCTCACTGTGGTCTCTCCTGTGCAGCCTCAAGGCCTGTCCCGTGCAGTGTCCCCTTCACGATGGCCTCAGGGGTGAACGGGCCCAGGAAGCGCCCTGCACTGCAGCTCTCTCCTTCCTAACGTGCAGCCTGGCCTTTGCTCTGGAGATGCAGCTGCTCGAAAGAACTGGCTCAGGCGATTGTGGAGACTGAGACATCCAAGGTCTGTCCTGAGTTCGCCGGAAGCCCGGGAGGCCAGTTGTCTGGTTCCCCTCCGGGTTGGGTCCCTCTGCCTTTCATGGATACTCGTGCCAACCTGCCAGGCTTGGAAGTGGTCTAACTTTCTCAACCATAAGCAGCAGGAGCAGCAATCAAACCCTGAGTCCTCACACCTGCCAGGGCCGGGGCCTGAGGGTCTGCGGTTGTTTAGAAAGAGAAGTTTGGGTGCTGAGGTTGTTTGGAGGCCTGAGCTGACAGTGGTCTGTGGCTCCCAGCCAGGCTGGGGAGGAGATGCTTTTGGGGGACACAGCACACCATCAGCAGCGGCCCTTCCCTCGGGGGCACATCACTGCCTGGGGACCCCAGTGGCTTGGCTGTCTCAGCAGTGAGTAGCGCTTCTCAGGAGGAGCTGGGAGAGAAGTAAAGGCAGGGACGTGCCCGCAGGTCAGGGGAGCGAGAGCAACCACGCCTGTGCTTCTTTGAAACACTGCATTTATCTTCTCCCTCAAATTACAGCCCTCTCCCTGGAAACAGACCGTGTCTGAATTCCAAATCTGCTCCGAGCCCTGAGGGCTGGGTGGCATCTTCCTGGCTCTGCGGTCATTTTGGTATTTTGTGTAGATTCCTTTGGGAACGCAGGGACGCAGATCCTCCAGGGGCCTCCCAGACTCAGGTTACTCCCCGTGTCAGAAAACAGAGGGTCCCATTTCCGCAGCTGCTCCCTCCTCAAGCTGCAGCCCCCAGTCACCTGCCAGCACACCCCTGGTCCTGAGAGATGATGCAGGGGTTCATCTAAGTGAAGGGGGCACACCCACAGGGAGTGGGGCCACGTCGTGGGACTAGGCCGGTGAGGAGTGGGCTGTGCTCTGCTGGGAGTTGGGGGAATCCTGCGGGGCAATAAAGCCGGAGGGTGATGCCTCCTCTCTCTCGGTGCACTTAATGGCAGTTCTCATGGGCATGGAGGGCAGAGTGGGTAGGGTCATGAATCTGGGCCTGTGCCCTGCGGAGGGCGAGCCTGGGGGGCAAGGACCTCCCAGCACCTCTATTCTACAAGTTCCCGGAGGCCAAGCAAGCAACCTTCTTGACAGGGTGATGAAGGGTCACGTCTAAGTAGAGCTTTCACTTGTTCTGAAACCCGGATCATAGGGGTGTATCAAAGCCTCCTGGGTGGGGCCGTCAGCACACCATCCCTCAGCCACGGGCTGCATGGGAGAGCCAGGCCCCTGGGATAACCCCACGAGGCCACCGTGGGCGTCTAGTATACTCAACATCAGCCCTGAGGACTGGAAGCCAAAACGTCTCCTTAGGAAGAAAGGCTCGGCTGGTCAATGGCTTCAGGCAATTGTCCAGCTGGTCACAGTCACCTTCCTTGGAGTGGGCAGGCGGAGGGGCAGCAGGCAGGACCTGCAGGAACAGGTGTGTGTTCGAGTGGAGAACAGAGTCCTGATGATCAGGTGCACCGCGCACCACCAACTTGCCCCAGAGACCTGCACAAAGCTCCCATGTCTGGGCTGCGACCATCACGAGACCTTACGGGGTGAGGGCAGAAATAGTCTTATTGCCCGGGCCTGTGCATCCCATCTTTGTGGACCCAAACTGATTACACTTTCCTGCTTTGCCCTGAGCATCCTCTTACTGTATGACTGTCATCCTTCCATCCAAAGAGCGATGTGATCCCACACCACCCTGACTGCTCCACCCCCGCCCTCCCAGGAACCCACAGCTACTTAGGAGCCCGCACAGAGACAGTGACACAGGGGAAGCTTAGGGCCTCGCGCCTTTGTCCTTCCTGCTTCTGAAACACCTTCCCACAGCGAGTGGCGCATTGCTGCTGTTGCCAAAAAGTACGGTGCTCTAGACAAACACCAGGACCACATGTCTCAGCACAGTGTCCCCACACTGTGTCCCCCAAAAATGTAGATCAGTGAGAGGCTGAAAAGGCAGTTCAGGAAAGATTTGAAATATAGTCCATCTCCTCCTTGGACATAATATCAGCATTTAAACATCCAGATAAGTTTTACAGAAAAAGAGAAATCTTTTCACCTTCTGCTTCTTAATGTTCTTTGAACATTATGTCCCCTATTATCACGTAAGACCAATTAGCATCCTAGGGCACATGCCTTTGAGAATCGGGTTTTTAACACAATCATTTATGAGTAGTGTTTTGTATCTTTCTGAATATTAAAACCACAATGACAGGATTTTAAGTATTCTATGAATATCCAGGGTTAAAAAGTTGGGTTTTGATGGTATTCAGGAGGGGGCGGGGTGGGGGGGGGGAGAGAGAGAGAGAGAGAGAGAGAGAGAGAGAGAGAGAGAGAGAGAGAGAAACACAGAGAGAGAAACAGAGAGAAAGAAACACACACACACAGAGAAACAGAGATAGAGATTTTTCTTAAGGAACAAATACAGAGTGTGGAAGAGCAGAGAACACATTCCTTTGCTGAAATTTAAAGGCAGAGACGACTTGGAAGGCCTTGGACTGTCTTTACGCTCCTGATGCCCACTCCCGTCTGAGCGACGAGGACAGGTCATTCTGACAGCTGTGAATGTGAAGCACATGCTTGCAGCCTGGTGTGGCTGGCAGCTCAGCATCCACAGCCCAGCCCCCTTGAGGTCACACTCACAGACATGCGTGGTAGGTTAAGTGCATCTACATCCATATCCATATTCAAATCCAATCTCTGTCTACGTCTGTATCTGATCCATGTCTACTGTCTCTCTATCTAATCTATGTATGAGATATGTAACATCTACATATCTATCTCCTCAGGTCTGTTTCTCAGGAGAGCCCTGACTATACACACACATCACTTACAGATGTCTTTCCCTTAAAGACTGAAATTCTCTCCTCTTTTCTGTGGCATCAAATGTCCCCTCATAAGCATCCCTGCCCTTTCTATGTCCACTGGTCAGCAGAAGGGGCCTGGCTTCGTGGCCTTTTTGAGGGTTGACAGATTAGGGATGAGCGTAGAGAAACTGAGGTGCAGAGACATGAGAAAGGGTCCCAGGCACTGGCAAGCCCGTGGCAGTGAGGAGATGAGCAGATCCTCCCTGTGGTGTGTGCTTTGGTACAGGGTCTGAGAGAACCACGGACCCCATGTCCTAGAAGCACAAGGCAAAGCCTCCTGGTGGTGATGGCAGCTCGGCTGAGCCTTTCAACGTGGCAGGTAGGAGTCACCCTGGTTGGTAGACAGGGTTTCTAGGCCCATGAAACACAGCAAGGGCACTGGGGCTCCGTGCACAGGTCTCAGGGGCAGGTGGGTGCCATGGGAACTGCAGACTATGAGCTGGGTCTCAGCGGAGAGAGATGGCACGTGGGAAAGGTGGGCAGTGAGTCTGAAGGGCTAAATGCGGGTCAGGTGATGGTGGCACAGGGTTCATGGAGAGGATTTTAAGCAGGACAGTGGCATGGTCCAATGAATGTTTGGTTAGATTTCTCTGGATTGATGGATTTGAGGGGTAAGAAAGCCACCCAAGGTCATTTGAAAGGTCACAGGAGATACCACCTTTATTAACTTGGGCGCTAGAAGTCAAACACACAGTGCTCACAACTTGACATTTAGTAAGTGACGGGATCAGAATCCAGCACAGTCCTTCCTTGCAGGGTCCATTCTACTAATTAATCTGTTATTTCGTCATATTTACCAGAAAACTAGTCCCAAGTTCAAGGAAGCAGCCAGCCCTGGAGATGTCACTAGACCCGCCAGGGTGGATGTGGGTCAACATGCTCATTGGAGCGAATGTCTAAAAGCGGGGATGCTTGAAAGATGACCTACTCCTCAGCAGGAAGAGCGGCCATGGTGCGGGGGTGGGGGTGTGTGGGGGTGGGGTGGGGTGACGGGAGCTTGGCCATGGCTCCTGGCGGCAAGGATGATGGGGTTCTCAGCACAAGTGGGACGACCTCAGGAGGTCGATTCACCTAGCCCTCTGAATGGAACCCCGGGAAAAGAGCACCCACTGTCCCAGCCTCTGTGTGCAGCTGGCAGAGGGAGTCTTGGAAGACAGGCATCCATGGCATGTGTTGGGGACCTTAGGGCACAGGGCCACAGTGAGGCAGGTCCCCATGGTTCAGAGTAGCCCCCAGCACACATGGGTTAGGAATTCCCTGCCTAGAGTTGGCAATTAAAGATATAGCCCCCGAGGAAGCAGCAAGAAGCCCCCAACCCCAAAGGAGAAAACTCTTTAAGGAGCAGGGGAGCGGCCCGGGATAGAGAGACCTGGGTGGAGCAGGACACAAGAATGGATGGATGGATGGAATCTTCAGGGGAATCTCTTGGAAGTGAAAATAGTTGCAGGTCCCTGAGCCTGTAATAGCACACCCACTTCCTACCCTCGGCAGCTCATGCCATGGCCCCTTCCTGGTATTGTCTTCGCAGTCAATATTGTGGGCAGTGAGAGGGGTGGGTTTGGGGGCGTGGGTCTGACCTCACTGGAGGGCATGTGCATGCTTCCCCCTTTCATCTCCCTGCTGATCGGACCGCCTGCCACCCAGGCTGGTGCAGATCTCTGCCCCTTTCTCCCTGGAGACTTTCATCTCCACGCTTGTTCCACCTTGTGGCTTATGCCTCACCACGGCCACCTCACCCACTTGTTTTTTAACTGCTGTTAAGGACCCAGCGATGTATTAGACACAGGGACAAAAATCAAACACATATGAGAGACACACAGCTTGCCCTTGTAGGGTCACAATCTCATTGGGGAACGGAGATAAACATGTGGGTGTCAGCACTTACAGCGGCACTTAGTGGTCAGACCCTGAGTGGGGCCCCCAAGTGCCGCACCAGCTTTGCTGATGGTCTGTGTGCGCAGTGAGCCGGGCGTACTGCACTTACTGACATCTTTTTATGATCTCTTACAGGAAAGAGCCTCTGAGAATTTGGCGATGGCTACTTTACAGGTCACCAGAGAGCACTTCCCAATTATCAATGGAATGATGAAGTTTGATCTCTTCGATTTACTCTTGAACTGAGCACCCCAGGGTTCTTGGAGGTGCCGAGGGCACCACAGGCTTCCTCTAAACTCCCGAGCTCTCCCACGAGTTACTTGAGGACTGACGGGTGCATTCCATGCCCACTGAAGCGTCTGGTGTCAGAGTGGGCTTGGGAGCACAGAGAAGACAAGGCCCGTATGTTTCAGCAGGTGTCTAAGTTGTCCTCCCACGACCCTTAGGAGACCCGGGATGCTGTGGACACCCTACACTTTGCAAGCTCCTTGATATCCTGATGTTCAGCAAAGCATTCCAGCTCAGCTGTGTTTCTTCTCTATTTTCACAACTCCTTTGACTTTGCAGACTCCTGCTGTTGGGGGGAAGCGTGGCATGCAACCGTTTTCTCCATTTTAAGAATAACTTCCCCTGCCCTGAGAGAGAGCAGGCGCGTAGCCTTGTGGGTCTGTTCTCTCTGTGCCTGTCTGACAGCACCGCCAGAGAGAGATGGGGCAGGGATGATTCGCACGGGCAGGGCCAGCCAGGGGTTCGAGCCACCAGGAACCTGACACGGGCCCGTCAAAACACCAGGCTGTTAGAGTTTCTAGGAGGAGCCAGTCCCTACCGCTTTGCTTCATTATTGCTTCATTCCTTTGCTTCATTATTGCACCTGAAATCCTCTCTTAGGGCAGCAATTTTCAACCGGCGTGCCGCAAGAATCTTTAAAACGTGCAATACTGACTCAGGGGCACTGACCGATATTTACGCAGGGGCACTGACCTCCTTTCCCTTAGATTGTTAAATAAAATAAAAAAAAAAAATGACAGCAGCTAACACAAAAAGAGTGGTCCAGTGTGAATGAATCAAAATTATGCCTTTTTTTGGTCAGGTCGGCAAAAAATGTGTATTTTTGGTGTGCTGCAGAATTTTGGAAATCAGTTTTTTTTTTATTTTATTGATTTTTTACAGAGAGGAAGAGAGAGGGATAGAGAGTTAGAAACATCGATGAGAGAGAAACATCGATCAGCTGCCTCTTGCACACCCCCTACTGGGGATGTGCCCACAACCAAGGTACATGCCCTTGACCGGAATCGAACCTGGGACCCTTGAGTCCGAAGGCCGACGCTCTATCCACTGAGCCAAACCGATTTCGGCTGGAAATCAGTTTTTGTGAGATGATAAAGGTTGACATCGCTGCCTAGGGTAGAAGCGCCTGCATTCATGTACAGAAGTGATCATGCCCAGAGCAGGACCTGCTTCAGCCATGCCTCTGCCCTGTTCAGGAATTATTACCCTCCCTGACTGGGCGGCCATGTGACGGCAGCTGGAGGGAGGGGCGGCAGCGCTGGGGGGACCGCGTGGACAGGTGAACACATGACTCTGTGTCCCACCGCAGGCCTGCCTGGCCCTCTGGCTGGGGTCCCATGCTGTCTCCCACGTGACAGATCCGGGTGTGACTGCTCCTGGCTGGTAGGGGTGTGGACAGGTGAGCCAGGGTCACTTCTCATCAACCAGTGAGGACACACGATGCAGGATTCTGATGAGACAGGACACTCATCCTTCCTGCTCCCGCCATTCATGGCCACGAGGCTTCCGTGGAATCACATGTCCGTCCGGGGGAGCCGTGGTGTCAGACAATGGGGCGTCTCCCTTTCTGACCAACTGAGCAAATGGGAAGCAGCGAGGAGAACACCTCCCAGCAGGGAGTAGAATTTCCCTCAAGAATCGCAGGATTTGCGGGATGAGATGAAATGAGCGTTTGGCAATTCCTCAGGACCAGCGCGTCTAAGTCCTGGGCAAACACACCAGACCGAGCGGAGACGGAGCCCCGTTTCCTCCGATTACATCTATCTCGTCCCCAGATTCATCCTGGCACTTTATGCTTCTGCAAATGACTGCCTCAGCGCCGCAAAGTAATTCCAGCCTGTCATATTTGTCTTTGGAAATCGTAACAAATTATGGTGATTTATAACATCAAACTCAACTCGTGCGTCTCTCCCCAGACAGCCATGTCGCTGATGGCAAGATGCTCGGCCATCCATTTGTCCTGTGCGGAAGGTGACAGAGACGCATGTCTCCTCTCCCGGGCATGACACCTGCTTTCCCTCTGAGGGGAGCCTGGCCACATAACTCAAGCTGTCAGCGCACCTTCGCACAGGGTTCCGTGCGCCCAGGCCTGCTTACCTGTGCCCCCTAATGAGGTGTGACTCCCTCTCCGGGCGGGATGGAGGGATGAATCTGCTGGTCTCAGAACCCAGCCCCTACCAGTCAGGAGCAGTCACACCCGGATCTGTCACGTGGGGGACAGCATGGGACCCCAGTCAGAGGGCCAGGCAGGCCTGCGATGGGACACAGTCTTTCTTCCCCAATCTTTTGTCACTCAGTCCGAACGGAAGCAACTGTCCACTCTGCATGGTTTTCTGGGCAGCTCAGAATCCTGGCCTTTTGGAGAAAGAAAGTGGAGAGACCCGGGCACACTGGCCCAGGACCCGTCGGGGAGGTGGGGGTGGCCTGTGAGTGCACAGATGGTGGGTGGGGCCGGCTCAGAGCTGGGTCACAACTGTGTCCTCCAAACTCCCGTGCTGATGACGCTCTACCCCCCAGTGAGGTGAGACCCTTGGGAGGTGATTGGGGCTAGGTGAGGTTGGGGCATGGGGCCTCCACGGTGGAGTCAGCACTGAACTCTCGCTCTCCACCAGGTGAGGACGCAGGGAGACGGCAGCCGCCCACACGCCGGGAAGAGGGTTCTCTCTCTGACTTTCTACCCGTGCTGTTTGTCCCCTTGGTCTCAGACTCCCAACCTCCGGAACCTGAGCGAGAGGTGCGCTTAAGCCCCAGTGTGGGCTGTCCTGGGGCAGCCGCTGGGTTGCCTCCCCGCTCGGCATCATCCTGCAGCCCTCAGGTCAGGCCACACCGCAGCAGGCAAAACCCACTGGAAGCCAGTCTGCTAAGGACACCTCCCCTCACCTCACAAACACCCCACCCCGGGGCGTGGGCTCCACGCAGCTCCTGGGTCAGCCTCAACTGTAAAATCCATCCTGTGTATCTATTTCATAAACAACTAAAATCATGGGGATCAGGACTCTGACTTTAAAGACCAGGTAATAAAACTCTTTTTCCTTCAATTAACCTGAGCAAAATGAGATCGAAACTGTTCTGTTCTTTTTTTTTTTTTCTTTAAACCGGAAATAGGTTCAGAACTGTTGACAACTCAGCGTCAGATCTGAGCACTTCTCCCACCCACGCAGGTGATGCACAGAAGCACTGAACGTGCCACACGGGAGAGCTCCCCACCCTAGGCAACAGGGGGGCTGAAATAATGAAATACTATTGACGACGATGCCAAGAGCATTTGCCCCTGGACAGAGCTGCTTGGGGATCCTCCGGACCTCTGTTTTGTGGCTGTCAGGTGTGGGAGTGACAGGCATCTCAGACAAAGAGGCCGAGGCTGGCTTGGTCTGAAATGGGATCAGACACCAAAGCCCATTTCAGACACAAACTGGACAAGTCCCGTTCACTCATCTATACACTCGCAGGTTGTGCCAGAGTTAGAAGATTAAGAAACAAAAGACAAAACCCCCAGGGTCTTTGGGGGAGACAGACAGGTAAACAGCATTGAGGACAGCAGTGTGAGTTTACCCCAGAAACGCCTTCAACCCTCAGGACCCCTGGGATGTACTCCTGCCTCAACCATGGGGGTGAGGCCTAATGGAGAAACTGAAGAAATAAATCAGGGTGGGCAGCCTCGATGGCCCGCCCTGATTCTGGCTGCCGGTTGGCCGCAAGCACTGGGCCATGTGGTCTGGAGGGACCCGCTCTGACCGCCCAGCACCCAAGCCCGGGAGACACAGGCCTTTGCATTCCGAGGCCAGCGCCTCACGCAGTCACAGCGAAGAGATGACAGCGTTAGGGAAAGGAACCCCAGTGGTGAGACTGGGCTTCAGTCTGGCTTCATGAGACGGCTGCTCTGTGACCCTAGCACGTGACTGAAAGTTCCCAGAACTCTTCCTTTTTTTGTGTGTTTTGGTCCAGCAGTGCAACAGTTCCCTTACTCACTTCACACGTGTGCTTCGAGGAACAACGATGCTGAGAGTGATGTCCGTCCAGGTGGTTCTCCTCACGGCGAGAGCCCAGGAATGGGCTCGCCTGGATCACCGCTGCCCACGCCTGCGCGCCAGGGGACCCCGAGAGCCCTGCGTGCGGTGTCTCTGGGAGGATGCTAACTATCCTGGCTCCGTTTTTCTAAAACCGAGGGAAGCACCCGGGTGAAGGGCGGAGAGTGAGCCGGGCCTGGGGGAGCCCACGGGTGTACGGGATCCTCACAGAGGATCCTCACTCCTGTTTGACAATTTTGCTTTCATTTACAGGGGCTGCATCGAATGTATATTTTACATGATCAGTAGGAAGTGTCACAATGAGCTGCATAAAGGGTGACAAAAGAAATCATTTCTATAAAATTACATAATGTAAAACAAGTCATTAAAGCAGCCACACCGAATCCGACCTGCAGGCAGCACCCGTTAGGTGATTTCTGACACTCGCCAGAGAGGTATTAGGTCTGAAGTAACTGCGGTGAGAAAGCAATTTGCAGAATTTCTGTTCTTTTAGCTGGTTTGAAAGCAGTGATAATTTTTTTGGTAGCTGACAAGTGAACAAAAACCAATAATTGAATCGTACCATTTCACCCAGAGGCAGACTGATAATTAGAGGTGTCGCAGACAGTTTGGATTTTATCTGAACGGTGGCAGCTCTGACTTTTCTTTTTTTAAGCTGAGAATGAAATCAAGGCCCCTATTCCCAACAACAATAAAAGAAGGAGGCAGAATTGTATTTCTGACTTCTCATTGCTGGCCAGCACGTGTTTTCCTGTCCCTAAAGGAAGACCTGAGGGCTCTAATTTGTGTGCTCTAGTTACACGGGAGACAATGAGAAGTCCTCGGTAGCCAAAGTGGTCAGAAATATAACGTAAATACAGTTGATTTCTGCCGCGGGGAGCTTGGGGAAAAAGCACCGGGAGCCTCCCGCTCGGCAGCCTTATTACAGTTCCGGGCAGGATGGGGACCTCCCCTGTGGGTCTTACGGAAACGTCCCCGACTCCCTGCCTGGAACACGGTTTAGATCTGCTATCACTGCCCTATGTGCCAGCAGGTCATCACCCATGCCCTGCTTTTAAACTTGGCATTGGGTGGCTGTGCTGTTGTAGCCGCAGTGATGTTGAGAGCGGTGAGGCCCCCATCCTGCCAGGAGCTGGAGCCGACGGGATCCCGTGCATAAACATTCATGGATACAGGTTCCTGCCTCTGGACTCCCATCTTGTCAAATGATGGCATTCGTGGATGTGGACCCTGACATCTGAAACCTGTCCGCTCTCTCTTCCTCCCAGCCCCCATTTTGGAGGGCGGCTCCTCAGGTCCTTCAGGCTCTAAAGGAACGACGCCCGCGAAGACGTCCTCAAGAAGGATCTGCAGAGTGAACACAGGCTCCGCTTTCGCAATCAATGTTCTGGAAACCCATTGTAAGATAGCTCCCCACTCCTTTTAATAGCACACGCAGACAAAAGAGCCTGTTATTTAGTATCCCGTTTTTGATAGCTCATTGTACATAAAAAGAGATCAATTAAAGTGCTCCCAAACTTCTCAAATGTAATTGAAGGACAATTTAGACATCCCCGCGGCACACGGATGATGCTGGCCGCTGCGCCGTCGTTCCGACTCGGAACGTTCGTGGCCCCCGTGAACCCTCTGCACAGGGGCAGCTTTTGCACCGGAAAAGTAACGCTAGCATCAGAGGCAAGATAAATTGCCACCAACTTTATTCTGCAACGGATGAAGGGAGATTTTGAAACGAAAGTACCTTTGACAAATGATGTGATGGGAATATTTGTGCCTCTGGTTTCCTGAACAACCAGGAACTTGCATTCATTACCTGTCCTTTGTAAAGAGGGGAGCTGGGTGCCATGTTAGTGCTCACAGGAGAAGTGTTACATTTTCAGGGAAAAGCTTAGGTTGTCAGAATCAAGTAGATTTTGTCTTTATTTCAGAAACATCTCTTGCAAAATGGGGCTTCGCAGCGTTTCTGAGGAGCACGCCCACAGCTCCTATTGAGCGCAAGATTGGCGGCTGAGGAAAGAGCACTGCGTTGATGACCCCGGGACTCAAGGTGGGGGCCGTGGAGGTTCCATGCAGAGCAGAGCTGCCCTGCCTGGGGTGGAAGACGGTACATCACACTGTCTGGTGTCGCATACTCAGGACTTCCCACCCAGGACTTGGCTTTACATGAATACAGGAACAAATAGGTATATAAGAATAAATAATAATCCAAGAATAAGTAATAGTACAAGAAGAAACTCTGTGTTTTGCGTACTCACAACTGTAAACCTACGCTTGCCCCTGCTTTATTAGAGCTGCCCTGCATGTATAAGAAGGGTGAGCTCAGCCTGGGGACCTGGGGGCCTGGGGCCTGCCCTGCAGCACAGGATGCCTGTGACCCTGGCCTCCCAGCACGTGCCAGCAGCACGCAGCCCTCCAAGTGCAGCGTGGAGAGTTTGGCCATCTCAGTCGGCCAGTCCCCACCGCACGCCCAGTGCAGGTCCGGGTATCTCATGAACAGCATCTGGGGAAACTACCCACAGCGATGGAGCCTTTCAATGCCAACGATGGCCACAGGGACCATGAGCAGTGCAGACCAGACTCTCGGCCGCAGGGCCTGCTGGTACTGGCTCCAGGACTCACTCCCGGAGCCCTCGGGCAGGGAGGGGCGAGGTCGGCAGGTGGAGTGGACAGGACTGTGCTGGTGCCACTGCTGCCTGCCATGCGGGGTGGTAATACCAGGCCTGGATAAGTATATACACATATAAATGCCCATCTAACAAATGCACATGTAAAGGGTGTATAACACACAGAATCTGTGTAACACGCAGGGGCTGTATAACATGTAGAGTTAATGTAACATATAAAGTCTATATAACATGAGGTGTTTATATATACACACACACACACACACACACACACACACACACACTGAGTGGCCAGATTATTATGATCTCTGAACGCATAGTAATCTGGCCACTCAGTGTATATCCTATATAATAAAAGGCTAATATGCAAATTGTCCCCTCAACCAGGAGTTCGACCAGCAGGCAGGCCAGCCTATGGCTCATGCCTCCCCCCCGCCCCGCCCTGGCCAGGCTGGCTGGACTCCACCCATGCACGAATTCATGCCCCGGGCCTCTAATATATATATCTATATATCTATATATCTATATATCTATGTATCTATGTATCTATGTATCTATGTATCTATGTATCTATGTATCTATATATCTATGTATCTATATATCTATATCTCTATATCTCTATATCTCTATCTCTATCTCTATATCTATATCTATATCTATATCTATATCTATATCTATATCTATATCTATCTATACTGAATGGCCAGATTATTATGCGTTCAGAGATCATAATAATCTGGCCACTCAGTGTATATATTAAACACACACACACACACACACACACACACACACACACACAGTTTAGAGCAGGAATCTGACTGGTCCCTAGGAAGTTCAGGAGGCTCAGTAAGTTCACCTGTATAAAACCCTCAATTACAGGGGTTGAAAAAAATCAGCCCTTTTATGTCAAATCATCTCAGTATTAGCCTCAAATCTGTGTGTTGGTATATTGAGGTCTCCAATCCAAAGACTGTGTAAGGTGGTGTGACCACCACTCCTTGCCTCATAAGGAGCATCAGTGACAGACACTACAGGGACACTTTCTGAACCAAATGTGCTCACTCCGCTCAACACTGATCACTTCCTCTCCCCGTCTATAGACGTGTTGTACCCCACTTCCATGCTCTAGCTCTCATAGACTTAAAAATATTTCCAAATGATTGAAATCAATGAAATTTGGACATTTGGGGGAGCATTTTCAACTCCCTTGAGATAAACAACATATTCTCTGGGATGTAATATAAAGAAAAGCAGATTAAAATCAATAGAACAGAGATGGATTTCTTTGTGGGCCAGTTTCCATGAGTGAAGGAAGCTGGTAGAAACATGATGTTCTGGGTAAATGCAGTTCCCTCGGGCTGACGTTTTCTCCGCTCCCCTCTTTCCCCTTTAGGAGGAAGGCTGCGCTTGGCCAGGGAGGGTTTGCTCCCATCCATGGACCTTCTGTTGCCATAGCAGCCAGAAGAGGTTACCTCCTTGTGGGTGTTGGGGAGGCGATGAGGGGGCAACGGAAGGGCCGGCTGGCCGCCCACCATGCTGCACTTCATAAAAACAACAACAAAAGCTCAGATGTCACCCGAAGTGCAGCCCCCTGCCCCCGAACTGAGCTTCAAAGGCGTCCCAAAGTGTCCCCAGTTAATGACACGTCTGGGCAGCTCCCTGAAGCACTCGAGGGCTTGGCCAGGCATGGATTCACAAATTTATACCAGTAACTCAGACTCCACTCAGGGAAAACAACTGGACCCCCGACTGGCACTCAGACCCTAGGACAATTCTGGCCTTGCTCCTTCCTTTCCTTCTTCCCCCTCCCACCCCCAGTCCAGTCCCAGAGGGAGGGAGGGGTGCCGATTCCCACATGGGGAGGAGGGATCAGCTCCCTTCCCAGCTCTAACATTGCCACCTGCACCTCAGGGTTGAAAGCCTGTGTGCCTGCCTCCTGTTCAGCAGAGCAGAGGTGAGGGACAGCGTCGGTGTTCGAGAACATGGCCCTGTGCACCCCAACTCACTGCCCAATTCATTGGAGAAAACGCAGCCCTGGTTCCACGCGTCTCACCTCTGAGACAAGAGGGTAATCCCTGATAGAGGTCTTTCTGCCCATTAAGGGGGACAATGGAATCTCCATAGAAAGGCCCCTTTCAGCCAGAGAAAGTAATGGCTTTCAGGAGGCTGCAGCCGGTGCAGGGCGCACGGTGCTGGGAGGTCGGAGAGGTGAGCAGCCCATTACCGATCTGCTAATAACCATCCCAGTGGAGGGTGCTGACAGATTACTCCGGGAAAGCCGGATAAGCCCTCCATGTCCATCACCCCGATGCTCTGCAGGAGGCCCCGCGTGGCCATTGCAGGAGGAAGGGTTTTGTTACGTGCAAACCATCAGTGTTTGGGAAAAACAGAGCCACCTGGGAAGAGCCACATCATGTGTTAGGAAGGGATGGGGCTCTAGAGGGTGTCTCCTGGGGTGGAGGTGGGGGGGTGGATGAGGCACACAGCCAGCGGGCAGGCAGAGGGAGCAGGAGCTGTGGGGCAAGGGCAGAGCAGGACGTGAAGATGAGACATGGTGATGATGAGGCTGGCGTGGCCCAAGCCGTGACCCTGGGGAGAGCAGGGGCTGCTCACGGGACAGTGGGAGAGGCACCAGCATTAGCGATTCGACGTGGGGGACCAGGGAAAAAGGCAAGTAAAGAATGATTCTGGGTTTCTGTTTGTGTAAGTGAGTTGGCCACTGAGCAGGAAAGGGTTAACTCAGCCCGGCTGGTGTTGCTCCCAGAGACAGCCTGTCCTCAGCAGGGCCCAGGGTCTGGGAAGTGAGCCCTGGCCTCTGGAATGCTGGGCCTTTGCTTCTTTTAAAAAGACAATAGTGTGGTGGGCCTGGGGGCTGCGAGGGCAGGGGTGGGGTGGAGGGGGCCAATTGGGGGGAAAAGGGACATTTGTACTACTTTCAACAATAAAGATGCATTTAGCCCTAACTGGTCTGGCTCAATGGATAGAGCATCGGCCTGCGGTCTGAAGGGTCCCAGGTTCAATTCCGGTCAAGGGCATGTACCTTGGTTGTGGGCACATCCCCAGTAGGAGGTGTGCAGGAGGCAGCTGATTGATGTTTCTCTCCCATCAATGTTTCTAACTTTCTATTCCTCTCCCTTCCTCTCTGTAAAAAATCAATAAAAATATATTTAAAAAAAGATGCATTTAAAAAAAGTAAAATAATATTTTGAACAAAAATATCCTTTTTTAATGATAAGAGAAGTATCATATTTTTAAAAATATGTTTTTATTGATTTCAGAGAGGAAGGGAGAGGGAGAAAGAAACATCAGTGATGAGAGAGAAACATTGATTGGCTGTCTCCTGCTCGCCCCCTACTGGGGGTCGAGCCCGCAACCCAGGCATATTCCCTGACTGGAATCTAACCATGACCTCCTAATTCACAGGTTGGCACTCATCCACTGAGCCACACCGGCAGGACTGAACAACAAAAAAAAATTCTAACTCTTCATAAACATAAACCTGAACCGTGGTACATGTGGGTGACTCGAGGTGCGGAGACGCCTAAGTACTCAGTATTTCTTTTCCTTCTGTCTGGTGGGTTTATTCCCAACCAAAACGCATGGATGACGTGTTGGAGACAAAGTTGGAGAAAGGATCGCCTTCCCCCTGCCTCTCATGCAGGCAGAGCGGTTGGAGGCACTTAGAGCAGCAGGCGTGTCTTTGAGTTTGTCCTTTGCTCTATCTGTGCATCGACTGAGCTCAAACTTTGGCAGATAATATGAGAGAATCTCATATTAGAGAGAATCTACTCCCCTAAAACCCAACATTTTTTGTAAGAGGCTGGAAGGGACTTTCAGGTGCACACACACACAAACAAATAAAACCCCACACACCCAGCAGGACCTAAGAGGCTTTTCTCTGTCTCTCCAAGTGGCTCTGTACCGCCCCCGCCCCCCACACCCCATCCCGGTCTCCCTCAGCCCTTCTTCCTGGGAGCGCAGCTGACCAAGGAGCTCTTTCCCTCTGTGCCCGCCCGGCATACATACACAACCACATTCATTTCCCTCTTCTGACCGAGGTTCGAGCACCTCTCTTTGTTGCTTTGTTCTCTCTGAATTTCCTGGAAGTGCTCATCTCCAAGCACCCTCAGTGCCTTTCTCACTCTCCCTCTGGCCTGACAATGGGGAGAAGCAGCTTTTTTTCCAAGAAATCTCATTCTTTTGAGAGTTTCAAGGTGATGACACCGACTTTGCTGGCTCTGAAAACTGCTGCCCTGTAGGTCTTTGAAAACCAAGAAAAATACGACCAAATGTTTTTGCGGCTCTTTAGCTGATTAAAACCAAAGGTCTCAAATGGGCAAATACACCTCTATTTACTGCTGAGACATAAAAGGCACACTCTCAGCCCCTCCCAGCCCCCTCCCTCAGGGCTGTCATTGTCACACAGGCTCCCAAGGGGGTGATTGTAATGGAACACACCAGAGGTCATTGTCTGGCTTCATCTCAGTGGTTTGATTGTGGCGCTCCCTTACCAAGTCCTGAGACCTGTGGAGACTTTGGAGAACATCGTGTAGGGACCCGAATTTTACAGATGAGAAAGCTGGGGCACCAAGGGGTTAATCATTTGTCTGATAGATGGCAGATCTGGGACTCCAATCTTCCTCTCAACTTGCTGTGGGTCACAGCCAGCTGAAGTGACACAGAATTCAGAGACCCCAGTGTGTTCCAAATATAAAGAACACTAGGAGAGGGGCTATTATGGGCTAAGTTGTGTCCCCCAAATTTACGTGGCGACTTCAGGACCTCAGAATGTGACTGTATTTGGAGATTTGTATTTGGGGGTGTCTTTAAAGATGTAATTAAGTTAGTGAGGTCATTGAGGTGGGCCCTCATCCAATCTGACTGGTGTCCGTATAAGAAGAGGAGATTGGGACACACACACACACACACACACACACACACACACACACAGACAGCCATGTGAGGACGCAGGGGAAGACAGTCTACACGCCAAGGAGAGAGGCCTCAGGAGACACCAGCCCTGCCCACACCTTGGTCTTGATCTTCCAGCCTCCAGGATGTGAGGCAGTAAATGTCTGTTGTTTAAGGGAAACCAGCCTGGGGTATGTGTCATGGTGCCTGGGAAAACTAATCCAGGGCCCACCACATATGCTCTGTTGGCTTTGAGAAAGGACAGAATGTTACCGGAGTTAAGCCCCAGGTGTGGGAGCCTCTCAACCGGACTATTTCCCAGCAACCCAGGAGATGGGAAGGCAGGCGGATTCAGCCAGGAAACTGCACATCCGTGAATGTGCTTCACACTTTTCCTTTTTGGGTGGCCCCTTTCTCTGTCCCCCACTAATCGGCCTCCTTTCACTAGCTGACTTTTAAGAAACAAAAACAGGGGATGTTTAGGTATCTGGATGGTATACGCTTCCTCTCATTGACTGAGTGAGCAGAACGAAGGCTCTTCTTGATTCTGAAAGGGGCGGCTCATTTCAGGACATACTAACTAATCTGTTTGGAAGGTGCTGTTTGCCAAGGACTTCAGGGCGAGTTACCTGTCAACCATCAATTGTGTTAAGTAATGGGTATCTCTCTTCCACAGCAGAGGATCACAGGACCCGGAGCTAAAGGGAAGCTTGTTTACAGCGTATGAAACGGGGCCCTCAGGGCTCCACCTCCTCACAGCCTATTTGCAAGTCACAGGATTCTCAGAACTTTCCAGATGCAAAGTGAAAAGTGCCAGGATTCCCACACCATCCGCTTCCCAGAGCATCAGCCTCAGAACCTGGCAGCTGCAGGAAGCGAGCTGCCTGGGGCTTAACACTGATCCCCTCTGACCAAGAGAAAGAACAGGAATAAATGCATTTCACTCTTCCGTGCATTGTTAAAGAAAGGACAGCTTGCTTAAGCAAACAGCCTCCTTCCTTCTTAATTAGAGGTGTTAGTATAAGTAGTCCTTGACCAGGCTTTTTCAAGGAAATTCAGCCACGTGTGTATCACATATTTTCTCGTTAGTAATGAACTTAAATAAGGCCAAGTATCCTATTAAACAATAACAAAAACCCTGAAAATAATTCCTCATTGCCTGTCATTAAAAAAATGACGATGCTGATGGTCAGGGTCACTCAGGAAATTAAGGAGCACACATCCATCCTCCACCCTCCCACCTCGGCTCTCTCCTCGTCTCTCTGTTCTGGACCCTGTGATGTGTCCACTGAGTCCTCAGGGAGCTCCTGGCCGCTGGGCAGTCTCAATACATCAGGCAGCATTGGGTCGGCGACTTCCACCAGCCACGGGCTCTGGAATTTGTTTAACTTTTATTACTATTACTTTTAAAGCAAGAAGTCGTTCAATGAGCAGAAGAAAGAAATAAGGTGTAGTTACCCTGAGAAGCACCCCAGTGGGGTTCCCAAAGCCCAGGGAATCTGATCTTCCAAATCTTCCTTCAGCCCCTGGGTCAGGGCTGGACCAAAGTCCAGAGAACGGGCTGAGTCAGACAAGGATGCTGCCGCTGTTGCAGGAAAACAAGGTGTGACCAGATGGGCTACAGGAAACTAGCGCTGAGCTGAGCTGGGTTGTTGGGTAGGGAGGGTGTGAAAAGCAACATTGCAAAGCAGAAAAAGAAGTTCCTCAATGGTGATAGATCCCCCCTTCCCCCAACTGATGGACGGAGTATGATGTAACCTGTACCTGCAGCATAGACATTCCTGAGCACCTAACCAGGCACCTTATATGGACTGTACATTGAACCACCAATCAGCACCTGCCAAATACCCTAAGCCCCCGATTCCTAAGTCCCTAGGTCCCTAATCATGTGCCTTACATGAAACCACCAATCAGCGTGTGCTGAGTGCCCTAAGCCCCGTCCCCTCCTTCCCTCCCCTGAAAAGGCGCTTTCACCCAGGCACGCCCTCTCTTTTTCCCTCTGGAAGGGAGCCGGCAGGGTCTTCTCCTCCAATAAAGCCTGTGTCCTGGTTCTCCGGCCCTCTGTGTCATCTTTCAAATGGCTAGTGGGAGCAGACACCACCCTCACAGCAGGAGGCCTGAGCTGACAGGATGTCCCCTCTGCAAGGGAGGCCGAGTTTGGTGAGGGTGGTGGACAGGGTCTGGGGGGCTTCCTCCTGGGCCTGGTGGTCCTTGAGCACCAGGGCCCTGGTGACCAGAACACCTCCCGCGTGGCCCATTAGGAAACCAGCCAGTGGTGCTGCGAGTCAGAGCTGATGGTAACTCCAAAGCAGGCGCTGGGCGGGGCCCTCCTCCTGCACTGTCCCTCTGATCTCAGCAGGTGGGGTCCCTTCCAGGAGGGAGTGGGGATGCCAGCAGATCCACCCGGGTTCCCTGCTGAGAGGGGTGAGGAAGGCAGGTAAGTGCACCCACAGGGGACTCTGGGGCCGAGTGTGCCCAGTCTGTTCAGAGCTTGGATGGGGGCCCCCAAGGTAAGGAGCAGAGAACATCTTTCTTACATCAGTCACTAAATCCACGAAGAAAGCAAAGAGGAAGAAGCACAGAAAGATGTCAGCCTCTGGTCGCTGATGCCCTTTAGTTGGACCTGGCCCAAATAGAAGGAATCCCTGTGGTCTTGGCAGGCACTTCCATTGGTCTGCATTTTGTTTGTTTGGGGTTTTGCTTCCCAAGAAATGGAACTATCATTCATTCATTCATTCATTCAGCAAATATTTGTAAGGATTTTTGAGGCAGAAACGGCACATAAACCTCATGGTCGGTGCCCATTTTCTCTGGGACAGTCTTGGCAGAGGCGGGGGACAAGGAGCCCCGAGCCCCGAGTCCCCATTCTGCGGCCCCTGCACATCGAAAGGGAGCACGGTCCCTCCGGCCCTGAGGAGCAGCCTTCTCTCACCACCACAGACACCAGGTGGCTGGTAACGCGGAAATCACTGTTTTAATCATTAATTATCAAATAAACGCCACTTTGCTGGTACAATATATGCAGTGATTTCTGTCATAAATTGACATCTGTAAGTCATAAATTGCTTAGTTTTAGCTGCTTTTAATTGCTGCATTTTCCCAAGCTGCACGGTGCTCGCTTGAGTCTTGGCCGCAGTTCAGACCTCTCTGGCGCGCGGAGGCCTCTGAGCACTGGCAGGCAGTCACGCAAACACTGGATTCCGACGTTCAGCCGTGAGCGGAACCTGCTCCCTCACAAAAGCTTTGGCCGGATCTCGGGAGAAAGGATTCGGGAAGGAGGAAGAATACCTTTAATCAGAGTGCTGATTCCAGCCTGTCTTACAGGAGCCGTGGGCCATGGTCTCCTCCCCGCCCCGCCCCCCCCCCCCCCCCACGACAATGGAAATCAAAGGGAAAGCCTTTCTAATGGGCTCGAGACCCTCGCGAGGTGTCTGCATTGTTCAAAAACACGCTGGCTTCCTCTGTTTGATTTCAAACAGGCTGTTCCTAGAGGAACCCACGGTCCTTTCTACCCAGAAGCCTAAAAATACCGCGTTTGAGAGCGCAGCGCTGGTAGGTTAAGAATAAAGAAGACATTTCGGAGCGCGCCTGAAAATCTCATACTTTCCTTCTAAGCACAGAGATGATCACAGGAATAATGAGCTCCCAGGTCCACACGTGTGCAGGGGAAGTGCATGCCCCACCTCCCCAACACGGTCCCACCAGCTCACGCGCAAATGAAATCCATGCTCACTTAGGGTGAGGAGAACTTTGGGAAGCATACAGGTGATGGGCAGAGGAGGCCGGCGTCCTGCCTCCCTGCAACCCCGTGCCCTGCGAGGTCAGTGGGAGGGTTGTGTGGGCTCAGCCCTCCTCACAGGCCTGTGTGCTGGGTCAGGAGCCCTAGGTCTGCGGCCTCACCCAGGCTCCAGAAGGAGGGACACTGGCAGAGAATGGGAAGGTTGGGGCCCCTCCCTGGGCCTCTTCTCTTTTCCTCTTTCTCTCTTGTCTTGCAGGAAGGACCCCAGTTCTGTTCCGGCAGAGTGGCAGAGTGGCCTGGGCTCTGGGGTTCTATTCCCATCTCCCCAGTGGGCTTTCTGGCTGGCTTAGTTTCTCTTTTGGCTTCTCAGCTCTTCCCTTGTCTGTGGCACCAACCCCCTTCTTTCAAATTCCTTCTTTAAATTCATTTAAAAAGTGGGGGTGGCTTTTGTTCTCTTGTTGGGACCCTGAAAAGAGCCATCTACGCTCTCTCTTCCCAGGACTACACTGGAGACTGAACTGTCATTACTGGCTCCTGGCTCCTGAGGCTCACAGCCTCAGCTCCTCACCCGCACACTCACCCCATGTCCATTGGGAATTGTCAGCCCAGCTGTCCCAAGTACGCACCTCCCCGCCCCCGCCCCCCTCCCCCCAGTTCCCTTCTGCTCATTCATTAGGTCCTTTCAAATGTCAGGAACACATTGCACGTTTTGTCTTCACTTTCATTTCTGGGAGCACTTTTGGGTTACACTGCTAAAAAGGCATACCTCTTAAATATAGTTCGTGGCACAGCTGTCCTTCTGAAGAGGAGTAGGGGCCAATAATGTGTGGGGAGCACAACCTCTGTGATTTCTGGGTGGGGGGTGGGGGGAGGGAGATGTCTGCCTGGAGGAAGCACGGGCACTCTCGGCAGAAATAGAGAATGGGCCCGAGGAAGCCAGGTCTCCGTGTCACGAATGTCAGGACTGCAAGGCAGACCAATGGTATTATGGAAGCTCAGATGTCATGCATGTTGATGACAAAATGATAACATTTAAAAACAATAACACAAAGCTTTTCCTTATCTGTGTATTGTGTACTCCATATATTATCAGCTCTTAGGAATTAGGGTCCAGAATCCCTCAGTTCTTCACACAGCATTTAATATGATGTCAAGTGACAAAATTCCCAGGATAAGAGACACATGATCCATGGTCACCTTTCAACATGCAACACAAACAGGAGGATTTCTGGGGCAAAGGACTGGTCCTCCTTTCCTCATCCAAGACCACCCACAAACAAAGAAACAAAGAGCCCTCTCCTCCGTCTGTTTTCCTTAATATTTCTGTAATGGAAAACATATCCTTTTCCTTGAGATAGTTTTAAAAGGGGGAGGGGACACATGCATCATTCAGATCTTGGATTTGTGTTTCCACTTTCATTAATGATGATATCCCGCCCCCCGCCCTCCTCACCCTGCCGCTGACTCCTGCAGTCCTGTCTGGGTATTCCCTGAGCCCCACGCTATCAGCAAAACACTCTGTATTGTCCACATTTCCTCACAATATTCTCTTCACCTGCATTCTCTGTGGTGCTTCCCCAACTTCAATGTGCATTTGAGTCACCTGGAACCTTTCTCTTACAATTAAATTTAGTAGGGGGCAACATTGGTTAATATCATAATATAAATAAGACCTGGAACAGTAAAATGCACAGAAGAAAACAGGCACTAAATTTATGGACCTTGGCCTCAGAGGAGTTGCTGTGAACTTGACCCCAAAGGCAAGGGAAGTAAAAGCAAAAATAAATGAAGGGGACTGCACCAAACTAAAAAGCTTCTGCATAGCAATAGAAACCAGCAACAAAAAGGGAACAAACCTAAATGCAGAAGATATTTGCAAATGATGCTTCCTATAATAGGCTAATATCCGCCGAAACCGGTTTGGCTCAGTGGATAGAACGTCGGCCTGTGGACTCAAAGGTCCTGGGTTCGATTCCAGTTAAGGGCATGTACCTTGGTTGCGGGCACATCCCCAGTAGGGGGTGTGCAAGAGGCAGCTGATCGATGTTTCTCTCTCATCGATGTTTCTAACTCTCTATCCCTCTCTCTTCCTCTCTGTAAAAAATCAATAAAATATATTTAAAAAAATAGGTTAATATCCAAAACATATTAAGAACTTATACAACTCAATACTCAAAACAAACAAACAAACAAACAAACAATCCTATTAAAATGGTGAAAAGACCCAAACAGACACTTTCTCCAAGGAAGACCTATGGATGGCCAACAGATACACAAAAAGATGTTCAATGTCGTTAGAATAAGGCACCTTGTTAAAGATGTCCATTTAGCAGTCTGCGGTGGGGCTGGGATCTGCATTTCTACCAGGTTCCCAGGTGATGAGTGGACTGTGAGTTTGGAGCACATCTCTGCTCCCCTGAAGCAAGGACCCCCAGACCCTCTCTGCATTGTAGGTTTTCTGCACCCTTTCTTTCCCTCACGCTGATGAATGATTTTAGCATCTGGAACATTGCCTCTTTTCACCTCTATTCCCGTCATTATTTTTGGTGACCTCACTGTCCATGAAGATAATATCTGGTCTTTAATTTCATGAGATTTATAGCTCATAAATCTTGTCCTTTGTCTTACTTTTCTAATCAATTCCTACAGTCATTGCCCAAACCTGCACCTCCTTGAAACCTCAGTTTTAAGCATCCTATTCTCCAAATGCTAGCTCTTTCCTCCCCATGCCCTCAGTGCCCACAATTCCTTGCAGCCACATTTTCAACCTACTGTTCCACCATCTTTCTTCTGCTAACACCTCTCTCCTGGCCTCCAGGTCAGAATCCGGATCCACTCTGGGTCCCTGCTCCCTGGCGGCTCTGTTCCTCTGTCATGCTCAACTGGAAAACCCAGCCCTGGAGTCAGCATTGTTCAGGTCTGGACTGGAGAATGTGAAGTGTGGCTGGAGAGAGATGGCAACCCGTGCCAACCTGTGCCAGCTGGTTCCACCTAAAATTTGTAGCCACAGCCCCAAGCCGCTCATGCTCCCTACCAACCCCATTCCACTTCCTAGTTAGTTTGTAACCCCATTTTCTGAGGGAACTCTTTCACAACTCCTGTCTCCAACTCTCCTTTTACCTTCCTCACTCTCAGCTCTTGCCCATGATCGTTTATGTTCTCAGAAGAACTCCATGTTTCCCCAGCCCACATAGCCTCCCCTCCACTGTGTGCCACCCCTCACATTCACATTCTGCCTTCCACCCGACACAGCAGGCGAGCCAGCCGGGCTCCTGTCCAGGCCGCTCTCTTTTCCCTGCATGGGTGCACGGGTTCCTTCCTCTGTCACCATCGCCAGGGCTTTCTTCCTCCAGTTACACCTTCTTGCACTTGTTTTATCAGTTTCAGCATCTTACTGAATAACCTCCATTAGTGTCAAGTCTCCCGACAAAAGCACTCAAAGCACCCCTCCAGCCCTGGCCTCTCCTGCTGAACCGATCTGGTCTGAATTTCCCCCACCACATCGCTAAGAGCATGTGATGCTCTTCTCAAGCTCACCCATGATCTCCATGCCACCCGAGGCCTCCTTTTTCTGGACATTTTCACCAGTATTCGATGTTCCCTTTCAAAACCATATGCTTCTGTCTGCATCCAGGATACCCCATTCTCTTGGTTTCCCTCCTCCCTCCTGGCCATTTATTCTCATCTCCTTTGTGGGACTCATCTCCTCTTTCCTCCCTCCCAGCTATGGATGGCCCAGCCTCACAGCCCCAGACCTCCCTCTCTTTTCGTTACCACTTCTCTCTCTAGTTGCCAGAAGCCAATTCTAGCATATCAGCAGAGCTGAATCATCTGAAAATGGCTGAGTGCATTTCCCCAAACCTGAAAAGGATACATAAATTAATTGCTTGCTGCCAGACAGCTGAGGCTATCTCAATCTACATGTTATTGCCTCCTACTGGCCAAACACCTGAAGAGCCATAGGCAAATTCTCCCATTCTGACAATGGATTCTATATAGGAAACCCTACACTTTTATGTGTATATCTACCTCACCTTAGGACAAATCTACCTAATAAAAGAGTAACATGCTAATTGACCATACCATTGTGACGCCCACCAGCCAATCAGGAGTGAATATGCAAATGAACACAACAAAGATGGCGGGCTAATTTGCATACACAGGCGCCAAGTGGCCGGAGGCGGGGAGGGATGCTTGCATTGTGGCCATGGCAACGACGCAGGCGTTCTGCACCTCCCCCAGCTGCTCCGGGCCTCTGGGCAGCGTGGGAAGGCAGAAAGGCAGCTCCCGCCAGAGTGAAGGCACTGCTGGCAGCCAGGGGAAGGAAGGCCCATTCTTGCACGAATCTTCCTGCATCAGGCCTCTAGTTGTGTTAATAAAAAGCAAGGGGTCCTGAGACGAGGAGAACTTGGCTTCTTCAGCCAAGCTCCTGTGACTCCCCATGATGCCTTTCAAAATTATGTTTCATCTCTGGACTCTTATTTAATTTATGCACAGCACCTTCTCCAGGTTCCTGAACCCTTCTAGTTGCCAGGTCAAGACCACCGGCATCTAGTGAGCTCTTTCAGTTGCCTGGTTTTACATTCTACATCCACCCATACATGGCAACTCCCACATCTTTATCTTCACCCCAATCCTCCTTGATCCAGGCTCCTGACACCAGCGGCCACTTGACACCTCCATGGGGACATTGAAGAACCATGTTGAGTCTCATGTTCCCAAAGCTTGTTTTTTGATGGCCTGTCTGGATGGGAAATAGCAGCTGCATCTGCCTCATAACTTAGAAAACAGCAGCTCCATCCGTCTTCTTTTCTCTTTTTCCTTTAACTTGCATCTCACATCCAACCTAATCATGTGCAAAGTGTATTACACAAATGACCACCTCTCATCGCCTCTAGTCCTACTACTGAGCCTGAGATGCCATCATAGTCTTTCTGGGTGACTGCAGTAGTTATTGTGGCAGAGTAGTATTTCCAGCCGTCTCCCTGCTGTGTCCCATCAAGAGGCAGACCCATCTCCCCTCTTGGTGAACACAGTGGGATTTTGTCCCTTCCTCTCCACCTAATGCAGCAGAAGTGGGCTGCAGGACACAGGCTGTGTCACCAGAGGCACTGTGGTCTCTGTCTGTCTCTCCATCTCTCTCAGATGAACCCTGAAAACCACCTGTCATAGTATGAGAAAGCCCAGGCCACATGGACTTGTCTGGCTGAGAGAGCTCAGGGCTCAGCCTCAGCCAGGATCAGCCTGAGAGATGGCTCTGAGCCAGCCTTCTGCTGACTCCAGCCCTCCACTCACCCAAGAGAAGAGAGAAGCTGCCAGGAAGCTCTTTCTCCAGAAACCCTCAGGACTCCATCTTTTTCACTATCCAGGTTTGTGCTCAAACACCATCCCCTCAGAGAGGTTTCCCCAGAGTCCCTTTGAAACTGACACCTGAACCTCGCCCAGACCACTGGGTGCCCTGCATCTTGCCTTATTTTTCTTCACAGCCTTCATCATCTCCTAATGTATTACACACTTATTACCTGTCATATCCCACTAACATTTAAGTCCAATGAGAACCAATACTTTGCTATTTTGTTCCTGCTTGACATCCATGCCTGGCACATATGTACTTGATCAGTGCTAGACGTACGGTGGTGTTTTGAGGGTTGGAAAAAGCAAGGTGACTCTTGACAGCATGCCCACCTCTGAGATCTCGATGGGCCCATGTTGATGTGAGGCTTTACAATGCCGACACGAGATAAATGAGCCTGCAGATCCACTGTGCAGCACAGTGCCCAGAGCTAATGATACTGCATTGCACACGTGATGTTTGCTAAGAGGAAAGATCTTACGTGACGTGTTCTTGCCCCAAAGTAATCCTATATAATAAAAGGCTAATATGCAAATTGTCCCCTCAACCAGGAGTTCCATTGGGAGTTGGACCAGAGGTTGGGGCCGGCTAGCCAACTGCCCTCGGCCCCTCCCCCCACCCTGCCTGATCCACCCCATCAGGGCGGGCTGGCTGGACCCCACCCATGCACAAATTCATGCAGTGGGCCTCTAGTAGTAACAATAATAGGGCTGCAGGGACTTTGGGAGGTGATGGGTATCTCTGTGGTCTGAAGGTGCCATGGGAGTACAGGTATCCCAAAGTCATTGAGATGTATACATTATATAGGCACGCCTTTTTAGATGTCAATAATGCCTCAATGAAGTGGTTGTAAGAAATAAAATAAAATATGCACTAATAACACATCAAAGTGTATAAGAGAGAGATGAGAGTTTCAAATGTAAGCACAGAGTATCTACTCTTCCCAACAAGGGCTCCCCTGCTTTTATAGAAATGCGGATGGTGCTGCAGAGGGACAAGGCTGAATAAATAATGCCACAATACTGATACAAGTTTTAGCTACTGCATTTCGGGAAGTTGTTCCCAATCATGCGCCAGGTTGCCTTCTCCTGAGATGAGCACCGTGAGCTCACACGCTTCCTAAGATTCTGCAAGTGGCTGAGGTCCTGTGACTGCGTGGGCCCCACGGAGGTGGAGGCCACTGGGCAGGGGAGCATGAGCCCCCGAGACCAGAGGACGCTCACTCTGAGGCTGGCCTGTCTCAGGACACACATTCCCTTTGGGATACGGCAAGTGCATGTAGTGACACTGACAGTAGGTGGGAGCATAAACGCTGAGTAAGAGACTCGAGTGGAGATTTTGACAGAAGACGGGCAGGAGAGCCTGAGGTCAGCGACGGGGGAGGAAAGGCACAGAAACGAGGCCAGGAGAACAAAAGGCACAGCCAGCGACGCCACAGCTTTGCCATCGGTCGACTGTGCAGTGGATGCTTTTAGAAAGTTTAAGAAAGCTCATAGGACTCTCTATAGATCTGACAGATCTTTTCATTTTCAGTCAGGAACTGAAATTAGGAGGCAAAAAAGGGAGAGACAATTAATAAAAAGTAACAAGCTGGTCTGCGGTTACAGCATGCTATTGTAGAGGTGATCTAATGTCTCTGCCTCCGTTTCCTCATTAGGACAAGGGGGACAACGACACCTCCTCGCACAAGGGCGTTGAGGACTGGAGGAAGCTGTTTGACCTTCTGTGGGTGTGGTGATGGTGCCCACGTCTCGTCTCCCACATTAGATGATGAGCTTTTGATGATAGTAGCCCAACTTAATCATCTTGTTAACTCCTTTGGCTGCTTAAATGGTAAGAGGTAGTTAATGAATGTTTGTTGAATGAATGAAAGATCACTAATTCAATGGGGTGACTTTGTAGAGTAGACAGATCCCTGTTCTTGTGAGTGCACAAATAGGGACAGAGACAGAGAGAGACAGAGATACACAGAGAGACAGATAGGCAGAGAGAGACAGAGAGAGATAGACTTGCTCTGGGTTCATTTTCTGCCTTGTCTGAGGCTCAGCAGCGACGGTCTCTCCACTGTGCCTCCTCTGGAGAAGCCTGTGTTGCAGAATGTGGAGGGGGCATGGGAGTGAGTGGCTGTGCCCACTGGGAACAGTCATCTTTCCAGTTCCCGTGGGAGCAGGGCCGGTGCCCAACCTCTGAAGCACAAGGGTTGCCTCTAGGTTCCCGTGCAGCCTGCTTTTTGGTTTCTAATTTTGTTCTTCGCCCCCATTCTGATGAGCTGCAGAGGAGGATGCTTTAGGAAATGAGTATTTTTACCTTAGCTCCTGTCTCCTTCCTAGAACATGAATGGACTTTGAGAATATTATGCTAAGAGAAATAAATCAGTCAGAAAAAGCTAAGAACCATATGATTTCACTCATATGTGAGATATAACAGTATGGTGGTTACCAGAGGGAAGGGGGTAAAGGGGAAAGGGGGCCAAATATATGGTGACAGAAGATTTGACTTTGGGTGGTGGGCACACAGTGCAATATACAGATCATGCATCATAGAAATGTACACTTGAAACCTATATGATCTTATTAACCAATGTCATCCCAATACATTTAATAAAAATAAAAATAAACCAGAAATCAGATTTATCCATTTGCCATATCTTTAAATCAGTTAAGGGTTTAATTGCCTTTATCTTAGTATTTTAGATGAATTGACATCTAAAAATATCAATTTTCCCCAGGAAAATGCAACACCACTGCTGGCTTTATAAGATACGACGCTCAAGACTTTCTTGTAAATGACTTCCTACAAGATTGACAGGATTGGGAGCTGCTTGTTTTTTTATTCTTCCACTAGAGGCCCGATGCACGAAGATTCCCTGACTGCCAGCACCACCTTTGCTCCGGCCCAGAGCCGCCTTTCCGCCTTCCCACGCTGCCCAGAGGCCCGGAGTGGCTGGCGTGGTGCGAAATGCCTGCATCATCACCCAGCCCCCAGCCGCTCGGCACCTGCGAATGCAAATTAACCCACCATCTTTGTTGGGTTAATTTGCATACTCACTCCTGATTGGCTGGTGGGCATCGTGAAGGTATGGTCAATTTGCATCTTACTATTTTATTAGTGTAGATATCCATACTGCCTTGAGATATTGACAATTATTATTTAAATAAAAAAAAAGAAACAAAGAATAATGTACATTATTCGTCATTGTATCCTTCCTTGAATAAATTACAAAGTCACCAGTGAGAACCCCATTTTGGAAGTAACGTAACAGTTCATTTTGTGCGTGAACAGGTACTGATTTTCAGCAGCAAGAGCAACCTCCCTTGTCTCCTGCATATGTGTGTGTATGTGTGTGTGTGTGTGTATACCTTAAAATGACCATGAAACTCTAGTATAACTTACATGCTTTTAGACATACCCTGTTATGCTATATTCATTTGTGTGGTTTTGTTTTTGGTGGTATTTTTCGACATTGTATGCACCACTATTTTAAGAGATTGCAGGTATAGTGGTCTTAGATTGGGATGTAGGTCAAGACTGACCTTTCAGGAGATATACTAAAGCACTTGGTTGCTAATTCTCTCCTCCCTAAACTATTACATTTGGGCCTGATTAACCATGGCTCTCCCACCTGTGAGTCTCCACCAGCAGAATGGTAACTGGCATATCCTAGGTTCTCAGTGTCATTTCAGTGACAAAGGTTCTGGCCAGCCTCCTCCCAGGTGTTCCCCCTTTGGCAGATGTGTGTGGTGTTAGCTTGTCTCTTCCTAATGACCTCTGTTGAGCACAAACTTACCACCTAGGATAATGGTGACACTGGTATCATTTCTTAGCCCCAGTGGTTTCGCACACAAATTGGTTATCCTCAGAAGAGAATGGCCACAGAGAAGGCAGATCTGGAGACAAAGGTAGGGACAAAGGTGGGGGGTGTTGCCCTGGGGGGTGGGGACAATGTGGATGATGTCACTCTCTTGGCACTTCTAGTCGGATCTGGAAATGATAGCTACATGATGGTACTAACAAATGGAGAACGATGCTGCTTTGATTGTATAATTTAAAAAAAAAAAGATGACTCTGGGCCCATAACTCAGAGCAAATATCCACTGAGTTTGGGTGGCAATCTACCTCCCAGTTGAAGCAGATTATTAGCTCTTCTTGGTTTAACAGAATTAAATTAATTCCATTTATTTATTCTAGTAAGTAAATACTGAATGATGTGAAAGAATCAGTGCTTCCAAGAAGAACTTCAAATATGCCCCAAATTAAGGTACATTGAAAAGAAAGAGCGTGTCCTGAAATTTCTTCTTCAAGGGTCCTGCCTTGGGCATCGGTCCTCGCCCTGAGGGAGAACCATGCCCGCCTGGCACAGCATGGTGGCTATAATGAACCTTTACTTAAATAAAATAGGGAATGTTGAGAAGTGCAACCCTGGTCTGTTTTTAGTTTTTTAAAAAGCCTGTTTTTTAAAAAAACAAGTTTTATTTGTAGCTTCATGAAAACATTTGCAGAGTGCTTGCTCACAATTTATTCCAACTGTGGTTCTTTCTCACGCATTTTCTCTTTATAAATTTAGGAAGTGAAACAGAAACACGTGCTGCTGTCCAGAGCCACATGGCCACTAGGGTTTGGAGGGTTCTTGCCAAAGATCAGCAGGGATAGTGGGTATTTTGGCATGAGCACGCCTACTGAGAAGCCACAGAGCCAGGGATGTCAGAACTTGCTTGTCAATGCCCTCCATTGACCGCCCTTCGGTTGGTGACAGGGGACAAGGGCCCATTTTGGGGTGACTAACTCCAGCCCCAAGGCCTCCGGCTGTTGCGTGGAAAAGCCGCCTGCGTGGCTCCTGTGGCAGCACCCTCACCGGGTGAGCCGGTGGCCTCTCACCGGCCCCTCAGAGGTACCGAGGCTTCAATGCACATTGTACAGTACATTTAAGGTGTTCTGTTCTGTTTCATTCTCTTTCTTATGTAAGAAGAGAGTGCAGTCAGCAGAGACAGGACTTTCCACGGTCTTTGGCTCCTGACGTGGTGGTGCTACTAGGGTCCTGGGAAACCCAGGGCGGGGGTCTCACGACGGGTCAGGCCTGTGCCCACCGTGCCCCAACTGCCCTGAGTAGTGGTGCGGTAGGGAAACATTGCCTTAGTCTGAGCAACCCTGAGGCCCTCCGTCCCAAGCAAAAGCAGAGCCTGACACTGAGCTGTGTGCAGGGGGTTTATTAGGGAAACTATCCAGGGACCTAATGAGAGACTGGGGTGGTCCCTGTGTGGGCCATCTCCAGGCAGCCAGGATGTTCCCCAGGGAGGACGTCCCGCAGTGAGGACTCAGCCCTGCTGCCACACGGCATCACCCCCATTCCCGCCAAGTCCATTTCCTAAGCAAGATGACAACCACCACGTGCAGCCAGTCCCTCTGGGTAATACAAGGGGTCTTGGTGATGGTGAGCCTCCCTGCCCGCACCCACGCCCACGCCCACGCCCATGCCTATGCCCATGCCCACACCGCCAGGTGCCATCCTCCCGCGTGCTCTTACTGTGGGTTTCTTTCTTTCTCCCCCTGTTCCTCCCAGGCATGGAGCACCTGGGACCGCCTTGTACACACACTGTAGAGAAAGGAAAAGATCCAGGGCTTTTGACAAATCATCTTGGGTACAGCTGAGCCAACCAGGCTGCAACACCAGGCATCACACCGATGTCGGGGGGACTGTGAGCCTGCGTTTTGGTCTGCGCAGTGTTTGTTGGGAAGGCAGCCACTGCTGGCCCTGCTACCTGCCAAGTCCCACGGAGATAGGTCCTGCCAACAGGGGCAAAGGTCAGCAAAATACAAGGGCAGGGCCCTTGGACAAGGAAGGCAGATGCTTGGTGCCAGCCCCCCGTGTTGCACACGCTCTTGCCTAACCTTTGGGGCCTCTGTTCCTTCCTCTCAAACAATGCTAATGATACAAGACTACCTCCTGCCCGATGGACTCCCTGGCTGTTCTTCCTTTTTTTCTTTTTTAGACTCAGAATGTCTTATGCTTGAAAGAGCTCTTGAAAGGAAACAAGATGTAATGTTCAGCCATTGTCATTATCGGGGCTGCTTCAGGAGGGGCTGTTTCAAAGGAGATGGAACCTCTTTCTTCAGAGGGAGCTCACCCCGCTGCCACCGGGACTGTGTTGACAATCGGCCAGGTGGTGTTCTCTTGTAGGCAAACCTCTTCCTCAGGGGTCCCCTGAGGCAGCCACCCCTGGACAGGACGCTCACTTGAGCCATTGAGTGGCTTCGGGCTTCCTGACCGGGGAGGCCAGACCTGTCCCTGCCAGGACACTGGTCCCCCAGCAGGACCTGGCAGACGACATGCATGCACACTCGAGTCACACTGGTCAGAAATCCAGACACATTCCAGGGGGGCTGAGGAGTTCAGGAAGAGTGGGTCGTGGGTCTGGTGAAACAGGGGACTTCCCCACCTGGAACCACAGGAGGGCCTGCCGAGAAGGGGCGGGTGCTGAGGTTGGGTGGGAGATGAGGGTTTGGGCAGGCTGGTTCCTTCTGAGGCCTCTCTCCTTGGCATGTAGACAGACAGATGGCCCTTCTCCTTGCAGCCCCACATGGTGGTCCCTCTGCATGTGTCTGCCCTAATCTCCTCTTTTCAGACGGACACCAGTCATGTGAAATGAGGGCCCACTCTGGTGACTTCATTTTACCTTCATTACCTCTTTTAAGACCATATCTCCAAAGACGGTCCTATTCTGAGGTCCTGGGGATTAGGACTCTGCCTATGAATTCAGGCCCTAGAACAGCCCATGACAGGCTGTGCTATTACTGAGCTGAGGCAGGTGGGCTGGCAGGCAGCGTGGACAGGACGGCGGACTTGAGGGACGTTTCTGGGGTGTGCAGCAATGCTAAGTTGGAGATCGGAGATTGCACCAACAGGAGAACAGGACCCACGTAGGAGAACTCTGGGAAGTCATACTTTAACAGGCAATGAGGTTTTCTAACTTTTCTTTACAAGTGATTAAGCTGAATTGGTTTTGCAGGTGAATTAAGATTATTGATAGAGCAGAATGAGTCAATAGCAGTAACACCCTAACAAGCAGTGTTAATTAATTCCCCCCCTCATGGTGCAGCTTGCCTGGGATTGGATTTTATGAGCAGAGCAATTCTGCTGTTTTTGTTCCTTAAAAAAAGAAAGAAAGAAAGAAAGAAAGAAAGAAGAAAGAAAGAAAGGAAGAAAGAAAAGGAATATATTCCCCTGGCTGCTTGAGAAACTGCTATAAATGAATGGCCAGGCTGCGTGGCTCATTAAAAGGTAGCAGCTTGATTCTGTGTGCTCCCTGCTGATTATGTCTGTGGGAGGGAGAGTGTGTGACTACTGGGTGCCAGCTCACAGGTGGGAATCACGGGGAATAGTGGGTCCTAAAGACTTCAGGACCGAGCCCTCCACAGCAGAGAAATACGCAGAGCGAGGCATGACACCAACTGCAAGTAGGGTTTTAGGTGAGTACCTGCAGGACCAGAGAGGCCCGGCGTTTTAGAAAACACCCTGTTTTTAAACACTCCTGTCCGCTCACCCTCGAAACAGTTGCACTGTAAATGCAGGAGTCCGGGCATCATCTCTTGGTTTCTGCATCACCTTGGCCTGTCTGTGCCTCATTGTCCCAGACTCTTCCCCACCTGCCCACGGGTCTCCATGGAGCCTCTCACCTGGTAGTGTCCTTGGGCCAGGTGATGGCCTGGAGCTGGGAAGGTCAGCTGTGGTTACTGGGGGGTGTAAGAGGGGCTGGGTTTCCAGACCAGGACCCTGGGGACCCGAGGGGCTGAAGGTGGGACAATAACACTGGGAGCAGGCAGGATAGCTCCCGCCTTCCTTCCACCCTCTTCTGTTCAAGGCCCCATTTCTAACACAAGAAGAGGACCCAGTCTCTCAGGGCCACTGGGGGTGAGGCAGTGCAAACAGGGAAGCTGTGAGCCCTCCCTATGCCCTCTCCATCACAGGCGTCCCGAGGGAGCAGGGTGGGGTCACTGTGTGCAGAAGGTGCTTTTGCCCCCTTCCCTGGAGCTGAACAAACCCAGGTCCAGACACACTGGGAACTGCACCGCACCGCGCAATGCCGGAAGGTGCTGGGGGCTTCTGGAAACGACGTGTGGGATTTTATCAAGACCAAACTCTCTCACTGTCTCCACGTCCCAGAGGCAGAAACTGACCCCCAGCACCTACTAACATTCCAGGGGCCCCTGGAATGTTAGTAGGTGCTGGGGGTCAGTTTCTGCCTCTGGGACGTGGAGACAGTGAGAGAGAGGGTTTCCATCTGAATCTGAGAGTTAAATAATGGCATAAATGGGGGCCTTGCCCAGTGCCCAGCACAGGCAAGGTCTTACAGATTTAGTACTCATAGTGCTGTGAGGGACATGCTGCCCCAGGACCCCCAAAGTTCTCCACCTTGGAGTTGACAAAGCTTCTCCCAAAAAAGCAATTAGAATAATAGCGAGTTAACACTGAGGCCCCACAACATGGCCAAGCGCCCCAGCGCTGGGTTCCGGACTTAAATGACAATGCAGGATGCATGTTTGAATTTCATGTAAATGACAGATAAATTTTAGTGTGTTTATGTCTCAGATTGTCCTTCTCACCACACCTCTGTGGGGTGGAAAATATCACACCCATTGTAAGTGTGAAGATGAAGCTTAGGAAGGTTGTCCAATATTCCCCAAAGGGACAGAGAGTAAGGGCCAGATGGGGACTCAGTCCCAGGCTGTGTGAGTTAAAAAGCAAAAGCCAGTTACAAGGCTTTATGTAGAGTTTTATCCCAGTTTAAAATAAGTATTTTAAAAAATACCTATTATTAAAACTTAAACAGTTTTCTTCAGTCAATATGTACTAATCATGATACATATATTTTAAAATATGTTTTTATTGATTTCAGAGACAGGAAACAAGAGGGAGAGAGAGACAGAAACATCAATGAGAGAGAATCATTGATTGGCTGCCTCCTGCACATTCTCTACTGAGGAATCCAGCCTGCAACCTAGGCATGTGCCCTGACCAGGAATCAAACCATGAGCTCCACTGGCCAGGCAATTGAGATATTTTTAAATTAAAAAATATGGACATAGTTTCAGTTCATTACCAATGGCTACTTTGAAACCTACACGGAGTGTGTTATCTTTATGGCAACTTTGAAGTTGAAAAGTTACTGGGGTGCTGAAGGCCTGGGGCGGGGAGGTGGGGGTGGGCTGCGGGGGTCAATGAGGGAAAAAAGGGGACATATGTAATACTTTCAACAACAAAGAATTATTTTTTAAAAAAGTTTTCATTGGGTCACATGCATAACCACGTGGTTTTTCCCATGAGACCTCAGGGAAAGCATCTCTGGGGGTGCTGGGTGTGCACTGGGGCAGCTGACCTCCCAGGTCCTGTGCTAAATTTCTCAGGTGCCCGGAAATTGTGACCACACAGCCCTCATGCATGTACACTCCCTGGGCAGTCGCTGAGGAAAGGCAGCGTTAGGCCCAAGGTCAGGGACTTTGTGGAAAAGGACATTTGTGAGCCTGGCTGAGGCCGATGAACTAGGCCAGTGGAATCTGGAATCAGGGAACAGGAAGACAGAGCCATCCTGAACCCTCTGCTACACTGAATCTGACCTCCGAGTTCCCCAAACAGCCCTGCACAGTGTGGCCTGTCTGTCTCATGGGACATTTCTTTCTGAAACCTCTAATCCTGTTCTGGCATCTATGGCAGCCTCCTCCCCTTTGAAACTCTCTCTGATGACCCAACGGACCTTCATTATCCCCGTTTATAAAACACTGTCTCCACCTCAAAGGATTTACAATTTGGAAGATGAGACCTACAAGCAAATCATCTACTGTGGAGCAATGCACTCTAATTGTCTAAGCTGTATGTCATATTTCCAAAAATAGCAGATATATCTTGGTCTGGTATTGCTATCTCTTCATGGGTCATCATTTTTGAGATGAGGAAATTTGTCTTAAAACTTAAAAAAAAAAGATTTTATTTTTTTAGAGGAAATTTAAGTTCACAGCCAAATAGAGAGGAAGGTACAGACATATCCCTTAAAGCCATATTTCCAGGCTTCTACCTTCACGCCTAGAGGGATATCTACCATTTCCCGAGGATGGGGAGTGTGGGCGCCCATGCTGCCTTCACCCAAGGTGCACCTGGTGGGTTTCTAGCCTGGCTCCACTTACCTGCTGTGACTGCACGTGGGTTACAGCCTCAGCCCAACTCTAACAACGGAGCCATAGCACCTGACACATATGGGTTTGTTCTCGGAGTTTAATAGTGCTGCAGGAGTTACCTTTTAGAGCATTAAGTGAGTGTGTGTGTATCTATAGGTACATGTACATGTGTATATATTTCTACATCTATGTAGATATGGATATACATAGAGACATACATACACATATATAATCTGAGTATATATGTATGCATAGACGAAGAGACATATAGGGTGGGAAAAGTAGCTTTACAGTTGTTCATTTGGAAAAATACATACAGGTGATTGACTCAAAAGAACGTTACAATCCTATCTAATAATAGACAAATATGCAAATTGACCATACCTCTGACACACCCACAAGCCACACCCACAAGCCACGCCCACCATCCAATCAGAGCAAGTATGCAAATTAACCCAAACCAAGATGGCTACAGCCACAGAGAGCAAGGTTTCCTAGGTAACAGAGGAAGCCAAGCTTTCCGCCTGCCATTGCCAGGCCTAAGCCTCCACTGAAGCTACAAAGTTTCAATTATAGAAGGTAAACAAATTCAAACAAATGGCAGCAGAATGGAGCTTGAGAGAGCAGGCCAGGGTTGCTGCCGGTAACAGGGGAAGCAAAGCTTTCCGCACACCCTGGCTGGGCCCACCTGCTTAAGGCAACAAAGTTTCAATTATAACCCCAACACAAATGTCTACTGGCCTCAAAGGGAGCCCCAGGCTTGGCTCCGCTCCAGGTTACAAATTTTCAATTGTAGAAGGAAAATAAATTCCAGATACCAGGGCCTCCGCTTGTGTTGCCAGGGGGCATGGCCCGCCTGCAAACCACCACAGGCCCCTCGCTCAGGCCACCCCACACCCAAGGGAACCCCCACCTGATCCGGGACGCCCTTCAGGGCTAACCAGCTGGCCCCCACCCCTGTACCAGGCCTCTATCCTATCTAATAAAAGAGTACTATGCAGATTGATCATCACTGCAACACACAATATAGCTGCCCCCATGTGGTCAAAGATCCTGCCCCCATGTGGACACAAGATGGCCACCACAGATGGCCAGCAGGATAGGGCAGTTGGGAGGCACCCTGCCTGCAAGGGAGGGCAGTTGAGAGGGACCAGGCCTGCAAGGGAGGGCAGTTGAGAGGGACCAGGCCTGCAAGGGAGGGCAGTTGAGAGGCACCCGGCCTGTAAGGAAGGGTAGTTGGAGGTGATCAACCCTGCAGGAGAGGGCAGTTAGGGGTAACCAGGCCAGCAGAGGAGGGAAGTTGGGGGCAAACAGGCTGGCAGCAGAGTGGTTAGGGTGTGATCAGGCTGGCAGGCAGAAGCGGTTAGGGGCAATCAGGAAGGCAGGCAGGCAAGCAGTTGGGAGCCAGCAGTCTTGGATTGTGAGAGGGATGTCTGACTGCCCGTTTAGGGATCCGACTGCCAACCGGGATCGGGCCTAAACAGGCAGTCGGACATCCCTTGAGGGGTCCCAGATTGGAGAGGGTACAGGCTGGGCTGAGGGACAACCCCCCTTTGTGCACGAATTTTGTGCACTGGGCCTCTAGTAGCATGATAAACCTACTTTTGCGCATCCCTGTACACATGTAGTGCATATATGTGTCTTTATATTTGTACGGCTAGATAATTTATATCTATCTGTCTCTGTTATATGGACGTGCACAGTGTTGGTCCCACCACGTACTGTGCAGCAGGATGGAAACCAGCCTCCCCATCCTGGTTGTCCTGACCCCCTTGCTCCCGGATACGGTGGCTCTTTGTGGGGAACCAGCAACCTCAGCACATGTAACCACATCCCGTCCCCAGGAACCACAAAAGGTGATTGAATTTAAAACACGCATTTTTTTTTCTCCCTGATGCAGTTTTCATCTTCACCTGAGAACACGGACGGTAGCAATTACTAAATGGACTGTCACGCCTGCATTGAAGCTCAGCTGGACCCCACGGCCCAGCCCCTGACCCCTAGGCACGTGGGACAGCAACTCCATCATTAACACATCTCTGGTCAGATCTGCAAACTGTGATACTTTCCCAGCTCTGCTGAACTTGTTAGGGTTGTGAATGACCAGCTGTGGCCCCTTTGAAAGCACGGCCCAGTGTCCCGACCGGACCTGTTACTTCTCTGTTGCCCATAGACACCACTCTGTGCCTCTCTGAATCATATCACCCTTTCTCTTGGCAGCTGCTGGATCCCGTCTGTCATCATGAAGTAATTGCTGGTTGCATTTTCATAAAAAGATAGGCGATTCGTTAGAATTACACAATGGTGGCTTCATGCCTTAGGTCACCACTGACCAAGCCTACTTCCAGAGAGGTCACATTTCAGCATTAAACGCTCCAAAAAGTTAGCCTCCCAGGAGGGGAGTGAAAAATGCCGCACTGTGAGATGGTGCCAGGGGGTCACCGTGTTACCAGGCTGATAGATTCAGCACCTGACAGGGCTTCTAACAATGCGGACACGATCTGAAGCATGTACAGAGCTTTGCGTGTCACCAAGGGCTTTCCAATGCGATCTATTATTCGTCTTTACGACTGTCCAGGGCGGCGTGTTTTAGATGAGAATATGCTGGCGTAAGGAAATCAATGATTAAGAATGGAGTCTTAAAGAGCCAGCTCTCCTGCCCCCCAGGCTGTGAGTCTCCATTTCTGCACCCACCACAAGAAAGAGGAGACAGCCAAGACCCCCGGAGTGAGGGGACTCAGGTGTTGCTGGGACACAGGGAATGAGCTCAGCCACGAGGCTGGACGACCATGGAGTCTGGGGCTTCAGGAACTCAGACAAGTTGGCGAGACAGTCAGGAAGGGCCCAACACGTGTTCTCTGATGCACTTGAACTCACTTTGTTCCAAAAGGACTGAGGCCTTTTACATGTGAGGATCAATACAAGTCCGTATTTAAAAGTGTGTTTCCAGTGGGGCACTGTCCTGATTCCCTGCTGGTCCCTGGGAATTAAGTCACTCACCTCCTCTGTCAGGTGGTGACTGAGAATTTCCTGGGGACCTTAGTCTTTCAAGTGAAATCTGGAACCGACTTTCCCTGGACAAAGCAGGAAAACAGACTCCCTCCTAAACAAATAACGGATTCCAAACTTCTCGATTATTTAATGTCCATTAAACAACATAATTATTATTAGAGTGGAAGGAAAAAATGGATTGCCCTGATGTGATTTCTATTAAAAAAGTAGTTTGGGTTTGTGAGTTGTATAAAGGAATTCATAAAACGGCTCCTTTATTAACTCGTTAAAATGGGAAACAATAAACAGAAATGAAATACAATGTAATGAAATCAATACGTAAGCTGGCGTATTTTTAATTATAACTTAAATTAACCAGCGTATCTCCTTTGTGGAAGAATTAATTTCTAAAACAAAATGAACTCTATAAAGTACACTCAATTACACTGGGGGATTGCAAATTTTCTGCCTGTGGCACTCAAAAGATTTTGTTTTAAATTCTGGTTGAAATTATTGTAACTATTTTTATACTCATTTCCCCTACCAAGAAAGGGTTCTCACCTCCTTTCTTGTTTACACATAATTTGGCTGTAAAGTTGGCATTCCCCTAAGCAATTTTTTTTTTTTTTTTTTTTAATATATTTGTATTGATTTCAGAGAGGAAGGGTGGAGAGATAGAAACATCAATGATGAGAGAGAATCCTTGATTGGCTGCCTCCTGCACGCCCCCTACTGGGGATCGAGCCCGTAATCCAAACCAACTAGGGACTAAGCAATGGTTTTGACCACAAAAATAATTAATGGTTTCTGGCATGAAGGCGGGCGAGGATTAGCCGAGTTCCTTGGACCCAGGGAGCCTTTTGGCAGAAGAATGAAGTGCTGGAGCTTCACCCCTCACCCAGAGAACAGAAGAGCTCAGTTTTATTTGTTTTAAATATATGACTTTCTTGCTTACCCTGAAAAAATAAAAAACGTATTTGGAATTCACTGAATCCACAGGGCTGATGATCTTTACATAGTTAGGTTTCAGCCAGAAGAAAAGTGAAGGTGGCTCTCTGGGAACGTGGTTACAGGTTTGGTGCGCCTGCTGGTTGTCTTTGCTCTTTACCTGATCCTGGGTCCTCACAGAGCAATGCAGAGGAGCATGGGCTCGGGGCAAATACATGAAAACTGGTACCAATATCTTTCTTGTGCCTCGGCTGAAGATTTTGAAATCAAGGATATCTTTTTTTTTTTTTGTGCTACACACTATTAGGACAAGGAGAAATTAACCTAGCTCTAGGAAATCTTTGCTTCTGAATGAAAGACTGAGTCAAGAACAGTAGCTACTTATGAAGACGGCACTGGCTCATCAAGGCTCATTTCAAGGCTCTTGCCTGGTGTGCCAACCGTGTCTAAACTCTTCGGTCATACACTCTGCCCGATCCTGTCTGCTCGCGGCTTGTAGGACCTAACTTTCAGTCAGGCAGTCCAGGTCCTAAAGTCCTAAAACACTCGAATTTTCCCATTTCAAGACCCTCCAGACACCATGTCTTCTATTTGGCAGTAGGTCAGATAAACTCAGCTTCCTTTGATCACCAAGTCTTTTTTGTGGTCTTTTTGGGGAGTCAGAAATCCATACCAGAAACCTCATAGGTCAATCAATGTGTACACATGTGTGGGCTGTCCTAAAAAGTCCAACTCGGTGAGACGGAGGGGCATACGGTGAATCGTAGTGTTTTAGGATTGACCAAATGCAGGCTGTTGGTCAAGGGTTTGGCATACCCCAAAAGGGCTTTGCAGTAAAAATCTCACTGAATGAAGGTAAAAAAGATCTCCTACACCTGAGGCTATGATAGAAGAGGCAAACAGTGCAAGGGCTGTCCGAAGTAATAAGAAGAATGTGAGTGTGACAGTTGGGGAATAAAAGGGCAAAAGCAAAAAGACAGAACTAAACTGAATGAACATAAACGTCTGCATTTGGGCTCAAATTCAATTGCAGATATTGCATGTGGGTGATATGGTTTGATGAAAGTTTGAGGATAAAGGGTTTGGAGCGTTCAGCAGGTGACAAGATCAATGTGGACCAGTGGGCAGTGCTCTGTTCAGAGGGGAGCCAACCTCAGGCTGCTTGATGGAGCCCATATGGGAACCATGTGAGACCTATTTGCTTTGTCCCGATTAGCTTCAGAGGGCTTGTGCAAAAGCACAGACCCCTGTCTGACCCCCACCTCCAGTTCTGATTCAGTTAATCTGGGGTGGGGTCTGAGAACTGCGCATAGACTATTGATGCCCAGACCTCTCCAGGCCAAGGGTGGTCCAGGTGTTTGTGCTATGTGTCATTGTCCAGAACCCCTGAGGTGATGGGACCCTACGTAGGACTGGGCTGGTGAGTCCTCTGCCCTGAGCTTTATGGAGGACACACCTGAGGCTGAGGGTCATGGGTGGCTTTTCCTGTCATGGCCAGCCCTCTGGTCAGTGTGGGTGGGCTCCTTCCCAGGGGCCAGGGAGCCCTGACGGTTTAGCGGGGGAGATAATATCACTTCTGGAGGAAAGAGCTTATTAGTAGAGTAAGCACCAGAAAAAGTTATCAGCCCCGAACTAAATTCTTTTGGCAGGTAACGTCACACTCATCGGTGTCTTATGTAACTCTTCTAATTGTCAAACTGGAGCTGAAATGATGCAAAGCTATTTCTCTTTATCATTTGTTCCACGTAGTCTGAATATTCATAGGTTCTAATGCACAAATTATTAATATGGTTCTATAAGCTCTACACTGTTTTCTTTTCTTTCAAATTTGAAATTCCACTGAGTTCTGAATCTGAAACACTTAAGAGCAGGGATGGTAGGCGACTGGTGTTGCCTCACCAGAACCTAGTGACCATCCGTCCAACCATCCACATCAAATACGGGGAGTAAGGCCCATGAAATGTGTCATTAAAGATCCAAATCGCACCAGCAGCCAGGGTATTTGGTTCCCTCTAGACCAGTGGTTCTCAACCTTTCTAATGCCTCGACCCTTTAATACAGTTCCTCATGTTGTGGTGACCCCCAACCATAAAATTATTTTCGTTGCTACTTCGTAACTGTAATTTGCTACTGTTAATGAATTGTAATGCAAATATCTGTGTTTTCCGATGGTCTTAGGCTCTACAGCAGCAGTTCTTAGGTGACCCTGCTAGCGAATCTCAACCTGTGGGTCGCGACCACAGGTTGAGAACCGCTGCTGTAGAGCCTAAGACCATCGGAAAACACAGATATTTGCATTACAATTCATTAACAGTAGCAAAATTACAGTTACGAAGTAGCAACGAAAATAATTTTATGGTTGGGGGTCACCACAACATGAGGAACTGTATTAAAGGGTCGAGGCATTAGAAAGGTTGAGAACCACTGCTCTAGACTCTTCCTTCCTTGGCTTCAAATCCCAGTGGCCCTTAGCTCTTCTATCCACATTGATTGACCAGCTGCCCTTGAATTGAAAGTTTTCCCACCTGAATCCTCATCCTCTTGTCTGTCCCGCAACCTTGTTTTAGACAATTCCTCAACCTCCTGCCTGGGTTGGAGGAACCTGGTCCTTAAGGCCCCATGGATGCAGATTGAGCCTTGATGGGGTGGGGTGAGCCCAGGAGGGTTGAGTGTGGTGGGATAGAGGCATTTTCCTGAGTCCCAGAGACAAGCTGTGTGCATATGTGACCTTGAACTTCTACCTTTGTGATCATGTGTCCAAAGCTGCTTTTAAACACACAGGGAACTGGCAACAATGGCATTCTTCTTTCTTCCCACCTAAAAATGCCCTTTCATCCCCGCACCGGTGTTCTGTTCCTGCTAAGCAGCTAAAGTGCATGTATTGGTGAATACATGGTACACAGGTACTCAGGGCTCCCAGGCAGTGGGGTTGTGTTTTGGTGCAGGGTTCTTTCCTGGAGCCTTCTGGGATCATTCCAGGCCCTGGCAGGTTGGCTCTGCTCCCTTCATACCTTTAATGTCTGACCAATCAACAGGGCATGCTCTCTGTTTGCCATTTTCTCATCTACATTAAATGAACCTCCAATCTCTGTCTCCATCTCTCTCTGCCATACACACACTATCACTGGGAACCCCACCCACCTTGTTTGATGAGACAGTTCTATGCTTGTCCAACATGATCCCATGTCCGCCTCTACATGGAAAACTCCTTAGGGCAGAAACTTGGTTTAGCATAATTTCATCTATTATTCAGCTATCTCTGTGTGGCTCTGGTATCTTGTAAGTGATAAATTATAATGAAAGAAAACCTGCTCTCCAGTTAGTCTTGGAGAATGCAAGATCAAATTCTTCCAGCCAACATATTGCCCCCTTTGTTCATGAGCACTCATGAGAGAGAGGGGCGCTCTGAGCCCCCTAGGAAGGGGTCTTCTGTCTCTGTCTAACCCTGTATGTGAGCACTTCACACCCTCTTGTCTTCCCCAGATTCTCCTGTTGTAATGGGATCACTTGCAGTGAATTTGAGATCCTGTTTAGGAAGGCTCAGGAGAAGATGCTGAGAGCATCAGACAGTGGAGGAGGGTTGAAGCGGGGGGAGGGAGGGGGGGTCGACAATACAGTCCTCCTGACAGTAGCCACACACTCAGACTCCCCTTGGTTCTAATACAGGTGAACCACCCTGCCAAGCCAGTCTTTATAATCTTCCTGTCTCACCACATAGCTCCTGCTCCCTTCTCTGCTCTGCCATTTCCCTCTTCTGGTTCAACACAGGGTTGGGCACACTATGTGTACTTAAGAGTCTCAAATGTAGGTGGGGGGTAATGGGGAAATAAGGACACATATGTAATACCCTAATCAATAAAAAAATTTAAAAAAAAGAATCTCAAATGTATTTAATTTATCTTAAACATCTTTTAGGTAACTTGCAATTAGATATAAAAATAGTGACAAAAATAAAGAATTTAATACTTTCTCATGCATGTTCCATTGTATACTATTTCTGTGAAATATTAACAACTGAGAACTTAAAAGGGAGAGGGTTCTGTATTTTTAAGAGTTTGAAAAAGTCCTCTTTCAATTAATTGATTATCCATTTACTTATTACTGCTGGGTTTCTCAGAAATGTCAACATGCAAATGTGAATGAGTTTTTTTCCATATTTGTTTGACCTCCACCTCTCTCCCTCCTTTTTTCCCCTAGTATAGTGCTTGGTGGAGTAGTTTGGGAAAAATTAATAATTACCCTTGCCTGAGAGTATAGTGTCACAACATTCAAAGTGCTTCCCTAAACATATCCTAAAAAAAACTCCAACTTGATGAGCTGGAGAAGTGTAGGACGTAGAATCGAATGCAGTGGGCTTGGTCATGGACGTTGACCTATTCATGCACAGTTAGTATCACTTATCTGCTGCCTCATATGCACATTTTTATTAGGATGCTCACTAGGCCTATGTGTCATGCTTCTGTCTACACAGCCAGGACGTTCTTCTTTTTGCTTTTCTGCCAGAGCCCTCAGCCTCCAAGAGCTGGAGCTTTCCACCACGTTTAGTTGGAAGAGATTTTGGCACGAATGCCTGCCAGGAGCTGATGCTGCTAATTACTCGTCGAATGGCCCAAACTCTCCAAGTAGGCTGAACACTACACAGTGGAGGCTCCAAACACTTGTCAACACCCCAGTGTGCCAGCACCAGGGCACTGACAAAAAGTTAATAATACATTCAATGCTACTGGAAACCTTCACTTATCTTCTTGGTAGACCAGAAGACTCATTTTCTTTTTAAATTGTTTTTTAAAATTAAATTTATTAGGGTGACATTGGTTAATAAGATAAAATGATTTCAAGTGTACATGTCTATGATACATGACTGGTATATGACATTGTGTGTCCACTACCCACAGTCAAATAATCTTCTGTCATCATTTATTTGGCTACTTTTACACTTTACTACACCCTGCCCCCTTTCTCTCTGGTAATACTGTTGGCTGTGTCTATGAGTTTCAGTTTTATATCTCACACTAGAGGCCCAGTGCATGAAAATTCATGCACTGGAGGGGGTGTCCCTCAGCCCGGCCTACCCCCTCTCACAGTCTGGGAGCCCTCAGGGGAGGGAGGTGACCCGGTGATCAGGGGAAGGCGACACCCCATCACATCTCTGCTGCTGCCACTGCCGGCAGCACAAGCCTCTGTGTTGCTGGTTACCTGAGCCTCAAGTGGCCCTGGGTGGCTGGGCAGCCACCATCCAATGCTTGCCTGCTCCTCAGGCCAGCCCTGGGCAGCTGGACAGCCATAATCGAGTCTTGCCTATGCCTCGGGCCAGCCCTGGGTGGCTGGGAGCTCAGGGGACTGGGAAACTCTGGAGGCAGGCGCACGGAGCGGCCGGGCCCACCTGGGGGCGGCCCCGGATTTGCCGCGTGCCTGCCACCCCTGCATGGCTGAAGGGTCTGGGCACTGCCATCTTGTGGCTGTGGGTGCCATCATCTTTGAGGGCGTGGCAGTCAATTAGCATATTCCCTCCTTATTGGCTGTGGGCACCGCTATCTTTGAGGGTGGGACAGTCAATTAGCATATTCCCTCCTTATTGGCTGTGGGAGTCACCATCTTTGTGATGGCATGAGGGTCAATTAGCATATTCCTTCTTTATTAGATAGGATGAGTGAAATCATATGGTTCTTAGCTTTTTCTGACTGTTTCATTTGGTTTAGCACAGTATTCTCAAGGTCCATCCCTATTGTTGCAAATGGCAGTATTTCATATTTTCTTATGGCTGAGTAATATTCCATTGTAATATGTATGTATTACATCTTCATTATCCAATCATCTATCAAAGGACACTTTGTTTTTTCCATGTCTTGGCCACCTGAATAATGCCACACTGAACATAGGGGTGCATATATCATTATAAATAACTCTTTCAAAATTAGCATTTTAAGCAAACTTAAGCCACTGGAAAAAGATCAAATGAGAGTGTTGGAAAATGTTTTAAAAAGCCTCAGATATTTTGTAGCCAGTTGTATGAGTTTAGGTCTTGAAAACCATGTAAGAGAAAACTCACAGAATATTAAAATGAATGTTCACATCACTGAACCCCTTCATTGTATGGGGTGAAACCAAGGTCCCAAAGTGTGAGTTGCCTGTGATTAGGCTGGTTTGTTCATTTATTCATTCACTCACTCACTCAATAAGTATTAATGGGACATCCACCATCTGCTCAATGTCTGCTGGGATCAGGTTGTGGGGCAGAATCTAAAGATGTATAAGAAACAGTCTTTTCTCAGGGAGTTGGTAGTTGTGGTAAGTTGTTCACACTCACACACACTCAGCAAAAAAAGCACAGGGTTCCAACTGGGGTCTGGATACCACAGAAGAGCTAAGGTCTGGGAATAGTGATACCTTTGTCAAGTAGGGGAGGTTTCCCAGGGAAGATAATCTTTGGGCTGCCTTTTGGAAAATGAGTAGAAGTGTGCAAGGTGGAGAAGAGTGGCTTTGAACTTACAGGAGGATTGTATTTGAAGTCAAGAAATGTGTTTGAGAAGGGCCTGTCCACAACTGATCCATGATGGTGAGAGGGGAGGGTCCTGGAGTAGGAAGAGAGTAAGGGGGAGTCCAGCAAGGCTGCAGGCATCAGTGATGCAAGGCTTGGGGCAAAATGACAGGCTCTGGACTGGGCTCAAACTTCAAATTGTTTAAGAATGTTTGGGAGAAATTGATTCTATCAGATTTTAATAGACAACACTGTGGGCTTAGCTGGGAGAGATGGGGTGAGATGGCCCGGCTGGAAGCCATTGCTATAATGAGGGTGGGAGACAGAGGGTCTAAAGTCAGCTGTTCCTATGGGAAGAGGGGCTGGATGTCAGACCTTTGTTCTCAGGCTAACGCTCTTTCCCCCCACAATTCAAGTTATCTGATGGTTCTGTGAAGACTCCCGCGGGAAGGTAGAAGATGTACACAGGTTGCCACCTGTCCTCTCAAGGGTCACAGTCCAGCCAAGAAGACAACATTAGGCCAAGTGCAGCATGTTAACATTTAGGTACTAAGAGTAATGGACTTCAAAGTTGGTTACTGGGGATCTCCTTAGAGATCAGAGCACCTCTATATTCTGAAGGCTTTAGGGGGACTCTCTGCCTAGAAGGAGAATCCTCCATGAATGTTTCACTCTATTACATCAACTGTTGCCCTTGTTAACATTCTTTAAAGTCTCTAACACTTAGTGGTGTCGCACAGCTTTTCCTGCTTATGCTTTGTAGTCTATCTGTGTAGGCAGTTGTATCTTCCCTGGTATTCCTTTAAGATTTGTTTGAGAAACAGGAAAGAGTGCTTAACTCAGTAATTCTGCCAGGCATATGGCAGTTTAGATTATTTGCTTTTGTGGACTGCTGAGTTGTACATATTTTTAGAATTTGTCTCCTAAGAATTCATAAATTACAATAACATTCTGAGGTGGTACTCAATGACAATGATATTCTCAGATAAGAAAGAAAAGTAACTGCCAATGATTCCAATATCACAATTGTTTTTCTTATATCACATGTCCTTGAAAAAAATTTAAAAACACAACAAATCTATCTTGTTTGTGGAAAAAATAACTCAGGTATAAAGAGAAATTAACTACCTATAAAGAAGGATCCTTTTTACCTCCCTGCAAGTATTATTACTCTATAAATGACAGTATCAATAATTATAACATCAGCACAGTCCTTAGCACGTACAGAAGCCTCAGAAGAGAGGTGATGTTTTCTGGCAGGATGAGTGCCTGCCCTACAGAGACCCATCCGGGACCAGCCCTTGGGCCTTCAGTGGCCCAGGCGATGGCTAATGATGACACCAGGTGACTGGTGATGGGAAAAGCCTGTGCTGAGGAGACAGGAAGAGGGTTGGCCAGCTCCCAAGGACAGCACAACTGGCCAGAGGCCTCATTGGGAAGGCTTGTCAGCTCCTGTAATAGGGCTGAGATGCTCCATTGTTCAGAGAACAGAGAGAATGGCTGAAGGGCAGGAGGAAGCCTGGGAAGAAGGATTGATTTCCTGAGGGTAAGAGACCTCAGCCTTTCTTTATTGAACTTGCCGTCTTTGGCACCAACAGAATCCTCCTAGGCTATGTGAATAGACATAATCTTCTACATAGTAGGGCCTCCTGCTAAAGGTAAAAACCCTCTGCCCAGGACCTATGAGAGCCAAGCAAGTTCACTGGGACCACTGACCACTGTGTTAAGGAAGTGTGGTTATATGAGCACAGAGCGCACACAATTATACCTTATGCTGACCATGTCTTTCTTCTGAAGAATTATAAGCCTTTATTTGTGGGAAGCCACTGCTTACCAATACTGTCAGTGCACCAACGAACGTGGAAGGCCGATGGACCTTGGACATTAGCAGGGCTGCTGCTAAGCACCGATTGTTGAGATAGTGGTGGCTCAAGGCAATTTCCTAACCTGATAATCCTTTTACTGTTTACCAAACTTTACCTTTGATATGTCTGTATGCATTGCTAGAGGGCAAGATGTGTATCTAAAACTGAAGAAAAAGCATACGGGACCCAGTCTCAGGGGTACCTCTTCAAGAAAGAGGTCTCCATCTGGCCCCCCATGCCTTCTAAATTCATATTTCTTGTATAGTATTTTGATTTGTGCGTCTCCCCCTCCTTCAGATCCTGAACCCCTCTGTGAAAGTTGAAGCATTCATTAAAATCCTGCAAATGACAGTAATGAAATGAAATAAAAATAAAGCCTTTCAAATCAAGCCCTCTGGGTTTTTTCTTTCTTTCTTTTTTTTTTTTTGATATGTGTATGTAGCAAAAATAAAGCAGATGTTTAGGTGACTGTGATAAAAAGGATTTTAAAAATCATCTTTGAAACAGTTCTTCACCACATAGTCTTGCTCATAGCCCACCAGTAGACAATGAGCCTATCAAGATGTGAGTGGCAAACTGGATAAGTTTTCTGAATTGCAAAACTGAGCTGCACTCAAGTCCATGAGGTCTCACTTCTCTGTGAGCCTGTAGCAAACTCTAAGCAGAGTAGAAGCTTCCCCGGGCAGTGAGGATTCTGCAGGGCATGGACACCACCAGGAGCCCTGGAGCCCACTGGTCACTTTGAGGTCACGTGCTTACAAGGATCAAAACTAGTAAGTGCTCACTAGGGAGGGAGCTGCTCCCAGAGGGCAGATCTGGACCAGAGACTATACTTGGGTTAGGAGGTAGTGCACCTGGAAGGGAAAACAGAAGGGGTCACCCAGATGCACGGACAGCCTGGAGCCTGGAGGGAATGGGGAGCCCTGTCAGGGAGTCAGACGCCAGGAGGCTGGTCACACAAAGCCCAGTGCTCTCAGGCTGGCTGTGGTGAATGAAGAGAGGATGTGCAGGCATGGCTGGGCCGGGGACGGGGCAGGGGGGTTGGCTTTGAGAGAGTGAAGGGCGCGTGACCAGTGGGAACCATGACCTACTGGTTGAACACACTTTCTTCCTTTGCTATGTAGTTGAAGAATATAACTTATGTGGGGTTACTGAGGGACTGAAAATAAATTTTATTGATTGATTTGGAAAATTTGTTTTGTGAGCTAATAGTACATCTTAAACATGAAATTCTAACTTCTCCATTTTTGACTTGGTCCTGATAATCTTCCACCAACCTTGACTTGCTTGAGTAAGTGTCTCAGGATTTAGGTATACATGGTGAACTGACATCAAAGAGCCATTGATAAGCTCACTATGCCATCACTAGGGTTTCATTTATGTGCCTCAGTTTCCTGATCTGTAAAATGGAGATGATAATAAGTCCAAATTCACATGGCTATTGTGAAGATTAAGTAAGAAAAAATATAAAATGGTTAGTGCAATGGATGACCAATGAGGACACAATAACTAGTGTTAGGTATTAATATGGTTATTGTTGTCATTATTATTATTACTACCACTACGACCTCACTCACAATCCTATATATAATGCATGCGTGTGCACCAGACATAGTCGTTGATGTAGAAGATATTGGATGATGTAGGTTTGGGATGGGTGTGCTTCTGAGGTGACTTTAATTAATATTTTAACACACTATCATAGTCCCATAACAAACATCTGTTCTTGAAAGACGTGGCCCTCCCTAAAAATCACACCAATTTACCCTAAAATCCAAGTAGAAAGATGGCTGACTCACAAGCTTTCTTGTCAAGTTATACGTACTTGATAATAATAACAGTAGCAATGAGTTAATGTAATGCCACATTTTCTCCCACCAGGTGGATCACACCACTGGTGGCAGGAACAGCAGCTCTTACCAAGCCCATCACTGAGGAGGATGCTAGATTTGGGACAGCTCATGCCCTAATTTCTGGTTAATATTTTAAATGTCTGAACAGATGCTGTCCTATGAAATTTACATGGTAGAATTTATTTATTCTATCACCAATTGTGTCTACATCTGTGTGTATCAGTAGATGTACACAAGCCTACATAGGGAGTTGTGTAGACTCTGACCCTTGGGAGCTGATGACCTAGCGGAGTCAGGCGAGGAAAGGGCAGGGCACTGTGATGCAGACTAGATAGGGAAGTCCTGTCCACCTGCTGGCATGTCACATGTGACGAAGCAGCTGAGATCAGGAGTCACAGGACATGCATCTGTCCATGGACAGGAGCTACACTTTGAGGACATGCCTATTAGCAGTTGGCTTTGTGTTGGTTGCTCACTCAATAGCAACGCTTTATGGTAACTGGCACAGGCAACATCTCAGGACTGATGGAGTCCTGTTCTATGATCCAGTGTTACTGCAGACACCTAACATACAATAGACATTACGATTCAAGCAGGGAGCAAATACTTAACTGCAAGCTGACAGGTGTCCTGGCTTTAATGAGGTTTATTTCCCACTTCTACCTAATGATGGCATGTCTTGGGCAAATTCATGATTTTTCTGCACCTTGGGTTCCTTATCTACAACACCAAGATATTCACGATGCTTCTATCACAGGTAGTTGTGAGGACTCCACAACAATCAGTTTGAAGCACACAGCTTCCAACGAGGCTGGTTCGAAAGTCCTGGTGTCAACACAGTAAGAGCAGCGATAATACATTAATCTGAGCAGCAATGCCAGGATCCTATTCAGTCACAGAGTTTGATACTAAATACGCTTTATTGGAGAAGTAATATCTAGGTGTGAGGCACCTGAAATACTCAGAAGCAAACCAGACAGGTTTCCATGGCCTGCAGACTGACTGGGAGAGCAGGAACACATTTGCCTATTTCATTCCTTCTTGAAACTCCTTGTGTGATTTCCAACTTCATAGAGAGTTCTAGACGTGGTTCTGAACGTGAGGCAGGGCCACCTGAGCCCAAGGCATCGATGACCAAATGGAGAATGTTGTCATATAACAGGTGGGTATAATCAGCTGGGTGCCAGGTAGGTATTAGGTAGGTAATATGTGGATATCTGGTGGATATCAGGTGGGTAAGAGGTGAGTATCAGGTGGCTATCAGATGCTTATCAGATGGGTATTGTATTAGATGAACATCAAGTAAATATCAGGTAGGTATTAGGTGGGTACCAAGTAGGTAACAGGTGGGTAACAGGTGGTATTGTGTGGTAACAGGTGAGGATCAGGGCATGTAAGGTGGTGTCAGATAACAATTGGGTATCAGATGGCAATGAATGTGTGACCATCTGAACAAAGCCGAAGTCAGCAGCTTGTTCCTTTGTGATCTGATTCTAAGCCTCCTTTTTGTCTACTTCTCTTGCCGCCATGCACATCTTCTGCAATATAGTCTCATTCACTGTCCCCTAAGCCCTGAATGAATTTCCCCATCTCAGCCTTACCCAGTGCTATCCACTTTTGAAACAACATGATTTAAAGACTACTTCCTTCATAAATACTTCTCTCAGTCTGCCCTCTCTGCAGTATGGAAGTGATATTCCCTGCTTCTGAAAACCTCACAGCATCTAACTTCTCTTTTGCTATTTTATATGTTTTATATTTTATTTATCTTATATATATTTATGCTATCCTATATAATAAAAGGGTAATATGCAAAATAATCCTAACAGTGGAACGACTGGTGACATGCACTGACCACCAGGGGGCAGACGCTCAGTGCAGGAGCTGCCCCCTGGTGGTCAGTGTGCTCCCACAGGTGGAGCTCCACTCAGCCGCAGCGAGAGGGCACATGCTGGGCTGAGGGAGCCCCCAGAGTGCACAAATTTTCATGCACCGGGCCTCAAATATCTATAATAATAAAAGTGTAATATGCTAATTAGACTGGACATCCTTCCTGCGAGGGAAGCCGGATCCCAGGTGTCTGCTGGTAGCTGGAGGGAAGCCTGGGTCCCGAGTGCTAGAGGGAAGCCGGTGTCTAGCAGCCGGGAGAAGGAAGGCCTACTCTTGCACGAATTTCGTGCATCAGGCCTCTAGTATTTATAATATAGTTTATATTTAATGTTATTGCATACACATAAGCACTTATAACATTTATATGTATGTTATGACTAATGACATTTTACATTATATAACACTAGAGGCCTGGTGCACAAAATTTGTGCACTTAGGGGGGGCTCCCTCAGCCTGGCCTGTGTCCTCTCGCAGTCCAGGAGCCCTTGGGGGATGTCTGACTGACAGCTGAGGCTTGTGAGAGGGATGTCCAACTGCTGGTTTAGGCCCGATCCTCATGGGGAGTGGGCCTAAGCCAGCAGTCAAATATCCTTAGCGCTGCTGCAGAGGTGGGAGAGGTTCCTGCCACCACTGCTGCACTTGCCAGCCGTGAGCCTGGTGGTCCCCCCACTCCCTCCCTGGTCATTCCACTGTTCGGTCAATTTGCATATTAGCTTTATATTATATAGAATTATATAATATATAACATTATATAATATATGACACTAGAGGCCTGGTGCATGGATTCGTGCTCTGGTGGTGTCCCTCACACTGGTGCACGATTTGGGCTGGGAAGGGACTGCAGGAGGGCTCCAGGGCATGTCCAGCCTGTCTTGCCCAGTCTCGATAGGCCAGACCCCAGCAGTAAGCCTGGGTGGTCCACCCACCTCCTTCTGCTGTTTGGAGGGGAGCAGGGCTGGTCCTGGGGTGGAGCCAACCCCCCTACGCACAGTGGGCTCACACTCCTGGGACCCAGAGGTACTTTACCGCAGGCATGCACTTCACTCCATGAGAGGTTCATTCCCAGGGTTAGTATTATGCCTTGTGTCACTCAAAATCAAGTCCATTCTGCCCTCCACCTTATCTCTGCCTCACTTTCATTTTCTCAGTGCTTCTTCCCAAAATTAGCTATTCCTCCCAAAACCCTTCTGAGGGAGGGCCACTCTCAGGGAAGACCCTGGGGAGATGGGGGAGGAGAAGCTGTGGTTTTCCTTCTCCTCTTGGCCTCATCTCTTGACATACCGATTCTCCCTCCAGTGATGAATGAGGAGGTGCCCGGCCTCTTTTGTCACTGAAAGTTAAGATCCATCACCCTTGGGCTGGCTGAGGGCACTGACTCCACCACAATGCATGCAGCTGCCCTGCTATTGCTTCAAGAATGTGCTAGTGTTGCTCTCTGCACAATAAAAACAACCCAGGCTGAGGCCAGAGTGAGGAAGTCAGGTTCTAAGAGAATAGGGCAGCTTCAGGGACAAAATGAACGTCATTCTTCTGGTTCAGTGGGCCAGATGTTTGGTGCTAAACTCAGTCAGGGGCTGAGGAGCAGCACCGAGTCAGATGCAGCTTCTCCTGAGTGTGTCCTGGTCTGTTTCGGCTGCTATAACACAACCACCACAGACCAGGTGGTTTATAAGCAACAGACATTCATTTCTCACAGTCTGGAGGCTGCAAGTCCATGGTTAAGATTCACTGTCTGGGGAGAGCTTCCCTCCTGGTTCAGAGAGTCTTCTCACTGGGTCCTCACATGGTGGAAGGGGCCAAGGGCTCTGGGGTCTCTTTTGTAAGGACACTAATCCCACCCCGAGGGCTCCTCCCTCATGACCTAATCACCTCCCAAAGGCCCTACCTCCTAATGTCATCACACTGGGGGTTCGGTGTCAACCTATGAATTTGGGGATACAACATGCAGTCCATGGCTCAACTTTACTTGCGTCCAAATCCTACACCCAAGCCGGGGCAGACTTGTAGGTTTTCCATTAAATGTGGGTTACAGGACTGAACATTTCTGTTTGTGTAAAGAAAGTCCTCTAATGTCTTCTGATATTACTCTAATTAGGATGGTTTCCTTGGCTTCTAAGGCAAACCCGAGACTCACTAAGTAGGACACCATCAGCTTCCAAGTGCCAGGCAGATGTGTTACTTATACTGCCACAAAATTTCTGTAGTTTATAGTGTAATTCACACATATATTCATTATAGGCGATATACTGTATAGTGGTAAATATTGTAATTGCATAAAATTTTAGAGTTATGATCAGTTATTCTAGCATTTTCAAATTACATAGTAACAAACTGAGCCCCAAAATTTCAGTAATTAGCTTAATGACAAACTGTGGTACGAAACAACCAGCCATCTGTCAACATTTATTCTGAACTTTCCAGATAAATACCATTGTATCGGCTACTGTAGGACCCAGATAAATTCCATCCCCACTCCTAAGGAACTTGCTTCATAAAGCAGCAGCAAAATTAGTAGTTTCTCTAGTTAGTATACACCCTCATGCATTATTTGTATTATATCATTTTAATCCTTGCAAGAATGCTTCAAAGTTGACCTGATGTTAAAGGTTTAAATTACTTCCCTGTGGGCTCCAGGCCAGTAGCTGGTGTCGAGATTTGACCTTAAAGCCCATGGTGTCAGCATTTTATCAACAAAGGAAATGGAGTTGATGGAGAATTATGCTGGGCTACATGCTATTGTGTTGTCTCTGCCACAATTTCTACAGACGTTTCTCAAGTTGTCATGGGTTTCTGGTAGTGTTTATCAGGACATAATCCCAATGTAAATTGATAAGATTGTTAAGTCGAAAATGCCTTTAATACACCTAACTTTTTGAACTAAGCTTAGCTTCACCTACCTTAAACACGCTCAGCACTCACATTAGCCTACAGGTGGGCAAAACCATCTTGCTGTCACTGCCCAGCTCACGAGAAAGTGTTGTACTGCATATTGCTAGCCCATGAAAAGACCATAATTCAAAATTTCGGCTAAATTCATATTGCTCTTACACCATCATAAAGTAAAAAAATTGTAAGTCAAACCATCATAATAATTTATAGACTAGAATTAGAAACAGCATAATTTAGGAGGCAAAACACAGAAATACAGGTTTCATAGTGTTCTGAATCCTGTATATTAGAGCTGCAATTTTGGGAAAGTCACAATCTTCTGTAAGACTCAGTTTCTTCTCTGTCAGGTAGGAGTGATTGTCCAGCTTACCAGCCTCACAGTCTGGTGAGAATCAAATCAAACCTTATATTTTAACTAGAGGCTTGGTGCACGAAATTGGTGTACGGGGTTGGGGGGGGAGGAGGAGTGGTCCCCTTAGCCCAGCCTGCACCTTCTCCAATCTGACATCCCTCTCACAATCCGGGACCGCTGGGTCCTAACTGCTCACCTGCTTGGCTGCCTGATCGCCCCTAACTGCCTCCCCCCCCCCCCCCCCGTCAGCCTGATCACCCCTAACTGCCCCCCAGCCAGCCTGGTCGCCCCATGCAGCCTGCTGTTCAGTCATTTGGTCGTCCCTCACTAACCCCCATGCCAGCCTTGTTGCCCCAGGCAGCCTGCTGGTCGTTACTGTTACTATGATGACATCTCTGACAATTTGCATATTCCTCTATTATTAGTATAGATGTACTCATAATAAGTGGTCTTCAGCCATTACTGCTACATTTTTTTAAAGAAGTCACAATCATTTATTTATTTATTTATTTATTTACTTACTTACTTACTTTTAATCCTCGCCTGAGGATATATTTTTTTATTTATTTTAGTGAGAGGAAGAGAGAGAGGGAGAGAGAGAGATAGAGAGAGAGAGAGAGAGAGAGAGAGAAGAGAGAGAGGGAGGGAGAGAGAAAAACATTGATGTGAGAGAGAACCATTCATTTCTTGCCTCTTGTATGCACCCTGACTGGGGATGGACCCACAACCTTTTGGTATATGGGACAACGCTCCAACCAACTGAGCAACCTGGCCAGGGCAGAAGTCACAATAATTTAAAGGCAAAATCACATTTAGAAATTGTTCCTTTAATTGATATTTACACGTTTCATCAGATAGTCTTGGAAGTTGAAATACTGAGATGTCACGACAGTCTATGGCTAATTTGGATTGGATGTTCTTGGGCCTCTTAAAACCTTCCCTGTAAGTCAGGTCCTCAAGGAAGTGGCATATTAGTGGAGTTCTGGGGGATATTTTGATAACAAAAGGGCAGGTAGAGTTATTTGAAATATGGACAGCAGTGTGACAAACCCTTCTAAAGTTGTTTTACAGCTTTTGAAAATCTGATCAGATTAATGATATTTTAGACGCTCAATTTGCACAGGACACCTCACGACCTCATACAAGTGAGTTTAGGACAGTTTCTCTACAGTGGGCAATATGTTCTGTGCCTGACTTGGCCTGTCCACGTTAGATAAGAGGTGAGGGGCTCAGCACCTGCTTGTAGTTAGTGCCCAGCACCTCTCCTCCCTCATAGAAGTTTAACATTGCCAGCGAGGTGAGAAAAACATTTGCAGCACAAAAATGGGACTTCCGATAATGCTGAACTGTTTCTCACCAGCATTACGCTGTGAAGTTACCTGGTGGCCTCTGCAGAAGGATTTTACATGCAAATGTGCAGGTTGAATGATTCTGTAGTGTGTGTGTGTGTGTGTGTGTGACAGTATTTTCCAGTGACCTCTCTAACTTCTGGGCATCTTGTTCGTAGGGGAAACAGGGGGCTAAAAACTGAGGGGAAAGGCCCTATGCCAAATGCTATCTCTAGCTTTTACAGCAAGGAAGAACTACAATGCTTCACTTTAAAACAATGTCAGACAGTATTATTGCTGGAATCAAATAGACTCACACACACATACATAGGTTTGTATATATGTACACATATGTGCATAGACATGCATACATTTGTGTATGTATGAACATACTTACTATAGGACACCAGGATATGCTGCCTCAAAAAGTGCCTTCTTGGGATGAGGATAATTTTGAGAAAGAGCAGACACACAGGAGGTCTAGAAACAGAATAGCAGTCACCCTTTTGTAAGGAAATTTACATTTATAAAGGAAATCTCCATTTGTACGCCTGCCTAGCTCTCGGTACCAGGAGAAGAATGGCTCTAGGTAAGGAGACTCTCATTGGTGGAGAAGGCACCACTTACAACAAACCTTAGTCCCATTTCCTGGGCTTTTCCTGGTCACCTCCCATAACTAGCCCGCCCCCACTTCTTCTTCCTCTGTTTTAGCTGAAGGCAGCATGGAAGCCCGAGTTCTAGCCACTTCTTTCAGTTACTCTTCCCAGTTTCTCCCATGTATATATGAGATAAGCAAGTTAATTTCTGTAATTTTTTAATCTGCTGTTTTTTTTTCCTTATAGGACCCTAGCTGAGAACCTGGATAGAAGGAAAATATTTTTCCACTTCCCTACAAAACACACATACTAGTACACACACACACACACACACACACACACACACACAAACACACTTACATTTCTTTAACATTTCAGGTCAAAAGTTAATTTTATAGTGGCAACTAAAATCATATTAAGGATCACCTAGGGGAGGCATGTGAAAAAGGGAAAAAACAAGGTTGGCCATGGGTAAGTCTGCATCTTTATGAGCAGCTTATAGCTAATATCTTTTCTGAAACAGCTTTGGGATGGCATGTGAAAAACTGTGGCAAGAAATATTAATTGTATGCCTGGCTGGTGTGGCTCAGTGGTTGAGTGTCAACCTATGAACCAGGAGGTCATGGTTCTATTCCTGGTCAGGGCACATGCCTGGGTTGTGGGCTTGATCTCCAGTAGGGGGCACGCAGGAAGCAGCCGATCAATGATTCTCTCATCATTGATGTTTCTATCTCTCTCTCCCTCTCCCTTCCTCTCTGAAATCAGTAAAAATATATTTAAAAAAAGAAATATTAATTGTAAGCATTTGGTTGCTGAAACTATTTTTTTTTCACATGGAAATCATAGTATAGTCTCTTTTTTGTTAACATCAAGTAGAAAAAACCCCACATAAATCTATTATCTATAAATTTATTCTTACCTCTAGTTAGTTTTTTATTTTGAGCCTACTCTTCTTTAATAAGAAGACTAAAATATAAATTAAGGCACCAACTATATTATAGCATATGGTATATTTTACTTGGTTCTAAATTCAAAGGTTGCCCAAATATTCATAGTAATAAATTTGGTGAGAAAGTTTGTGTGCATTAAGCTCTAAATGAAACTACAATTTCCTTCGAGTTTTATCATTTGTGCTATGCTGAAGAAGCATGGCATTTTTTATCTGTTCATTCTGCCATGTCTCCAATATTGTAGCTAAAACTCAGAGGACTAAGATAAGAAAAAGGGCAAAATAGTATGGTCAGAGAATTCAGAAGACATTTTTCCATGCAATTATTATTGTAATAGTAGAGTAAGCTCATTTATGTAATGGAGTTATGTTAATAAATAGTATGTTAAATTTTCCTACTGGGAAAATAACTTAGAGATGGTGGAAATCACATCTATATAAAACCAGACTGAATAAGCAGTTTTCAAACAGATTTCAAGGGTAAAAAGCATGAGTTCTTGAGATTCTTCTCTCCTGTCTGGCAAATCTAGTTTTGTCTCCATGACCTGGAGGTCCCTGTGCGCCTCATCCTATCAGACAGTGATTTAGAGGGGCTCTTCAGAGGTTTGCTGGCCACTAATTTAATCAAGTTTTTCTGATTAAATTCAGCTCCTATTTTAATTATGTCATTGTCCCTTGTATTAGAGACACTGATGGGTGTGGGGGTGAAGGTGGTCCAGATGTCAGTTGGGTACCCTTTTTGTCCTGTAAATCTCTGATTCTGGTTTGACAAAGTAAGCAGTCTTCCCTGAGGAAGCAGGTTCAATAAAATCTCCAGGGTGTTAGCGCTATTTGGTGCAGAGGTTTTCACCCTCTGGCAGTGGTGAAGGGTCTCCTGGGAGTGAATTTGAAATGAAAGCTTGGCCCCCACCCTTGACCTGCAACCCTGGGCTGGCCAAGCCTGCAGGTGTTGGGGGCACCAGGTGAGGCCCTCAAGGGGAATTACAGGCTCAGGAAGGGAGGGGAGAGGTGTATGGCCTGTGAGAAAGTGAGGCTTTTAGCCAGGAGGCTGATTGGCTGAACTGACCCCCTGCCTGAGCCCACACCAAGTCAGAGATCGTGGATGAGCCAGTGAGTCCTGCCATTGCCAAGAGAGAGCAGAGTGGCCCAGGAGGCACACTTCCTTTCTGGTTGGACTTTTTTTCACTCCAAATCTATGGCTGAGAGGTGGTAGGAGGGACACCACAGAGGGTGCGTCAGGATGCTTGGAGCTGCCTCGTGGTATTGAGAGGGAGAAGACACAGGCAGAAACCGCCTTCCACTTGGAAACTGGGGTTGAAATAAGTGGTCATGTTAAGCCCAAACAAATGCTTGTTGGGTAAAGTAGATCTGAGGTTAAAATAATCTCAGTCGAAGGAAATGTACTTTTTTAAAAATCATTTTTGTCTACCTGACAAAATATGGGGCAAATGGATCAGTGATTGTTGACAAAGAATGAAGTATTCCACAGTCTACTTACATACCTTCTAAAAAGAAGTGAGGATTGTTAATTTAAAAACTCAACACAACACGAAATAACAAGCAATCTTCTCTATGAGACATGTAATGACCAGCAAGCACTAATTTTAATTTATATACTCCAATTAAGTAATTCACTGTGTAAGTCAGGTTCCAGCCTCCGAAGTTTTGGAAGCATTTTGACTCCTCTGAGCCTCTACTAGCTGACCTCTGACCTCGTGCAGGGCTAAGGACGTGTACCTATAGAGGTTGATAGGATAAGATTTAAGATTAATAGGTAAGTGATGGTAGTTTTTAACATCAAAAGCTCACTTGATAATTCTAAAGACTGTATTCTACCATTATTTACCAGTCACACCCAGCGCAGCCTAATAACAGTGTAAGATAATCCAATTAGCTCCTGAGGCACTAATGCTATCACTACTGGGGTTCAGTCCACATGTATTTACTGAAAACCGATCTTGGTGTTGTGGGGATTCTAAAAGAAGAATAAAATAGCCCCACTGGTGTGGCTCAGTTGGTTGCACATCACCCCATGAACCCAGGAGGTCATGGGTTCAATTCTGGATCAGGGCACATGCCTGGGTTGCAGGCTTGATCCCCAGTAGGGAATGTACAGGAGGCAGCCAATCGATGTTTCTCTCTCATCAGATGTTTCTCTCTCTCTCTAAAATCAATAAAAACATATTTAAAAAATAAAAGAATAAAATAGAACCTCTGCCATCAGATCATTTATCATCTCAATCATGAGACAAGACCTGTGCCAATGAAAAGGATATAGTTTAAAAGCAAGAGCGTAGCCCTGGAAGTCTGGGACATGATAGGGGGAAAGAATATTTTGGGAGAAACTTTTCTATTTGCCCCACAGTTTATTTCACAGATTTATGCTAATTGGGTCCCAGTCCCAGAGCTAATGAAGAGTCAGCTTGTCTTTGCTCAGGCCTCACCCTTCATCCAAGAGAACCTACATTGTAATCACCAGCAGGACACATTGAATGTGCAATGGCTCTCTGCAGTTATCCCGGGCAGAGGGAAGGAAGAGAGGAAGAAGGAAGGGTGAGGCAAGGAAGGAGGGAGGGAAAAAAAAAAAAAGGCAGGGGAGAGGGAGAGAGAAAGGAGGAAGGAGAAAGGGAGAGAGTACAGAAAGCCCTTTATTGTGACACATTTCAACTGCTTTGTCTTAAGCCTGTTCAGTCCCACGGACAGAGCCTGACAAATCTGTCATATATAACTTTCAAATCGCAGTTGAGTGATGGCACCTTCCTTTTGCTGCCCCTGTCGATTGTTAGGGTGCACATGGGTAACACAGGAGTAGAGAAAGAAAGACAAAAAGCAGCCCGCCAAGCTGTAAATTAACCTGAGGAGCCTTGGAAACCTTGGGGAGGGATGCAGGCTGGGGGAAGGCATCAGAGGTCTCACTGTCTCCTTGCAAGGGACCCTGACCCTGGCCCCCAGAACCGCATGTCTCAGATTTGTTCGGGTCACAAGCGGGATGGAAATGAGCTTCTGTGCTGCTGCTGCACACATCCGGATTTAATAGACTTTTTTCCACTGATAAAAGACCACTAATGAGTTCATTTTCAAGCTATTAAATTGACTATAATAGCTAGTTCTACTGATGATTGCAAGAGACCCGCTGGTCACAAGGGGTTTTGTCTCGGGGTTAACCATTTGCTGCCTGGCGCTGGCACCACCACAATGTAGTGCATCTTACCTCCCTACGTCTGGGAAGCTTGCACATCGGGCTCCGCACTGCCTCACCTCTCTCGCACTCGTGAAATTGCTAAATTATTTCTCTCCTTACTAGAAATCTTGACTCTTGAGCCAGAGTATTAGCTTACAAAGGATAGCTCAATATTCACATTTAATAAGCCGGGTTTGCATGCCCTCTGAACAGTGTGAGAAAAAGGACACATCTATGGGATTTGCCTGTAATCATTAAAAACAACAACACACACCTAAAAAGGTAACTTTATTTAGATATATTCATTTTTACTCACATGCTAAATTGAGCACATGGGTGTGGCAGAAATCAATGTATTAGGTTTGCCTGGATGATGGGCTGTTGGGGAGCTGAAACAAGTGTGTTCCTCATGTGTCTGTAGTCATTATAATGTGTGCAATTAGCGAGCAGCCACTCCAGGTGTCTGGCTTAAATACACTTCTCCAGCATTTAAAGGCGAGTAATTAACGGGAGGGCTGCTGGCAGCCTCAGTCTGCCCTTTTCATTATGAGGTTAGCAGGGCGCCTTCAGATGGGCGCCTAATGCATCCGTTTATTATAATTTTGTTTTTAGCTATTTAAGCAAAGGTGCCCGGAGACCTTCAAGCTTGGGCAGCCACCAGCTGAATTAGATTGCTGATTTTATTATTATTATTATTACCGCCTGTTTTACTTTTTAAGATTGTTTTATTAGGAGGGGCCCAACAGGTCAGAGACACTAAACTGCATCGTGATAAACTGTAAAAGGCAGCGATTAAAGACCAAGGCTTATCCTTGGCTGCCTGTGGCTGTGGGTCGCTCAGGTAGCCAGGTGGCTGGTGTGGGGGTAGGAGGCACTTTCAGGATGAGCACCTCAAGTTATACTGATTTCACACACGTCCCTCTGAGCCAGAGCTGGATGAAGAAGGTCTTCCTGGTGCCAGGTGCTACTTCATGTAGGTTTCACAAAGGAAACCCTAAAGTAAGGTCCACCTTAGATGTAGCGCAATTCTTTCTGCCACCCAAACTGGAATAGACATATTAATGAATGGATTCACCAGTATTTTCTGCCTTTTCAAACCTCTTACTTGGTTTTGGTTAGAAGGGTCACATTTCTGCATGTACTAAAAGGCATCTTATGGGACAGGTCTGAGAGTGCGGGTCTGGGGATGGTTTAAATAGAGAGAGAAGTAGGGGAATGAGATGCACTGTCCCTTCATCCCTCCTCAGGTTGGCCAGTTCTTCTTGTTCCTTCAAGATTCCTCTCCAGTTTTCTGTTATTCTTTCCCCGAGGCCCCTCTGGACCTCATACCCTGTTGCCACTCAATCTAGCATGATTCTCTATGTACACACAACACTTATGGAGAACCAGATGTCTGTCTTCCTCAATAATACATTCATTCATTTCCCCCCTTTTTCCGTACAACGAGTGGCTCTGAGACGGGGGGCAATGAGGTGATTGGGGCATCTCTATTCTTCATGTTCAGTGTGGTGCTAGGTTTCCCATGGGCAGTCAGTACAGGTCTTTGCCAAGAAGGGAAGGAAGATTGTTTTTAGTAATCGGTGCTACTTTTCTGGTAAAATAAGCTGACAAGAAGAACTCTGTCAGGAATCCAAGGGGCCTGTAAACCTGGAAAAGTTCCCTTGGGGACAAGTTTCCTTGTGGGGGAGACAGAGTTGCTCTTGGTTCTCGACAGCCATGTGTGCCGTGGCTACTCAAGGTGTGTCCAGCGAAGGGGCTAGTGCTTCACCGTCGCCGTCATGTACCAACTTCTGCCATCTGTCTGACCCCTTTGGTCCACCAGCACCTTAAGGGTCAAGAGCTCTTTCTATTTGTGTCCTAGGATTCACAAGGGGATTGGACATACTGCATGCTCATGAATTTGTAGATATTCCCTACAACATTGTAATAAAGATCCAAAGGTAAAAACAATGAAACACAAACTATAATAAAAGCCACGCAAAAACCCTTCCAACATGAGATCATCACCAGCCCCTTTTATTACTATCATCATCATTATTCTTTCTGTTGGAAGAACATAAGATCTCTCTTAGCAAATTTCAAGTACACAATACAGTGGTATTAACTATCATCACCATGCTGCACATCAGAGACTCAGAATTTATTCATCCTGCATAACAGAAACCTTGTACCCCTGACCATCATCTCCCCATTTTCCCTGCCCTCAGACCCTGCTTTGACTATTCTCTCTGCTTCCGAGTTTGACTATTTTAGATTCCACATATAAGTAAGATCAGACAGTATTTTTCTTTCTCTGTCTGACTTATTTCACTTAGCATAATGCCCTCAAGGTCCATCCATGCTGTCACAAATGTCAGGATTTCTGTCTCCTTTGTGGCTGAATAATGTTCCTATGTATACACCATCCACTTATGCACCCATGGGCACTTACACTGCTTCCAGGTCTTAGCTATTGTGAATAATGCTGCAATGAACATGGGGTGCAGGTATCTCTTGGAGGTACTGATTTAAATTCCTCTGATAAACATCCAGAAGTAGAATTATACCGTTTCACGGGCATATACGACTACATATCCTCCAACTCATAGAGTTATAAATATTACTAGTAAACATGAACAGCTTTTTATATGTCAGAAATAATTTGTACCCTTTGTTGATCTGTTAAGTTGTAAAGTTCTAAAGCTCCCAGGAAAACAGCTGAAGCAGGAGGAATAGGAAGGCCCTTTCTTCACGGACCAGCTTTTCTCCTAAATGGCTGAGAAAAATCACACATGGGTGACTCTCAGAGTCCATTTTGCAGGCCCAGATAAAGCAACTACACGGTAAAAGCAGCCGATCTTTCCTTTTCTCTTTGGACCTTCAGTGTTCCGGAAGCCCATAAATCAGCATGTGCTCCCTGTTGCTGCTAAAATCTGCATCTCTCGGTTCCTCATTCAACTCACTCTTAGAACAAATAATTTAGGACACTCGACAGTAGCCATATATTTGATCCAAGAGGGAAATTCACTCCTGTTCCTTTGAAAATCGCCTATCAAGATGGTATTTTCTCTCTAATAATTGATTTTCTTTTCTTTGCAGCTTCACTAAGACCTACGTTCCTCGAACTTCTCATTCACCTGCATGCCAATTAAACAGAGGGTCTTCAATGGCGAAGATTTTGTATCCTTCCCTATCTTCTCCACCCTTCTCTTAAACACACTCCCTGTCCTCTCCCACTCTCCTTGGAAACAAGACTCTGTCCCCCTGTGACATTCTTAAGACAGGAATATGACACGTACATTAGGCTGAAGGAAGGAAGTAAAAAAAAAAAATTTTTGCCTTTGGTGTAATTTCAGCCCAGAAGTGTAAAATTCATTCCAGACGACCTTAGCTCAAGGTGACTTGATATATTTTCCCAGCAATGAGACTTTTGTGTGTGTCTTTCATCCACTCATTCCCTTCTGGGAGAAGCCCTGGCAGTGGTGAGTAAATAAATAAATTAGACAGAGCTCTGGCAACACGTGGCCTCCCACCGCCCCGGGAGTGGGTTCTATCAGGCTCGCAGGCCAGGAGGACCTCCTCCCCATCTTTTCCTGTTTTCACTCTGTGCAGAGCAATGCCTGTCTCCAATAGCACAAGAAACGAAGAAGAACCACGTACCAAAGGGCTACAGGGCGTGTTGAGATTCCTCAACCCAACCAGTGGAAATTGCAGTGGGTGTTTTCAGTATTTGATCACTCTGTCCCTCCTTAGGGACTAGTGGGGGCCTTTCTCTTAGGGGATTTCCATCTGTTCATTAGTCTCTGTGCCATATCATTTGTAGCACCTACTGCAGGCTAGTTCTGGGATTGAGATTTGCATGCTGGTGGATTTTAGGAAGGCTCTGAGGTTCACCTGCTGGGAGGACAAAGGGAGCAGGAGTGGGGAGTGGTGGTAGTGCACCCAACAGGGAGTGAGGGAGCCGGGGCAGCCTTCAGTGTTGTCCTGGATTGAGGTGAGTGGCCAGGTCTTCCTACTTCTGCACCAATCCCTTCTCTACCTTTGGGCAAAGCATCAAGTGGGAGCTGTCAGCTGCCCACCCTTTTGGCAGCTGGGGCACCCTTAGCATCCTCCAAAATAACCATTGGCCAAACTCCATAACAAAGTAGAAGGTGCTTATTAAATTTTTTTTTTTAAATAAAGACTTCAAAACAATGCTAGCAATTGTTCAGTAGATAGCATCTACTCTTAATATCATTCATCTTCACAATGCCAAGGTAGCCACTATCATTGTCTTCATTTATAAGAAACTAGAGGCCTCGTGCATGGTTTTGTACACATTGAAAGGAAATTAATTAGAAGAAATATTTTAGAGGCCGGGGAGGGACTATGGGAGGACTCCAGGGCATGTTCAGCCCGTCTCACCCAGTCCCGATCAGCCAGACCCCAGCAGCAAGCTAATCTACTGGTTGAAGTGTCTGCCCCCTGGTGGTCAGTGTGTGTCATAGTGACCAGTCGAATGGTTGAACAGTTGGGCATGTAGCATATTAGGCATATATATATACCCGGTGCATGAAATTTGTTCACTCGGGAAGGGGGGGTCCCTTAGCCCAGCCTGTGCCCTCTCGCAGTCTGAGAGCCCTTGGGGGATGTTCGACTGCTGGCTTAGGCCCACTCCCTGTTGGGAGTCAGACATCCTTAGTGCTGCCACAGAGGTGAGAGAGATTCCTGCCACTGCCACTGCGCTCACCAGCTGTGAGCCCGGTTTCTGGCTGAGTGGTACTCCCGCTGTGGGAATGCACTGACCACCAGGGGGCAGCTCCTGAATTGAGCGTCTGCCCCCTGGTGATCAGTGTGCATCATAGCGACTGGTCGTTCTGCCATAGGGCTGAAACCAGCTCTCCGACATCCCCTGAGGGGGATTGTGAGAGGGCACAGGCCAGGCTGAGGGACCCCACTGGTGCATGATTGGAGCCAGGGAGAGACGTGGGAGTTTGGCCAGCTGGGGAGGGACTGCAGGAGGGTTCCAGGACATGTCCGGCCTGTCTTGCTCAGTCCCAATCAGCCGGACCCCAGCAGCAAGCTAACCTACCGGTCGGAGCGTCTGCCCCCTAGTGGTCAGTGCACGTCATAGTGACTGGTTGACCAGTTGGCTGTCTGCCCCCTGGTGGTCAGTGCATGTCATAGTGAGTGGTTGAGTGGCCTTTAGCATATCAGCACATTATGCTTTGATTGGTTGAATGGCTGGACACTTGGCATATTAGGCTTTTATTATATAGGATTGGAGCTGAAGACATTAAATCACTTATCCAAATCACGAGCCAGTATCTTGGCCCTGGTTGGTGTGAATTTAGAGACTTTAGGATTAATAGCTAGATAAAATCCTGTCTGAGGCTCTGAACTCAAACCAAATGATGGCACACTAGGACCTTTGGGCTGAATCCAGCCAGCCACCTGGTTTTTTTGTTTGTTTGTTTTGTGTGTGTTTTATTTACACTGAGTGGCCAGATTGTTATGATCTCTGAATGCATAATAATCTGGCCACTCAGTGTATATCCTGTATAATAAAAGGCTAATATGCAAATTGTCCCCTCAACCAGGAGTTCGACAAGCAGGCAGGCCAGCCAACCACCTATGTCCCCTCCCCCTGGCCAGGCTGGCTGGACCCCACCCATGCACGAATTCATGCACCAGGCCTCTAATACACACACACACACACACACACACACACACACACACACTGAGTGGCCAGATTATTTTGCGTTCAGAGATCATAATAATCTGGCCACTCAGTGTATGTATGTATTTATTTTATTTTCATAACCAGCTAACAATGGGTTTTTACATTTTTTGAACTGGTTGCATTTTAAATGATTATCTACACAATATCCTGATTTTGCCTCTTGTCCTGTTAAGGTCTAAACTACTTCCTATCTGACCTTGAGGAAGATTTTGCCAAACTATCTTTTAAACTATTGGGTTGCATTAGTAGTTGGTATTGAAATTTTGTCTAAATTAAAGAGTGTCTGAAATTTGGGTGAAAGCCACTGATAATGAGGTGTGAGCACCCTACCATGCATTTCACTTTAGAATACTGGAGTTCATCAATCACATCCCATACTGACTAAATGACTCAGCAAATGTATAGATCTTCAGAATTAAAAGGGTCTAAAGTCCACTCAGCAGGATGTGTATGGCAGAGATAAGAATAACTTGGCTATAATTCTAATATCTTAAGTATAGAAATGTGAGGAAGGAGAAATGTGCAAAGAAAAACAATTACAGTTACAATAAGGCAACAACCTAGTTCTTGGAAATCTTTCTGCAAAATAAGCATTGACGATAACTTAATATGTGTCCTGTGTGTTGGGCAGTTAATTAAAAGCACTCCATAAAGTGTTTTAAGCAAAAATATAAATTTTATGATTCTTCAACAGGATTCGTTAAAAATTTTTTTTGTTCTAGTTTATCATTACTATTTTGATGGTGATATCCATTAAGACATTCTTTGAACCCAAAGATCACCTGTAATTTCAAAGTGAAACTTGAAAGTCGCTGCTGCAACAGTCTGAAGTAATTTGTTTAGAATTTCAAGGAACACAGTGCAGCCACCTCAAACAATAGAGACTTTTAAAGCAGGTGTTGTTTTTAATTAACGTTGATTTACACGTAAGTGTATCCAGGTCCCCATGCTGTAATCTTGCTCGTCCATGAGCTGAAATTCAATGGGTAGTTATCTTTTGGTGCAGTCTTCAAATGTGGAGTTGAGTAGACATGTTTCTTATTAGCTGGTTGCTGTCGTTTTATGATTAGAACATGATGCTTTCATGTACGAAGCTAATAGCGAGATAAGCCACAGCAATGAGCAGTGTTATGTCGGAGAACAGCCAGCTAGGGGTTAACCATGCTCAGCAGCACTGATAGACTCAAGGAGTTTATTTCTCCAGGCTTACAAATTTGATTACTATAGAGTACAAAGCTATTAAAAATATGACCTTTCTATTTTTCATTCCTTGGCAAAAAGCCAGATAATAACTTTGTTTGACTTGGTTAGTATGATAGAGTGCTTATTCAGATGGAAATAAAATGGCTTTTCTTTACTGGAAATTATACCTGGAAGTCTGAATGTCCATCATCGATATAACACCCAGACAGACACGTTAATTCAGGCCTGAAAACAGCCGGAGCTGCTCAGGAGGGAAGTTCAGCGTTTCCATCTTCTGGAGGGGAATGTATATTTCTGTACAGATGCCATCAACCTACAATGGTGAAAGTTAAAACTATTCTTTTAGGACAAGTAAAGCAAAAGAGTTGACTACACTATATTATCAGAATATTAAAATGAGGTCTTGTTGCAGCCTTAAAAGCAAAATAAAGAAAAACTTTTTCCTTAAGACATTGTTTTCTCCTTGGGACTTTTAAACCAGGCAAAGCAAATACATATGGGCACACCACCCCAGGTTTAAATTTGAACATTATAAAATACAAAAAAGCAATGATTTAGTTTTCTTAAAGGGTGGATTAATTTTTGAAAATTAGTAAGACCTGGAAGTGTTGCTGTTTGGGTTACAAGGAATGAGAGAAAAGGTTGGGATTTTGTTGTCTAGTTCCCATCAGTAGGATAGGAAATAGGTTCCCTCAGTGTGTGTTCACAGGGAGAAAATGTGTCTAGTTCAGCATTTCATGGGAGGATTTTACAGAAATGTCCTTTTTCTTTTGGGTGCAGACAAATAAGACAAATAACCAGACCTCTAAGGTGGATGAGTTCTTTCCTCTCACAGCAGCCTTGCAACTTAGCCACGATGCGGGCTCATTTATGCCTCTGTCTACTGAGATGAGTGTGTGGCAGAATGGTTTAAAACACCAACAAGAGTACCTTTCTGCCCATGAGGCCTAATATTTCATTAATTTTTAAGCTGTTTGCTATTAAAAAATGATGCAAAATGGAAATGGGGAACTAGGGGTGGAGGAGAGCTCTAGAAGGCAGAGTCGGCACCCTGTGCTGCCAGCTCTCTGCTCTCCCCTGCTGTCCAGTGCTGCTGTGCCCCCCCTGGTCCCCTGCAGCTGGCACCTAAGGATTTGCCTTCCTTTCTGGGGCTGCTTTGCCAGCAACAGCAAGCGTGGTCTTTAAGATCCCTGCCCATCGCCCGAGCAGCCCGTGCCTCCCCTCTAACTGTGGAAATCATTTTCCTGGGAAGGAAATGCCATCTCCAGCTCAGATCCTGGGACTCACTGCCCACTGCCCAGCAGCACTTGACCTGGAAGCAGGATGAAGTGGACACGTCAGGGCCAGAGTTCTCAGAGTCGAGTCGGAATGCAGCGGTTTAGGAGCTGGGGTAGGGTGGGAAGGTGAGCATGGCCCCTCTCACTGTGACACCTCACATAAAAGTTGTTTCTTTCCTATTCTTACAACCTTGAGTGAGGTGCAGTGAAGGTGATGCTGACCACAGGAAGTGTACTTCTACCAGAAAAAACGCCCAAGCTTTCTTTAAACAGGAAGCTAAGACAGCACCTTGGGCATTTCCACCTCCTCAGTCCCCAAGCCATTTGGTAGAGAAGTCATTCTCCTGAATGCTCTGGCCCAAGGGGGTGCATTCAGGTGCAAAAACTACAAACAAAACATTAGCAAACCAACTCCAGCATCATTGTAAAAAGGTGTATGCCAAGACCAAGTCAGATTTATGCCTGAAATGCAAAGTTGGCCTAAATTATAAAAATTAATTAATCTACTGCACCATATTTTTCAAATAAAGGTCAACAACTGATCATCACAATAAATGCAGAAAAAAACTATATGACAAAATTTCAATTTCCATTCATGACAAAATCATTCAGCAACTATGAGCAGAAGGCAACTTTCTAAATTTTAAAAAAGGCATATATGAAACACCCACAACTAATGTCATACTTAATCATTAATAAAGGAATACTTTCCTCTAAGCTCAGGAACAAGGAAAGAATATCTACTTTCCCATCAGTTTAACATCGGTTTAACATTATATCGCTGGTTCTAGCTAGTGTGATGATGCAATAAAAACCCCAATCAAACAAATGAATAAAGGCATGCAGCATAGAAGAAAGAAATAAAACTGTGTTATTTTGGGGTAATATTATTGTGTACATGGAAAACCTGATGGAATGTATAGAAAATATACTAGAACTAGTAAGTGATTTTCGCAAGACTGCAGGATGCAAGATAATATAAACACATCAACCATGTACTATTAGTAACAAATAATCTGGAAATGAAAATACTTTTATTCATAAGAGCATCCAAAATTATTAGGAAGAAAGTTAAAACAAGTGAAAGACATATTCTGGAATTTACAAAACATGCTGAGCTATTTTAAAGAAGATCTAAATAAATAAAGAGACATTCCATGTTTGCAAATTAAGACTCAATAATGTCAATATAGCTATTCTTCCCAAACTAATCTATGGATTCAATGCAGTCCTTGCAAAACCACTTTTATTTTTTTTGAAAATAACAAGTTGATCCTGAAATGCGTATGGAAATACCAAGAACCTAGGTAGGAAAAAATTTGCAAAATAAGAACAAATTTGGAAAACTTTCACTATCTGATTTTCAAACTTACTATAAAGGCACAGTAATCCAGACTATTTGAACTGAACCAAGAGTTCAAAAATAAATTATTACATTTATGAGAAATGGATTTCTACAAAGGTGCCAAGACAATTCAATAGGTAATGGATGTCTTCAACAGATGGTTCTGGGACAATTGTACTATAATCACATTCAAAGAAATGTACTGAGACTTTTACCTCACATCAAACACAAATATCAACTAAAATGAATTACAGACCTTAAAACTTAAAATTTCTAAAGTAAAATATAAGAGGAAACCTTCATTATTTTGAATTTGGCCAATAATTCTTAGATATAATACAAGAAGCGCTATCTATGAAAGGGAAATTAGTTAGATTCCTTCAAATTTTGAAATGTTTGAGTTTCAAAAAACATCAATAAGGAAATGAAAGGATAAGTCTCACACTGGGAGAAAATATATTCAAATTATATATCTGATAAAAGACTTTTATCCAGAATATATAAAGAATATTACAACTCAATAGTAAGACAAAAAGCCAATTAAAAATGAATAAAACTTTAAGTAGTGATTCCACCAAAAATGATATAACTGCAAAAAAGAATATGAAAAGATGCTTAACATCATTAGTCATGAGATGAGAAGATGGTTTTTGTAAGTGCTTGAAATTTTTCTTGACTAGGAATAAAAAAATCAAAAGATTAAACTACAGGTGATGCCATCCTATATTTATAAGGACAGGCAAGGGACACTAGGATATAACTGTACTCCCAGCAGAATAACTCTTTAAAAACAGAAAATACCAAGTGCCTGGTAGGATCTGAAGAATCTGGAATCCTCAGAGAGTGCTGTTGGGAATCTAAAATGGCACAGCTGCTTTGGAAAATAGTTTGGTAGTGTCTGAAATAGTTAAACATATATTTGCCATATGACACAGTAATTCCACACCTAGGAGTTTCCCCAAAAAGGAATGGAAACACTTGGCTATAGGCAGAGTTGGAGCCAGCACAAATCCCCATCAACACTGAAGGATAAACCTCTACCTCATGAGTACCAGCATGAAAGTGAAGCCTTGTCCTAACACTGGCTATTACAGGTGGAGCAGGCGAGAGGAACTATGGCACCTACTCCTCACACAATCCAGGAGGTTTACATTGTTATTCTCCTCTTCTTACGCAGGCTGCAAAGGAGGGACTGCGGGGTAAAATGATTTGCCCAAGGTACCTCAGCTACTACAAAATGGATGCAGGATGAGAACCCAGACAAACCTGCCTTTGAAACCACTGAAGACTATTTCAGAAACTCCCCATTATTTCCAGGGGAACCACTGCTTTTCTGCAATGCAGCTTTTCAACAGGTGATTTGAATCACACCAATCATATGAATTATCATGTCGTCCTGTCCTACTGTCACCAAATACAGGCCGAGGACAGCCCGGGAGTGATGTTTCCAGACACTGCTACAGTCCTCCAGGCAGCAAAGCACCCCCGGTGAAGTCTATAATCACAGACCAGGAGCATCCTCGCCAGGTTATGACAGTCCTCCACCTCGGAAAATAACTTTGATTGATATGTTTTCAAGAGACTGACATATGTAACTCTTTATTAAAAAATTATTAAATAACCCCTTGAAATAAAAAGGCAGTTGTGTAATGAATAGTTAGGCACTGCATGACAGCATAATTATTCATTACCAACAGGCAGGAACAAAATGGCTTCTAATTTCATCTCAGAGTCTGCAAAGGTAAAATGCACTTTAAAAGCAAGCGAACCAGACGAGAAGATGGCTTTTGTAAGTGCTTGAAATTTTTCTTGACTAGGAATAAAAAAATGAAAAGATTATACTACAGGTGATGTCATCCTATATTTATTTAAGGACAGGCAAGGGACTCATTAAAACACATGCATACCTCAATAAAAAGAAATTTCAAAAATATACATGTAGAAGGGTTTTTAGCACTTTTCCCACCACTGTTGTTTTAATTGAAGATTATTATTTTTTTAGTTCTCAGGAAAAATGGGAATTAATTTGTATCTGTTCAGAATTGGCAAAATGCCTCCATAAATTATTCAGAATAAATGATGGGTCCAGAAATACAAATCCCAAGAGACATTTTTTAGCTTGTTTTCTGTGACACAAAAGTGAGTGTGGTACAGGACGTAGGGTTTACTGACCTAACTCAGGCATTGGGTCTCAGCTCTTGGTTGAGTGGACACAGAAGCCTAAGTTCACCCCTTCACCCTCATTTGGGGAAAAGTACCTTTTCCATGAGTCACTAAGTCCTAGTGACTAGGAGATAGGCCATCAGTGTGAAATCCAGACCAAATGACTCATCACAAGGGTGTGAGACAAGTTAGGGCCCAGGCCAGAGGGGCCAGCTTACCAGGACTTTGGTCTGGACTGCAGGCCATGGTTGGGTTGACAGGGCCATGGGCAGCAATGGGCTGTGCTCCGGGAGGAAATAGGACTCAAGAGTGCTAGGCTTGTGTCTGAGACTATGCTACCATTGTGGGGTCATGAAACTGCACACTGGGGGTCTGCACTTGCCTCTTTAAGAATCGGGGAGCCATGAAAAATTTTGGAACATAATCAAATTGGCATTTAGCAAGGCTAAGCTGGTGGCAAGACACAGGACTGAAGAATGTCCATTGACAATCAGACAACAGACATGATCTAGGATGATGGCCTTCAGTGGTTTGGGTCCCGTGACCAGTTCTAATTTCTTAAATGTCTTAAAGGCCTCCTGTCTCAACCTCCTGTCTGTTCATCTTACTTCCTCTTTGTCCACCCGCTGCCAACTCCTCTCCCAGCAAAGCTGGCTGGCTATTCCCTGCCACCACTGTGTGTTCTCACTTCTCTCCTCACTCATACCGACCCCTCTCTGTCTTGACTGCCCATTTCCCACTCTATGTGGATACGGGTCTCGACTGGACTTCCAACACAATTCTGCACCTGGCCTGTTGTCTTTGGTTTGCCTTGACCTTCAGACGTGACCTCCACTGAACACCCATGACCTTCTCCGGCCTGACCCATCCCTTCCAGCTGTCACTTCTTTGCACTGCCTGGGGCTGGCTCCAGAGAGAGATAAGTTTTTGGCCATCACATATAAAGAACTCACTTAAACTCAAAATGTACAGTGACTGCTGGTCTTTCGTGGTATTTTGAGGCCACGCCTGGGCTCTACAGGGAAGATTGACCTAAATGATTTGCCAGGGCAATAGGGAAGGTGGTGTGGAGTGGCCAGAGACTTCTTAGATGTTTGTCATTCCTATGACCCATTCATTACAAGTTATCCACAAAGTAACCTACATATTCTGAACTTGCCCAATTTTATATTTTGTATAACCAGATTCAAATGTCTGCCCTGGCTTTTTATCTCCATTCTCATTCATCAAAATAGACCTGTGCCTCCTTCTAATGAATTCTCTTTCTGCTCTGCCCTACTTCTCGATTTCTCCCTCCTTTCCTAACAAACTCCCGGCCTCCCTTCACATTCAGGCTCAGTGCATCTGGTCTCCTGTCCCACATGAGCAGCTCACCGTGCCATATCTGCATCCACGTGCCACTGGGCACACCACTTTTCCTGCAATCAACTCCTCAAGTAAATTGCTGGCTTCTCAAGGACTTGGGCTGAGCTTATACATTTTAATAACTCGACATGCCCAAGAAGGGGTTGACAAGCTTCAGATTGATTTATTGATTCAGAGGTGGCTTTTAGAGCCAAAGTTACTAAGGATTAGAATCCTGGAAGATTGTGTCACAGAATTGGAGACATGAAAAGGACTTTGGTGATCATGAGGCACTCCATTTCATTTTGAGTGTGGGGCCAATCTGCGCATTCAAGATTGGTTTGTGTAGCGGAGAGAAATTCCTGGCTCTTCTTTCTTTTGATTGCCTTTCTTAGTTATTTTCTATTTCTCTACTTTCTCATGTTTGCTGGAGGTTGAAGGGAATAGGCCAGCGTATAACACACTAACTCGGACTTTAAACTTAAATTTCAGTCTTCACATGGGCCCCTTAATGAAAGTATAAAAACATAAGCTATGCAGACATGAAATAGAAGTTAATTCACACATAGGATGCCGTGGCTGTACAATCTACAATTCCTAGATTTCTCATGGAATTAACGTGTTTGGTTTGTTTGTGATAGGAAATGAAGTAGCAAAGATACTGGTGAATTTAGGAGATGCACACCAGGTACAGGAGTGGGGATCATTCCTTACTTTCTCACTCTATCGCCGCTTTCCTTGTCCTCCAGTTTCTATTTGTGTCTTCTATCCTTTTCATCAATCGCCTGTCCTCCACGACACTAAATAAAATAAAGCTATCTGAAATGCAACTTTCTAGAAATCTGTCATCTCTTTGGTCATGTTTCTCCTCAACATGACAGATTAGAGGACTTGGAAACATGCTGAGAGGCATTCTGTCTGAGCCCAAGTACCCAGTCTGTCCAGGTTTCCCTGCCGCTCTTTTTCCACCACCACATCTCATCTCTCCCTAGCCACCATCTCCTACTCTTGGTACTCACTTCTACTTGGCCCTTATCATATTGTGCTTTTAATATTACATTATCATATTTTATATAACATATATTAACATGTAATTACCATATAAATCCATCTCCTTCAATAATCTGGTTACTTTTCTAGCTCCCACACATACTTGCAGCATGGGCCCCTGGGTGAGGACGAATTAGTCAACGTTTGAGTTTACCCCATCCTCTCTATGAGGTACATGTCTGGAACTGACAAGTCCAGACTACATTTAATATGACACTCATTTAAAATCATATTTTTAAAATAAATTATCAGTAGTCAGCCTGTCGGAAGAAAACAAAGTGAATTGTGCAGGGCCGTGCATCATGAGATACCAACCATTTCTGTTTCCAAACACTCTTGGCTACAGGTTGGGATTCTGATCAGTTGTGTGTGGCAAGTACATGTACCTTCTCTGACAGTGCTCTGCAGAGTGGCCAGCACCTACCACTGTACTTGTTAAGAATTCACCAGGTGCTAAATCTGACATCTCTGTAAGGTGTCACTGAGCCTAGAGCAGGTAGAGCAGATGGGAATTGGCCGTAAGGAGGAGAGACCCTGCTGCCCTCCCAGCACTCATGAACAATGCCAACACATCGACCACCTTCCTAAATCATCAGGACCCCTTTGTTCCTGTTGGCCTCCAGGCCTGGGAACGCCAGCGGTCAAGTGTGGGCCCTTGTTTGTCCCTCTGTGACTGAGTGGCCCGCTGTCACCTTCTGGAGGAAGTCTGGAGGTGCTGCTGACCCTCCCACAGGGCTGTCCTTGGAGAGCCCGGGAGTACGGGGCATAAGGGGAGAGAGTAAACCTATCAGGAAATTGCATTCTCAGAGCCTTCCTTCTGCTTTTCCTCAGATGCTTGGGGGGAAGACGAGCTTCACACCTACATCTGAAGGACCAGCAGGGCCACACAGTGCGCTGTGATAACCGCGTTTAAATCCTCACGCGCTGTGTAGCCCTGTGATTAATTGTGTTCTGTCGACGTTAGGCTGCGTTATGATCAGCGGCTTGCTGCTCAGCACTTGCAAGGCTGTTAATTACTGTTGTGTGGCTCTCAGGAGTGTTTTCAAAACATTTAAAAATTCTGCCACCGTGTTGGCACAGGGAGGGTTTAGTAAGCCACCATTCTGCATAAGAAAGACACACGGATATTTTCACACATGGAGATAATTTAATAACAGCTTCTTCTTCCCAAGCCATTGCCGACAGAAATGTATTTCTAACATTGCACCAGGTGTCAAGGGTGACTGCCAGGGTCCTGGGCTCTAGGTTCATTCCGCACACAGTGGAACAGGGGCTGTGGGAGTGAGTCAGACGGAAAGGAGTGGATTCAAATCCTAGGCTGCCTCAGCATGGGTCTCCTCATGTTTAATCAAACACTGATCACTAGCCTTTGGTGGATTGTGGTGGATTCAGAAAGACTTTCCTGGTGAGTCTGCTCTCGCCTGTGCATGAAAGAGGATGTGGACCCCCAATACTCCTTTCCTCTTGGTCCTCATTCCCATCCGACACTGGTGCCCACTCCAAGTCACTGCTGCCCGGTCATCGTCCACCTTTCAGGTGCCACATTGTGTTTCTGGAGACTGGGCTTTAATTCTAGGTCCGTCTGTGCTTCTTTGTTTCACGCAAGCTCTGGGCACGTAGCTGGAATGTTATTTTGTTTCCTGGGGGACTCGGAGACTCGGATTAGTACAAAGTACAAGAGAAAAAGGCAGAGTCCGCATGTTCTCGAGCCTTCGCTATTAAGCAAGTGAAGCTGATCATTGCAATGGGGACCTTCCCTCCTGAGGAAACATCATCAGAACTGACTTGAGCAATTTACAAGTGTTTTCTCTCAAATATCCTAAGTGATGTGAAGAGTCCACAAGGAACATGGTTTTTAATAGTCCACAGGTTTTGGTTTTTAATATTTTTTTAATCTTTGCAGTTACTTGATTCCCCTTTTACTTTTTATTTACATAAGAAAACTAAGTTCCTGTCCTCAACTCCCCAGCCTCCCTGTCAGCAACAGCCATGGCCTAGAACACAGGGCTTATATCCCCATTTTGGAACTCTTCCCATGCAGTTTTACATTTTCTAAAAAAAAAACAAACAAACACAAAAAATCCACATTATTTTTAAAACAATTGTGGGTCTGTTCCTTTATGATTGATAGTAACTTCTTCATTATGATGTTCAGATGTCCACACATGGAGACTAATTTATTTTCTTCAACAGGGTCTCCTCCGCCCACTCAGTCCCATCCCATCAGGTCCCATTTCTCCCACGAGCAGCCACACATGTCTGGGTATTTCTATTTCTGTTTCCCTCCTGCCACTCCACCTGTTCCCGGACCCTTCAGGAGACCCCATTCAACCCCACTTTCTTTAAAAGCTTCCCCAAACTCTTCTGTCCCAAATTTCTCTTTTCTGAACCCCTCTGGGCTTGTGATCTGAGAAACATAATCAGTACAAAACAACAGCAAACAGTTCTGTCCTCAGTGACTTCTTTGGGGGAAACTGGAAACACGCCAGGCTGTGTCCGTCCACTTGCTGGAAATCTCCAGAAAACCCACAGAGGAGCTGCTGTCCATGGGGCGTGACCTGGTGCTGTTCCAGCCACTGCTCTGAGGATTCCCTGGGGTGAGCACAGCAGCCTGGCTCATGGCCCTCAGTGACTATCTACCAAACAAAAATGCCCTCAAATAAAGTACATTTTATGAAGAGGAGAGGGTGGGGTATGAAAGAGACATTGAGTTGAGACAGAGAAAAAGAGAAAAAGGAACCAAGGAGAGAGGGGCTGACTTCATTCATTCATTCATTCATTCATTCATTCAACATCCATCCTTTGTGTCAAAGCTCTATAGCTCTCCATGTTCATCGGTTTGGCACTTTGCTGCTCAGGGTTACCCAGCCATGGACTGGCTGGGGTTCCAGGCCATTTTTATAAGAGATGACCAATCACTAGATAGTTTGGCTTTAAGTGTTTCAAGCCAGAAATAGGAGAAACTTATTTTTTCCTACATTTAGCAAATATTCATGAAGGGCCACTCTAGGTCTGTGAATAAGACAGACAAGGGCACTGCCTTCATAAAAGTCACATAATGGTGATGGCAGGGGCAGATAACACACAAATTCTATATTTTATGTAATAAGTGCTGTAAAGATGTAACAGAACATACGGGTATGGGGCAGATGGACACATGACTTTGCTAGAATAGTATTCCCTGTTGTATCTGTGTGTTTTTGGAAAGAGAGTAGAAAAGCATTTTACACTGAACGTTCATTAAAACTCAGCTCTCAATTTGAATAATTGGATAATGTACATTTAAAAAAATATATATTTTTATTCATTTCAGAGAGGAAGGGAGAAAAGAGAGAGATAGAAACATCAATAATGAGAGAGAATCATCGATTGGCTGCCTCCTATATGCTCCCCACTGGGGACTGAGCCTGCAAAAGGGGCATGTGCCCCGACCAGGAATTGAACCATGACCTCCCCATTCATAGGTTGATGCTCAACCACTGAGCCATGCCGGTTGGGCAGATTATGTACATTTTTAATCATGAGGAGTGACCTCAGCCTTTACCCCAAATAAGTTCAACTATCTGGGTCTTATTTGCTGACAGCCACTCTGAGATGGGTGGTGAAGGAGGAGTTTGCTCCCTCCTGTGTCCTGAAGTTGTGGTTTTAGGCAGCGGAATGGTGCCGCCATGAGGCACCTGTCAGTCCATATTTCCACAGGTTGCTATGGTAAAATTTATGTGCATTATATATTTCTGATTTACAGAAACATAAGAGAAATGCGTATATCTTTGCAGAGGCAGCTTCCCATTGTAAAACATGGCAAGAGAATGGCCTGTGAACCAATTCATCACCCAGGAATTCCAAAGAACAAGAAGAAACTAAGATTTGTGAGGCACTTAACAATTGACCAAGCAGTTTCATTGTGAACTTCACACCAGGCTGTGAAATGTCCTCCCTATCTCCCCCCACTCCATCCTTTTCTTTCTTCCTTTCTCTGTCCCATGATGCCTGTCAAGAACCCACGATCACCAGGCACTGAGATAGAATCTGGGGGTAGAGAAGGGCAGGTTCCTGCCTCCAATGCACCTATCAATAAGCTGCTCTTATTACTACTGTTAGGTCACATTCCTAGTGGCTAAGCAGGCCTGGACTCAGAGCCAGCTGGTCTTATTACAAAGTCACTTAATCTTTCCAGTGCACTGTGTTGGAATGCAGAGAAATATGCTTACCGCAGAACTATGGTGAGGAATGGGACAAAGCTGGGCTGGACGGATGGATGAATGGATAGATGAATGGGTAGCTAGCTAGATAGACAAGATTATAAAGGTAATGTGGTTATTTGATGTCTTTTCAATGTAGATTTTGAATAAGGTATGGCATTGCAGGATATAGGCAAGCAAATATTTTTCATTCTACTCTGGCTACAATATCTAAGAAAATGTGATTCCACTTGTATGCCTTTATTAAGGGGAATGCTTTATTTTAAATGGTGATTTGGTAAAAGCAATTGTAAGAAGTTAATTGGATTATTATAGTTATTTTGGAAGCATGTTGGGTCACAGAAATTCTAAATAACAATTATTCTCTCCCTTAAAATGATCACCTTCCTCTTCTGAAACTGCTACCAAAAGGTGTCCATGATCTTAGAGAGCAGCTCTCGCATGTGATATCTCAGAGAAAAGTGTCTATTCTTGGCAGTGGTAGGACTGAAATATATTTTAATGAAAGGCGATTAATTTTCAAAGTTATACATCTTAGAAACTTAATTGTTCTTAGCTAACATCTAAGCTGCTCCTGGGGTCATAAAGGAATCTACAATGGATAATAGCTTATCATTATATTAAACATGAAGAAAGGCAACATAGAGCTTTCCAGTCCCTTAAACACACACATAGCCACACAAGCATATACATGTATGGGTATATGCAATCACACATGCACACATGTACACACACGCACACACACACACACACACACAGACTGGCTCAGAGCCCTAGACTTGTGATCACACACATGCCCATATGATTGGTCCTATGAAGGGGCTGTGGGGTTGAATTTTAGCTCTTGCCCCTGGTGACCAGTGTCACTGCCACCAAGTCTGATGGGGGTCAGTGGCAAATAACTGACCTAGAAACAAGGAATTCAAGGATGGACAGTAAATCTCTATAATCTCTCTAATGCACCCACATTGCAGACAGACTCTCTCCTATTCACCTACAGGATCCTTTGAATGGCATTTTAATGAACAGACACCTCACAGACTAGTAGTCACCAAAACCAGGTTTCCCTGGATGCTCACTCTGGGTTAGCCTGATGTACTTACCCCCTGGCACTGCACAGTGTGGGGTGCTTTCCAAAATATTTTCACTGGAGGTTTTCTCACTCAACCCTCCTACTTGGCATCTAGGATGGACTGACCATCGGGAAGGCTGGGCAGGCTGTGTGGCTGTGTGGCTGTGCTGTGTCAGTCCTGGGACTGGAGTTGAGGCGTGTCATTCTGGCCAGTACCTCTGTGTGCCCATTGCTCCTCTAGCACAATTGAGACCTGAAGCCTGAGGGTGTCCTTTGTCTGGTGTTAAGAGCCTCGTGGGCATTGTCCTGGAGCATCTCGGAGGGGGCTCTTTGCCAGCCTAAAGTGAGCAAGATCTCTGTATGCTTCCTCAGTTCTCCACACATCTGCACATTCCCTACCACCCTGAGGTTCCGTCGGGCTCTGAGCGTGTTTTGCATGTGGATGCTGCTGCTTCCTGTGCCACCGTGGTGCGTGTCATGACTGGCTTCCCTCCTGCTCCCTCCTCACTCCCTGTCCCACCATCACCACCGAGCGTGTTCTCTTAAAGGTGTGTCCCCTCCTTCAACAGCAGTCTTGATGGACATACATGTGGCCAGGCCTGCTCTGGAATCAGATTCCAAATGATCAATTACTTGAGCAGGAACTGCTCTCAACACATGGCTTTACATTTTAACCCAATTGGGACAAAATTCAACTTCAGCACGTTTTATTTTGAAATCAGTACATTGATATAACCACATTAGAAAAGCAGTTTGGTAAAGAAAATCAACAAAACAGGGTCACTCTTCTGAAATTCTCTGTGTCCCCAATCTAATTTAGGCAGGTCGCGAAAGCAGTCTCATACACCTGCTTATTCTCAACCCTGTTCCTTTAACAAAATGGACTATCCAGTGATCAAGATCAGACACAGACAATGGACAGCCCACTGAGCCAACACAGAAAGGGTCTTCCTTCTGGTTGATCCCCTTCTACTCAGGAAGGACTTCCTTTCTTCTCAAGGTTGCAGGTTAGAATCCCACCAGGCATACAAGGTGATTGGAGGTGACTCTGCTGAGTGTAGACGACACTCAGCTACATTTCTGCACTTGCTTTATGTATTTATAATTTAATACAATACCCAAAATTACTTTAAGAGCTTTCGAAGCAACCCTATATTTGTACAATTTTTCCAGTTGATACACTGTAAAGAAGTATATGTGTGTGTAATAAAAATACTTTAATTGAATTCATTTCATGACCAGAAACAACCAATACTGGTAAATTGAAAGCAATAGAAATGTGCAAATATTCATTAATAACCCGGCTTTAACTAGCTCTAATAAGCTTTGCATGAAAACCAGTAGTTACTTTCCAAACAAACACTTCTTAATTTTTCTGGTCTATTTTCATTCTAGTCAATTCACCGTCACAGCTGGATGCAGCTAAGCAAACCCATCTGTATTTATAGAAGCCGATTTTCATTGAAACCCTTTAAGGCGGGTGTAAACTTAAACATTCCTCTGGGACCCAATACATACGAACAAAAATAAGTGTATTTGTGAAACTGAAAAGATCATAATGTGCACTGCAAGAGTTTATGGAGTTTCTGCAGTTTTACATTTATCTTATGCCAATGCCTTAGGGCATGTATCATCCCTGGCTGTTAAGGTTTAAAAATATACATAATCTTAATAGGTTATCTCGAGAAGGTTCATTTCCATTCATTATTTAAACCACTTCTCAGGGAGAAATGCTCATATGTGAATTCATTCACGAAGAGATTTTGGAAGCCATCTGTGTGGAAAATGCTGGGGAGGGTAAACTCGGCATTGCCCCGGACTGTGACCTATTTAGGATGTGGCACATGTATATCATAGATTACTCACAAAAACACCTGAAGGATTCTCATCGAAGACAGTGGTGAGCCTTTAGGTCACGTCACCTCAAGTGAACCAAGAGCCCTTATGTAAAATTTGCTCTTGGAGAGGACCGAACCTCAAAGGTCCAACTCAGAGGTTGCTACTTACAGTTTGGTAAAAATTTGCCAGTAAAAATTTTCCTTATGTGTCCACTCTAATGTACTCCTACACCAGGCAATGCTCTCTCTCAGGATATCCTTACACGGAGTTCAAAGCTCTCCTACTGCCTGCAAGCCTGGGTGATTCTGGCCCCTTTTATCTTCCCTAACATTTCCCTTAAAACCAGCTCTGGCTTTTCCTGAACCCCTGATCGTTCTCATCGCTGGATCATCTATTCTTTGTGTTGGTGTCCAGGCAACACCATGTACCCAGAGGCCTCTCCTCCAGCAAATAAAACCACCAAGAACCTTGTGAAGAAGTCTGAAGTGGGCAAAATAAGCAAGCAAAGGCCGTGGGATGATGCAGAAATAGCTGTGACAGAGCCCAGGCATGGGATGTCAGGCGCCTTCCTTTGGGGACTCCCTGATATGTATCTGGAGCACTATTGCTCCTGCCTCAAATGTAACGTTATGTTAGGTAATGGGTTTCCACATAAATAAGCTGAGAAGTAGATCACCAGGAGCATGGGAGGAGGTGCACCCAGGGGGGAGAGTGGCAGCGAGGCTGAGGGAAACTCTGAAAAAGAAGTGGGTGCAAGCTGACGCAGCTGCTTAGAAAGCACAAAAGAAAATGGTGCCTGTTTCACATCAACAGTTGCTAGAGATGTCACAATCAGCACACGGATAAACATAAATATGCTAGTAATGCTGATAAGAAAACTTCGAAGAAACAATACTTGAACTGTTCAACTTGAGTATATATTACTTGAAAATAATTTCCAACTGCCCGGTTGGTGTAACTCAGTGGTTGAGTGTCGACCTATGAACCAGGAGATTACGGATCAATTCCTATTCAAGGCACATGCCTGGGTTGTGGGCTCGATCCTGGTGGGGGGTATGCAGGGGACAGCTGATCAATGATTCTCTCTCATTATTGATGTTTCTATCTCTCTTTTCCTCTCCCTTCCTCTCTGAAATCAATAAAAATAAAAAGTAAAAAAAATTCCAACCGACAATTTTTGTCACTTTTGTCTAAATTTTAGCACTTAAAAGAATAAGGCTTTTTTTTTTTCTAAAAAGAAGAATGTCGTTATGATTCCATGCCCTTTCATCACTGAAAAGACTGTTTTGTTTTTTTCTTAATCCTCACACAAGGATATGTTTATTGATCTTTTTTATTTTTTCTTTCTCTTTTTTTTTTTTTTTTTTGAGCGAGAGAGGGGAAGGGAGAGAGAGAGAAACACCAATGTGAGAGAGGAACAACCAAACCCACAACCTAGGTATGTGCCCTGACTGGGAACTGAACCCACAACCTTTCAGTGTATGGGACAGCACTCCAACCAACTAAGCGACACTGGCCAGGGCTGAAAAGCTGGTGCTTTAAATCTCCCAGGAAGTTGCTCCCAACATGACAGCAGAAGAAGGGTGCTGCTGAGCAGGCTGTTTCATTTGAAAATGTTGAGCTCCTTTTACAAACGGCTCTCCACAGATACCATCAGACACTACCGGTGATGGTGGCAATCCTGTCTCTATGGGATCCTTCAAATTCTGTGCCTCACCCATTTGGGGGCAGAGATGAATGAGTAGAACTTACACCAACTGTACTTCCACTTGCATTGATAATCTCAAGTGTCATTCTTTAAAGAGAGTCCTCCCTTGATGAGAGCTATAATTGCACAGTGCCTCCTAAATCTTGATTACTGGTGAAAAACGCCAGTCTAATGAAACTCAATACACTCTCGAAAAGCAAATATGCTTTTCTCTAGTAGATGGAGAAGAGTTTTTCTTAAATAATTATTCTCAATGTAGAATTTTCAATAATTTTACATAATGAACTCATTTGTTCCTTGATTCTAAAAAGTACAGCAGAATCCATGGTAGAGTGTAGTAAAAAATATTATGATAACTTTGTGTTTCCTATCAGTGCCCTGTCCTGATAAGATTGCTACCCCATCCCTGGAACATGGATATCATTGAAAATTGGGGTCATTCTTAAATTATGGTTTCATAGGATAATGTGTTAACAGTCACTTTCAGTAATTTGGCTCCTTTCTACGTTGGCGCCGTATGAGTGGAGCTTGATTGCACAGCGAGAAGGTCTAGTGCTCCAGAATGCTTTCTGAGGCACTGCTGCAGTTTCTCCAAAGATACTTGCATTCGAGGTGCCAGATGGAAACAGAGAAATTAAAGCGGCAATTTCTTTCTTTTGAAAGAAAACCAGCAAATATTTTCTGTGAGTAGGGAGGGCTGGAGCTTCCTCCCTGGCAGTATAGCCTGTGCGGTTCATGGAGAGACGGGGGTTGGACGACCCTAGAGGAAACTTCACAAAATGAGAGGTTCCCTTCGGCTCCCACCAGCTGCCATTACCTTTCTTTAATTACCCTGTCAAATTCAGCACCCAGTATAAATGAAGCTACTTCTAATCATTCCAGGAGAGACCGGGGGACAGATGTGGATATCACACCTCAATATATGGAAATGGCCAGGAAATATCATTAACTTTTGAATTAACAATGAGCCTTGATTGTTTGAGAAAAGGTGACATATTTCTCCATTTAGAGTTTGGGACAAGAAGTTAATTTAAATGCCAAAAGTACATATATTTGAGTAACATGATGTCAAATAAATCTTTGAGCACTAATATAAAAATGGCATTTACAGAAGCTGTCATAAATGTAGCTTAAGGCATGCTTTCTTAAACAGTTTCACTCAACTGAGACCTGCTATGGCTTCGGTCCATTGTTCCAGTTTCACTGGTATTTTTTCTCAATGCAGTTATAGTAAAGGACATATATATTTCAAGTTAACATTTATTGAGCATGGGCTATTGGACGAACATTGCTCTTTGCGCCTTAGGTGTACCGTATAGTTTCTTACAACCACTCCATGAGGTACACCATTCCATTACGATAATTTTCCAGGTGAGGAATTGAGACTTTGGATTAAATACCTTTTCTGAGAGCACACACCTAATAAAAAGTGGCTTGTGGTCCAGCCCGTTCTCCCGAAAGGTGCCGGAGCCAGGAGGGCTGATCCTCTGTCGACTCAGTGTCAGACCTCTACACTCAGTCTTGAGAAGGGAAAAGCTGCCATTCGCTCAGCATCTTCTCTTTGCTTAACACTGTCCCAGGTGCTCAAATATTTCTCATTCCTGGGTCCACTTTGCAGGTAATGTTGGCTCATTTTTTTCCTTTTCCTTCCTTTTTTTTTTTTAACTAAGGCAGAGAGAACTTAACTGATTTGCTCACAGCCACAGTTATCAGTGGGAAGGAAGGGGCTCAGTGAGTTTCTCTGTTTTGGAATATCAGGGCCATTATCATCCTTCATTACGTTCAAGGTGTTTTTGCAGCTGGGATGGGGATGATATAAATGCATCCAATAGTGTTAGAAAGTTCTAGAATAATGGGAGGCATGGGAAGCACCAAGGTCCCATGAACAATGTGCAGCCCTTCCCCCAACCCAGCATTTACTTTTAAGCTCTCTCCTAAATGCTCAGTTGTGTGTGTGTGTGTGTGTGTGTGTGTGTGTGTGTGTGTGTGTGTTTAAAATAAGACAATCTGAAAGGGAAGTGGCAGAATATTACTTTCCCCTTTCAGTGTGATAATCATTCATGATGTGTAAAAGAAAGTGGGTGAAAAGTGACAAGCAAAAAAACCAACCATTCTTCTTTTTTAGTAAAGGTTAAAAGCAAGTGTCAGACCTTGCAGCTTGTCACAGCTAAAAGGGCTAAAGTGAGCTATTAACATTTTGACTTAAATTGAGAGTAACAACAACAAAACAATGTGGATACTCTAAACTACATGTATAAATGAGCCAAACATTTTACAGATAAAGGGCCAACCTGAAGTGAGTCCTGTTGTGGCCTGAGAGTTATATTCAGACAGCTGTGTGATGTATTGTGTGTATATTGCATATACACACACTTTAATATGTTAACAATCAATATTTTATGGGAGGTCCTCTGATACAAAAATTACAAAAAAGAAATACTTTCTGCTTTTGAATGTCAGTTGAAAACTATATTGGTGAGAAAATTACTTTTAAAAAGGAGACAAATGGGAGATAATGCATTTTAGTAATAGAAAGTAAAGAGTGTAGGAGGGTATTGCCAAAGGAGATAGCAGGTAAATACAGCTCATGCTGACAGGGCACAGCTGCCTTTTCTTTTTACCTGCAAAAGCAGCAAGATCCTAACATTCATTCCCAGCTCAAGTTAATGGGTACTATGAACCCAGAAAAAGTTTAGCTTCTAGGGAAAAAAGTAATTATTTCTATCCTCATGCCTACTTGCTCTTCGGAAAGGCAAAATTAGCCAAATTCTAGAAAAATTTTAGTAAATCACAAAAACATATTTAAAGAAAAATATCTGTATTAAAAAGAAAGCCACAAGTTACCAATGTTATTTAACATCTGATATAAAGTATTATTTAACGCCTGCCATAAAAAAAAAATCTTAAGGCACTGAAATCTAAATCAGCCCTGACCGGGAATGAAACGTCTCCAAACGAGTCATAAAAGCCAATAAATACAGTCAGGCCAACACTATGAAAAGAGTTTGTTCATGTTTTGACCTGCCATTTGTGGACCTAGAGTAACTTAGTTCGGTTGCTCATTATAATTTTAAAGAAACTAATGACGGGAAGAATCCAACATTAGTTCCTAAACTACATGTATAAATGAGTCAAACATTTTACAGATAAAGGGCCAACCTGAGTGAGGTTTAAGCCACAGTGTGTTTTTTAAAGGAAATAAAAGGCTTGTGTTTCTTTCTGGAAGGTAGGAGCTTTGGGTTTGACACAGAATCACCTACAGTTAACAGAGCAGCATGAACTGCATTCATCACTTCTTAGGAAGTGTGTGTCTCAGAGCAGTTTCCTGATATTTCCACATCTTTGTTTTCAAAGTGCTGCCCAGGAGAACCTTGACCCCGAATGCATCTGAACCTCCTGCTAATTAATCAGCCTGGGACCCTGCCACATTCTGCTCCCCATCCAGCTTGCTAGGATGATTTCTCCACAAATCTTCGAAAATATCTGTTTTGGATGGTTGTAAATCATTATACACTTCATCTCTCTACAGATGCGTTTGACATGTGTTATGGTTTGTTTTTGATTTTTTTAGACTGGAAAGTCTTATTCTCCATTTGTGTGTCATTAGTGACATCTTTTTGAAAATTTGACCTTCAAGCTCAGATGTGAAAATCACAACTTGCATGAGATCACAAACTCCCAGAGGCCATAGGTTTTGTTCATATTATTTCAAAAACACTGAAAGCAATGAGTGGCACATGGCAGGTGCTGAATAATTATTTGTTGAATGAACAACCAACCAATTACTTTTAACTATATCTTGAAACCAGTGAACTTGGCCTCCTTTAGTCTCCATGTCCATGTGGGTGAGTTAAATATTGGTAAAAATCGTTAATAGCAAAAGGTGACCACATGCACATTCTGGCAGATTTACTTAAGTATTTATTTATTATAATTAAGCATGTCCCAGTTCTCATTTCTCAAATCATTTATTATTTCCAATCAGATCATTTGATCAGATTAAAAAATTACATTGATATAACATATAAAATTAAGTGAGAGAAAACTTATCTTTTAGAGTTGGCCTACTACCAATAAGTAGTTTACCTTGGAGTTTTCAAAATATCAGATTAACTCAAGTGTGTTCCCATAAATACACACACACACACACACACACACACTCACATACATTCACAGTTAGATGCACTCACACACTCACACACACTCACACACATACTCACATGCACACAATCACACACACACACCTGCTCAGTCCCTTGATGGGCACCACAGATATACTCTGTGAGAAATGTAAGGCAGACTGGCCACAGCACCAACTCCTCTAAATCTGGGAAAATGCCATCCTACAAGGCCTCTTACTGATTTGATTATCAATAACATCAGTGTTAAGTTATCACCATTGGATGTAAGTCCAGTGCTAAGAGGTTTGTAGGCATTTTCTTACATAACCCTCTGAGTTAATGAGGATAAAAATACTTTCTCCCTTTCACAGATGGGGAAACTGAGGTGTAAGGCCACAGAGTTGGAGAGTAAAATTCAGCTCTGACAAACTCTGACATGTCACTTTATCAAATGTGCAGCATCTTAAGTAAACCATGCCCTGAAATACAGCAAAAATGCCGAAAAACAAAATCCTGTATGCAGAACATTGATGATTTTTAAGTGGAAGTTCTGAAATCTCTCTGTGCAAAAATTTTAACATAAAGTCTTTGCACCTATAGACTTAACCATCTGGAGATCAAAGGCATTCTTCCCATCCCACACACACTCACTCGCTTTTGTGTCATGCAATATAGTTGTCTTATACTCCAGATGTTAAATTCTCCCACACCAGAAAACAGCAGGTCAGTTCCAGAGCGGGATCACTGGGAAGTATGCTCAGAGTGGGGCCTTGGATTATATCATGGTTTTATTTCCAAAGGAAAACCAAACAAACACTGGTGACTTTAAAAAGGCGAGGAAGTGCATGCATGGAGTAGAGGAGGGAGGCCCTGTGACTTAGAGAACAGGAAAGACAGGCCGCCTACCAGAGACAATTCCGCTGGGGTCAGGACCATGGATAGCTCACTGGCCTCTCTCCCTCCTACCCTTGTCTTAATGGAATGAATTTCTCTGGGAAAAGGCACACTGGCTAACCTGCTGTGTCTGCAGAAACCCAACCTCCTGTCTCCAAGCCCAACTCTGAGAATGATTAGGAACTCAGGAAGTGACAGTGACAAGGAACCTTGGGGACTTGACTGGTCGCCTGAAAACTTTCCCTTCGAGAACCGGATGCTCCATTAGGCCAGTCATAGGAAACCAGAGGTGGCGTGGTGGGCTCTCCTGCCTCACTGTGAGGGGCTTCATGGCGAAACCACACAGGCCACACGACCGTCTCCTGCATTAGGTTATCTCAGAGGCACACAGCTAGTGCAGGAGACCCAGCACTCACGGTGCCATTGGTGCAGGCTGGGAATAAACGGCCAAATTCCCTGTGTCAACCACAAAGAGCTCAAGTATAATTTTTAAATGCAAGAAGTATTTCTCCAGGGCCCTGATGTTTCCTCCCTGCGGCTGCAGCAGCATGGGCGGGTGTGCCAAGCTATGGCACTGCTGATTTACTGCGCTAGGAGCAGCACTCCATCTACGTCCCTTCGCTGCCTCTGCCACTGAGCTCTCCCTGTCCCCGGGCATCTTGCTTACAGAAGAAAATTATTCACTTGCTTGTATGTTACATGCAAAACAAACTATTTTTAGCTGCCTTCATCTATCACCTCACTTGGCTATCAAGGCTTGGTTGGGGCAGCAGACAGAAGGACAAAGGGATGCTTGAGCTTTTCTTTGAAAAAGCAAAAGAAGTGCACGCTGGCAGTGACACAGGTTATCATAGGCAGTGACAGAGAAATGTGCAGGCTGCTCCAATTGCTGTCACCAGAGCTTTGTCTTGTCCTGCTTGGCAGCAGCCTGGAGTGGACAGGCAATGATAACGCTGGTGTGCATGCAATTTCTCTTGTCTGCACAGAGGAGCCCCGCCGAGTTCCCCGCCGTTGATAGGTCTCGCACTGTTAAAAAGGGCAGGGAGCCTTTTAAATGACTTTCTGAGTAAAGTGATATATTGAATTGGCATCAAACTCCTCTTTTTGAGGTTTTGGATTTTTATTTTGTTCTGTGAATGTGTACATTTATGACACGAGGTTTCTCTCTCAAAAAGATGATGCCTAGGCATCCTTCAAGTGACTTTGTCATGCTAATTTTCACAGGCACTTTAAAAAATGCGTGTAATGTGTACGCAAACACACATACAAAAGATGGAGGCAGAACATAGGATTTCAGTTTCTGGGCAAGCAGGATGTTCATGTGGTTACTGGATGTGAAAGAAACAGATATTTGGCAAAAACCTCACCACATGGAATGTTTGCTTTAGAAAAGAGAGCCAGCAGGATGTTGCAGGGGGCTAGAGAGAGTGACGGTAGGACAGACTGAGAAGCATCAGGAGGATGTCATGAGGACACATAGCTGAGGTTCCTAGCCTTAGGCAGGGAGATCCGAAAAAGTCCTGGAGCAGGGGATATTTGCACTGACTTGATAAGGATGAGTAAGGCTTTGCTAGGGTCAGCTTAAAACTCATAAGGGATTTCCATGAAAATAGATCCAAATGTATAGACATGGTCTAAATCCTCTGCAAATTATGGGTCCCACATACCAGCCCAACCTGAATCAGTTTTCCACCACTGCTGCCATGAAGCCTATTGGGCTTCTCGGCACAAAGCTATGAGGACCCAGCCTCCTGCCCTCCACATGCTCTGAGACCATGTGTATCCTGGGTGACTTCATTTAGCTCTGGTGTCCCCCACATGTTTTGCATAAGTTGTGCCCCAAAACAATGAATATTTGTCTTATTGCATAAGAAAAGAGAAAAATACACATTTAAAGAAAACCCTATGGCTCTGGATGTTAATTAGTATTGGGGATGGGGTTTGCCTTTGAGGCTGGTGGTGGGGGTGCCTGGTTTGAGGGCCTGGTGAGCTCCCATATCGCTGAGAGCTGCATGAACCACCACTTTTGAACCCATTGGCCGAGACACTCGAGTCTTCCAGTGCCAGTGAGAGGTGCACTCTGGAATGGAAGGCACTGGATGTCCTTCCTTCCTGCAGTTGGATCGATTCCTCCCAACTCTAACTTGAAACAGTCCTTTCCATTTTAAATTCTCTACTCTATACTGGCTCGATATCTCCCAGGCAATCCAACCTTCCTTTTAATCTGTAATGCTTGGGAGAGGGACATGCTGTCAGTTCAGCTGACACTAGAGACCTGCGGAGGTGTGACTCCCTACACTCTGCCACTGGCGCACCTGTAACCAGCTCCCCTCGACTCTCAAGCACAGCAGCCTCGCAGCCATTGGCGATGGGGCTGAGGAGGAAATGGGAAGGGTCAGAAAATCTGGGGAGGAGAGAATCCAGGGGAGAGAACTGCCCACCCAGCGACCACAGGCAGTTCTCTGGTGACTTTAAAAAGGCGAGGAAGTGCATGCATGGAAAGCATGGTCACTGCGAAGGCTATGTATTATAGCTCCATGTTCCTTTTGAGGCATAACTAAAAATGGTAAGTAACTGTAGAGACCCCCACCAAAATAAAGACGTCATTTGAGGTGTTTCATTTTTAACACCTTTTGAAGAAACACCCATGTCTCTAAACACCCGTGCTGTTCCACCTAACGTGTCCCCTCATCCTTTACCTCATTTACATCTTCTCTGACTGTTCTGATCTACAGTAATTTCTTCCTTCTATTGTTCCCATTGCTTATTTGAGAGCTAACATGTGCCCACATGCATGATTATATGTATCTTCGCAGCTGGCAGATTCTTCACATAGACACGGGTGTTTAGAGTGTTTCCGAGTTCTTTGTGGGAACAGACGAAAACTGCAAGGCGACACGAGCTGCTGGTCCCCTTTAACTGCCACTCCTTCTCCCATTGCCTCATGCAGAAAACAAACAAACAAAAAAAACACACGCCATCTCATTCTACCAATTCAGGGGGTATCAGAACCCAAAGTTCTAATTTATGAGCCTGAAATGCCATTGAGCTGATGCAGGAAATTCTAAATGTACATGTCCTTTCTGAGAGGAATAACTTAGGGAAATACAATCAGATTGGGGTTTGAAGACATATAGACATGTTAGTAGAGAGCCTAGAAAACTGAAAAATAGATCTTTTTTATAGTTTTAAAAAACTTCCACTTTCTTCTTTCTCTCTCTCTCTCTCTCTCTCTTTTTTTTTTAAACAAAGTGTAACATTTCTCTGGCCTTTTGAGCTTCTGAAGATTATTATATGAGGTTTATACTGTTTCTGTGCTGGATTCTCCTTTGCTTCCTAAAAGAATTCCTCTTGCTCAGTAGCACTCTCTTCGAAGGAGGGTTTACCTCTAACCCTTTCCCACAAAACCAGGCACAGAGACACTTTCTTCAACCTAAAGCTCCCACATGCAGGGGTGAGGGTTGGGAGCACAGCACACTTGATTTTCATCCTGTTTCTCAAGCAACTCCAGGACCTTGCATAAACTGAATTAATTCAGACTGGCCTAGAGAATTGGTGAACGGTATATTTTAAACAAATATTTTTTCCTAGGAAATACTTGTTTGGCTCTTCCTCATGCTACTTTCCTAGTTTTACAAAATAAACACAGTATACATTACCGGTAAATCATTGCTGCGTTCCCTCGAGACCCATGAACTTAGGACATAAACATATGGCCCTAGCCGGTTTTGCTCAGTGGATAGAGTGTTGGCCTGCAGACTAAACAGTGACAGGTTTGATTCCCATCAAGGGCACGTACCTCAGTTGCAGGCTTCAGCCCTGGCCCTGGTCGGGGTGCGTGCGGGAGGCAACCAATCAGTGTGTTTCTCTCTTTCTGTCTTTGCCTCTCCCTTCCACTCTCTCTAAAAATCAATATCCTCAGATGAGGATTAACAAAATAAATTAAATTAAAAAATAAAATAAAATAAACATATTTCCAAGAATGGGTCTATATTGGTCTTCAATGTAAAGATTTTGGCTCCCATGAGCACATGATCAACCTCTGATACTATGTGAGTTGCTTTTCTCTATTACAGGCATATGCAGAAGATAAATCTGTAGTTATAATGACTAACAGAATCTAACAATAGTGATATCAATGTCTCAGTAGCAAACATGACAGCCGTTTATTGAGTACTTTTTATATGCCATCTATGGTAAAAGCATCTTGCATGCGTTGGGCTGGAGTCAGCATCACTGCCGTGTGGAGGGCACTGTCTGGGCACCATCAGGATCCCATTTGTGGAGGAAACAGGCTCAGGGGGCTCACACACCACGTCCTGTCATTCAGCCAGGAAGTGCTACTCTGACCTACTATTCACTCACCACAGGCGGGTTACCTCTTAACAGCCTGCATTTCTGCTTCACTTTGCAAAGATATTATCGTATTTGATACTTAGCAAAATCTCGAGAAAGTTAATGCTCAGACGAAGCTCAGAGTCTAAAAAGGTACCCAGTACATGGCTACAAAATTGTAGACCCACGTCTCAGAGGTAAACGGAACAACCCTGACTTGAACCTTTGTTCATGTGCGTTTGGATCAACCTAATTTTCTGATGTAGAACAACTGTCAGAGAAAGGGGAATTTTTCTTATGGCCTTTTAAATGTCCCCAGCAATGTATTTGGTTTGAGATTATATGATAAATTGGTGCCACTTACATCAGAGGTTGATTTTTTTAAAGTCCAGTATGACTCTGAATAACTATCTTTACCACGGGGTGTTCAGTTTTCCATGGGGAATGGCCTTTGCTATTCCACCTATCATGCTTCCCCTCCTCCTTTACCTCATTTACATCTTTCCTGTCCATTCCGATTCATAGTAATTTCTCCCTTCTATTGTCCCCATTGCTTATTTGAAAGCTAACATGTGCTCACATATACAATGTATGTGTATCTCACAGCTGGCAGATTCTTCACACAGACACGGGTGGCTCACACGTTTAGGCCCATAGAAGGAATTGTAATTTGTTGATTACTTTGCAGGAAAGACCCCTATGACCTGGGTCAGCCTGCCAGATGGAGTGGGAAGCTTGTTGTGGTTTGACCGATGGGCTGCCGGGCATGACAAGGCTGGTGGTTACTAGGACGGTGGCTGACACTGATTCTAGTTTCCTTTCCGCCTTCCAGCTCACTGAGCCACGGACTTGCTGGGTTTCAGTTGTATCAGCGTAAAATGTATATTTTGAGACAGACAAGATAGTCTCCTTAGTTCTCCTGAAATTCTTGGATCTGTGACCTGCACATATTATTGCCCAAATCATCTAAGACCATTTCTGAGACCATGTGGCTGCTGACACCCTGGGGGTTGGTAATCACACAGACATCATGGTGTAGTGCAGAGGGGTTTCCTACCCACGCTGGAGGTGGGAGGGGCCCATCTGCAATGTCCTTGCAGGCAGCCCACACTTGGACTGGACACCAGCACAATGGCAGACTCTCTGAGGGTCTTTAAAGTATTAAACGTGGGTGGTCAATGAAAGTGGGTTTTATTTGCTGGTGCTGCTGTTTCAGTACAGAGGGGCACCCTCAGATATTGTGATGGTTATTGAGGGGCTCTGCACAGTCACCACTTTTCTCCCACTGTCATTTGAGGCAGAGGCTTAAATGACAGCTCCACACAGCTGGGAATGAATCACAGGCTGGCTTCTGTATTTATATTATTATTTTTTTCTGGGGGAGGAGAAGCCCTCACAGTCTCCAGAAGCTATGAACCCTCAGTTTTTGCCACTTAAAGAGGAAGGAAATGCTGGGTGTGCAATGGGAGCTGCTGTTGCGATGTCAGCATCCGCATTACGAGAAGGTAAAGACACTTTGATGAGATGCTTGACAAGCTGAGTATGTTAGGGGTTGTGATGAATGGGAAGAATACAAAAGGGAGGAGGATAGGAGATTCAGCCTCATAAATAAAGCTGGGGTAGCAGAGTCAAAACACAGATTCTGGGAAAAATGACAACATAAACATAGAAAGTTTTCCCCAAGTCTTTCCTTTGTGATTTCAGAGACTGGACATGAAAGTGTCAGATGCTGCTCTCATGGCATCGGATGTCCTGGCTGTCCACCCGGAAAGGCTCTGATTTGCTCTGTCCCCCAGTCCCTGGAGGTAAACTGGGTGCCTTCCTCACCCCAGCAAAGATCCTTCATGCTGTTGGTTGTAATTCTGTTTCCTGCTGCAGGATTACCTGGACAGTCCAAGAAGGCCTGGCATTGGTTCCATAGAAGGAAAAAATAATGACGTTCTTGACAAAGACACACACGCTTCCAGGTTTAATGGCTAGGGGATGTCTGCCTTTAAGTGAAGGCCGCCAGCAAATGCTGACATGCCACAGCCACTTAAATTCCATGTTTCATGTGTGTGGCAGAAGCAGCTTTTCACTATATCGGGGAAGGCTGACAGGACAATGTCAGCCTGACCTTCAGAAACCCTCTCTCCCTGGTTGAGGTCATCTCAAGGATGTGGGAGAGCCGTGCGTCTCTCCTTGGTGCCAAGGTGAACCACACACATGCTCCAGCCGCCCGCTATTCCCTCGTGGAACAGGCTGCTTGGCGTCGCTCGCGTTGGGGGTGCCAGAGTGCAGTCACCGGCCGCAGGATGACAAATTACCTCTCTGCCAGTATCAGAGCTGCGACAGTCCTCGCCACAGCCCCTCCAGATGGGCCTAATTACACTATTAGCCAATGAGGGAGTCTGACGGCTCCATTAGGAGCCTCCTGCGCACAAACAAACAGCTCAGGATGGATATCTTTGCAGCAGCAGCACCCCGCATGCCCGGGTGTGCCTTGACCATTGGAGGCCTGCTGAGACCCTGAACTCCTGCAGGAAGGTCCCCCCGCCCTGTGCCACAGTCCCAGATCCCCCCTGGCAACCATGGGCCACAGAGGAGAGGGGGGCCACTTGCCTGCATGGCTAAGTTCCATGGCGGCCGCAGCCAAGGTCTTTGTCCCTGTTAGCCCTGCCCACGTGTGGATGCTCATCAGTGAAGCAGTGCCTCCTGGCTTGCAGGCACTCCCTTCCAGAATCATCTCATGGTGAACTGAATGCATTCAACTTACAGAAACTGTGGACAGACATGGTTTGCCATTTATAATTATGGCCACGATAGACATACTTGTTCTGCATAATGAATGAAAATGCTGATAAAGAAAGTGGGGCATCTCCTCTGGAGCTCCCTGGGCCCAGGTTCACATTAATCTAAGGAGGAAAGCGTGTTTGATCTCAGTTATATGTGGAATCTAACTCAGTCAGCCTCGCAGAGAGGAGGCTGATGGCTGCCAGGGCTGGGGGTGGGAAAGGGGAGGTGTTGGTCAGAGGGCACACACTTCCAGTTACAAGATGAGCAAGTTCTGGGATCAGAATCATGTCTCCCGACCCCTAGCCTCGCCCAGGACCTCCCGTGTTCTCTCTAACGTTTCCCCTCACAAATTCGTTGCCTGGTAAAGCCCAGCCTGCCTCTGCTTCTTAGAGAACCGAGGAACTCAACCCAGTTTGCTCCATTGCATCAGCCTCCCCTCTAAGGAGGCCCTCTCTCCCCTTAGGTTCTCTCTGATGCCGTCTTCCCTTTGTGCCCATAGAATCCGGCAGGAAAGTGTGTGGGCCTAGCTCCACACTCCACCTGGATCCTCTCCTCCACATAACCACTCTCAGCCCCACCCCTCACTCCCTTGCGGCTGCCTACCCCGGGCCAACATTTAATCCTTTGAGCTTTAAGTTAGACCATACTCACAAGAGAATGCCCCTGCCCCATCACCTCTCAGACCCATTTCCCAGGCTCGCTGCCCTTTGGTGGCCTCCACTCCCCACCTTCTTCCCGTGGGGCTCCCCTGCATGAAGGCTCTCAGCCAACTGTCACCTCCTTCCTGGCCCTGCTGAGACCTCACCATTCCCCACAGCCAACTGGCCCTCCCTGGGCACTCCAGACGCTGTCCCCTTCTCATCCAAGATGCCCCTCCCTCCCACAGTCCACGTGTTGTTATTGCTTGTCCTCTGCCTGCACCCTCTGGGGCATGAGTGCCCTGGGGGCAGGGGCTCTCGTTTTGTCCACCACATCCCACACAGAGCAGCCCAGGTGCAGGAAGCCTGCTCTCCGTGGGCGGTTGACAATGACAATGGCCCAAGGAAACATATTTGGGCTCATGAAGATGAGCTCCGAATGCAGAAAGCTCTCCTTCAGGGTCCCTACATTCCACCTCTCTCTCCCCAGCTCCACCAATCCCACCTCTCCAGGCCCTGACCAGTTCCTAAACCCAGGACTCTTGGGTGACTCTCACTGGCCCACTGTGGTCACTCACAGCATAGCTCTGGTTGTGTCATGGTTTTGGCACGTCCCTTAGAGCTGGCGTGGCAGTGATGTCCTTACTCAGAGTTCATGACTCAATTCCAGTGCGAATCCCAAAGCAGGGCGGGGAGTGGCAGGGAGGATGACAGGTCCCGGAGCTCCGTCCTGGTGCCTGGGGCAGAGATGCAGGGAGGAACAGCAGGAGGGGACATGGGGGACAGCAGGTGTGTCTGGATTACAGAGTTCTTCTTGAGTTTTCTCTGTGGGGCGCTGGGCAGCTGTCACCTTGTATGCTTAATTTGACTATGGGTTGTCCTGAGAGACAAACCATTAGAACAACTAAAGCAAAGCACATGCTATGGAAAACGGGTGCTTGTTAGAAATCTCGGGGCCAACAGGGGCCTCGCACGCTTCATTCGCTGGCTGGACAGAACAGTGGAAAAGCCGCGGTGGAGCTGTTCAGACACCCTTCCGGGCTGGGTTTCTGCCAGGCTCGCTGGGCCCATTAGAAGTGAACGTTTAATCAGTAAATTGCAAACACCTCTGCAACATGCACTTAATTATAACTAATTTGCTATTGATTAACCATTTATTCTAACAGAACCACTGCAAAGATGGGCTGGCGCTCAGCCATCAAAATAAAAGGGCACAGAAATCTTTGGTATTTTAAAACACTCTATTTTCTAGGTCTAAGACCAGTGTTTTGATTGATTCTAGAGAGGATGTGAAAAACTACACTAAAACAACTGGAATTAAAAGTTTGAGTACCGGAGAATGTCTGTATTACAGAGCTCCCTCCCGGGCTCTGCCGACTTTCACAGGAACCTCGGGACTGGTCAGCGCTGGGAGGTGTACATTTTTGAATATTTTAGGTGGCGTTTCTGCTTCTGACTGCTCCTGTGAGTGTGAAATGACCTCTTGGAGGGAGGAAGACGGCCACTTCATACGTTTGCATTACACACGAGCTTGTAAATGAGCGGGTTACACATGTTCAGAAGTCAGCTGAGTCCTGTGCGCCAGGTGTGAACCTCACAGACACATGACTGGGTCTCGTTATCCAGTTCATCCCAGTGAAACGATGCACAGGCTGAATTGCCCAGATAACTGAGGTGAGCCCATGTAAGAGCAAAGTCTGTGTGAAGTGTTTAGGATTGTCAGTAGTATGTTTCTGGGACACTTTGATTACTCCCCTGTCTTTTCAAAGAGAACACGCATCATGATTTTATTTCTTGTGAGGCATGTGATCGTCCATTTGGGTATCAATTAATATCCTGGAAAGTAATTGCAAAATAATGTCCTTTGGGCTAATAGAGTGTTCAGGACACTTTATGCTTATTTGAAGGTCCGCAGACTTCCTCACATCCTGGGATTTTGCAGACCTCACTCTCTCCTCATCACCTGCCACCCCTCTGTGGATCCAGGGAGGGACAGAGGGAAAGAGACAAGACAGAGAGAGAGAGAGAGAGAGAGAGAGAGAGAGAGAGAGAGAGAGAGAGAGAGAGTGAGAGAGAGGAACAGAGAGCTCAATTGCACAAAACTCTGGGTTTCCCTATATTATAAAGTACACAGCTTAGGGAATGATGTATTTCTGATTTAATAAGAGGCATTTGCACTTAATATTGAGTTCTTAAGGTTTGGAAATTTCAGGGCACTGCATGTGAGATCAGTATAGGCTCTATGTACTAGAACCTAATTTCTTTAGGCAAATGTGCTCACTGGTATAGAACTAATTGTAATAAATATAACTAATAATTATAAAGTAATGTCCTTGTCCTATGGGGGTATTTTAAAATTTATTCTCAAGGCAGAGTTCACCTGTAGCCCAGAGAACGCTGAAGTGCTTCCCATACCAAGAAGTGAATATACCAGGACAAGCCAGGGAGAAACAAAGCGAACTTGTTAAAAAGCAAGATGCTTGAAGATAAAACACTCAGACACTCTCTCTTTCTAAAGCAATGCTTTTCCTTACATTTTTTTTTCTTTTTGGAGCAAAGGTGCTCATGAAGCTTAGATTTCTGACCAATCCGGTGATGCCACTTTCCACCTGTTACATTCTTTAGAGATGGCACCAGAGAAAGAGTCGGTGAGTGAACAATTCAAAAGGTTCAGCTCAGAGCCAGCATCGCCAGGTGGCAAATTTCTTCAGATCTGGATTTTCAAAAAAGAAATCTGAAAGCATTAAAATGTTATTAATCAAAGCTCAACAGTATATCTCAGCTTCAAAAAGTTGTTTCTGGTAGCACTGCAGACTTTAATTAATGGCTAGTTCTTGCAATTAGGCAGTGTGATTTAGCCCTGGGAAAAGAAAGCAAGAAATAACTCATGGAATGAAAAAATCCATACTCTTTTATGTTTAAAGTTTCTTTCCTCTTTTAAAAATGGAAGTAACACTTTCTCTTTGTCTTATTGAAAATTCTCAAGTAATTTCCCCTCTGCTCTCCTGGCCTTTGGCAGATTGTGGAAACCCAACCCCACACTTCTCATCTCACCTCCCACCCTGTAACTTCCAGGACATCTGCTTCTAACGCCCTCGATGTGTCCCATAACAGGTGACATCTTTGTTGGAAGCAGTTACCAAGGAACAGGTCTTGGAAGATTTGTGAGGCTTTAAGTGCAATATGTAAGGGCATCCGATTCACGGAGGGGTATATTTTAGAATCCCGGAGTCAGAGCGCAGAACGAAAGCTTCCTTTGACTGGAAGACATTGAAGAAAGGCAGGAAAAGCTGGGGCATCCTGGGAACCCAGAGATGCAGTCTCTCTCTCTCTCTTTTTAAGAATATGTTTTTAATGATTTTAGAGAGAGAGGAAGGGTGATGGATAGAGAGATAGAAACATCAATGATGAGAGAGAGACATTGATCAGTTGCTTCCTGCACACCCCCTACTGGGGATTGAGCCCACAGCTGGGCATGTGCCCTGATCAGGAATCGAACTAGGGTCCTCTTGGTTCATGGGTCAAGGCTCAACCACTAAGCCACACTGGGCAGAGTATCTCTCCCCTTTTTTTTTGTTTGATTCTCCCTCCCTCTCTATCTCTCTCCCTCTTTCTTTGATTCTCTTTTCCTCTATCTCTGTCTCTCCCTCTATGTCTCTCTGTCTCTCTCTTAGTCTCTCTCTTTTGTCAGATTCTGCCTTTCTCTCTCCCTCTCTCCTTATCTAATTCTCTCTTGGATTCTCTCTTTCATTCTCATCTTCTCATCAGTTCAATGCATCACAGAATGGCACTGAGGCACTTGATATAGAAGACAAGCAGTCACACATGAACTTGCTGTGCATGTGCACCTGCCTTGGCCGTGAGGACCCGTGTTCCCAGGCAGCACTGTAAGGAACCCAGCCACAAACATGAGGAGGTTTGCATGTCTCTGAAGTTCCACCTCAGTGCAATTCATTCGACCTGCTTTTGTATTGGTACATTGGGCTTCTCAAAAGCATCTATTGTTCTGGGTTCAGCAAGTATTGTCAGCATTGTTATCTTGCGACACCGCACTGAATCCCCACTTCTCTGTCTGAAGTGCCACCAATGCTAGCCAAGTGGAGAGAAAAGGTCCCTCTGAGATTGATTTTTTTCTAGACACCATGGTTCTGTTCAACTGAATGCGCTCAAGTTGTGGTTAACATAAACACTATGGAGAGTAGGACATGTCAAATTAGCAGCTTTGCAAATCTCCTGTTAATTGTCAGCCTAATTAAAAAATTGCTAATTATAATGTTTATAACCTCAAATAACTGCTCAGCTATAAAGTACGGCCTGTCAGGTGTAAACAGGGAGCTGGAGGGAAAAAAATCAATTGACATCTGTTAATTTATCAGCGGTGGTCCACCAAATTGAAAAATGGATCAGCTCTTGCACTGTAAATCTGCATTGTGATAAAAAGACCAATCCATCCAACACCTGCTTAATAAATGATAATGGCCATCTTCACTGGCTTACCCCAGGTGTCTTTGCTTTTCAATTCCTGTCCTTTCTAGGAGCTGAAGAAAGGCTGGGTCTCTAGGTGACAGGAGCCATTGATAAAATGTTGGACCCGGGCATCAGAGAGCACAGCTCAACTAAAGAAAACCATTCAACATTTGGTGCTAAGCAAAAGTAAAAATAAAGGAAAACTAAAACATAGACACACACATTTCGATGGTTAAATGTAGGGAGATCCTCTTCCCTGAAAGAAGTCTGGAGTCCTGAGGCCTATCACTTGCTCATGCTCATCTGAATTAGTCATCCAGAGCGTCACTACCGCCTGACTAAGTGGACCAAGGAGGTTTGAATACAACAATATCATTCTCGGAGATCTATAGAATTCTAGTCCCACTTTCCAGTCCTCTGTGAACTGCCTACTTACACTGACTGGGTCTGTGATTGCTCACGGTGTCTGTGGCAATGCCCTATGATCGGTTATATGATCATGCTCTGGTTCCTAATTTATCCAGGTGCACGCCCTTTGTCCCTCCTGGTCTTGAGAACTTCCAAGCTGGGTAACTCCTGCTCTAACCACATACTTCCCTGAGCCCAGGACCTGCAGAGGAAGGGCAGAGAGATGCTCCCTGTCACCACACCTGGCTCCAGTCCTTTCAATAGTGCACACCAAGCGTTCACTAAGTTTACCAGAGAAAAAGTTGTAGGTATACTATCACAGATGCCTTCATCAGCACTGGGGCATTGTCTGTCTTGATTCAACAGACATTTGTGGAGCATTCCATTCTAGGAATTATCTAAGTCTAAGGAACCAAGATGATTAGGAATGTCTTGTCCTCAGGCAGTTTATAGGCTGGCGGGACCACACCCTGGATGGAATTTGACAGGAATGGTGACTGCAAATCATAAAGACCCAATGGCACACTTAGCAGGGGCCCAGCTTACGGATCCCTAACAGGACTGGTTTGGTTCACTCTTTCCCAATGCCTCCTGGATCTGTCATTTGGAGCTGGTTGAGAAGATGAGTGAGTGGGTGCAGGGAATGGCAGAGCCCCGAGCTGGGCACAGGCAGGCCTTTTCTCCCCAGCCAGGCTCCCTTGTTCCTGACATCTGCACTTGTGACTGGAACTTGGGGTCTCACTACTCAGGTCTCTCATTTCTCTGAGGGCATATTTAACCGGTTTCACAGGCCCTGTTGAAGTAACGCCCTTGGGTCGTAATCTGGCACCTTCCCTCTGGTTCTAGCTCAAGGGAGAATGGATTTCCATGCCCTATAGGGTGTCCCTTTCCTGGTCTAAAATCCTCTCATTTCATCTGCCCACCAGTGGAGAGAGGGAATGAGGAGGACTGATCACCTTGAACCAAGTTTCTAGTCATTTTCTTCTTTGTTTTATCAGATGCCTCTGTGTCTTTCTCACTAGTCTGAAGAGGTGCCTATGGTTTGGGCTGCCCCAGGAAGGGCAGTGTAGCGGGGGAAGGGAGGAGAGAGCTGGGACAGGCAGCACACACCAGGAGCACCACACAGAGGAGGAGCCTGTGCGAAGAGCCCACACTGTTGAGTGCACACCGGCCAGCCAGAGCATGTGCATAATCACTTTTCAAGACATCTGTTGAATAACATTAGAATTGCTCCCGTTTACAGATGAGACAGGTAAGGTATAACATTCACAAACTTGTCCTAAATCTCCATTAGAGAGGGACTGAGCAAAGGTGTGCACTCAAACCCCTCGGACTTGGGGTCTTTCCTCCACTTCCATTAGATTGTGTTGCTCCCAAGGGAGGGGAAGGCTCTGAGGGAAAGTGTTTGTACTGGAGTAACAATAGGTGTTTTAACAAATAAAGCCCAGACTGCAGCAGCTTATCATGGTGTATGTGTGATAAGTGAAAAGTCCCCCTCACCCCCCATGTCCAACCTGAGTCCTTGAAACCTGAATGTGTCACCTTACGTGGCCAGAGGGGCTATGCAGATGTGATCAAGCTTACTAACCCTGACACGGGAGACATCTGGATAATCCTGGTGGGCCCCTTTTATCACCCTTAAAAGCAAAGCAGAGAATACTTCTGCCATCCACGTCAGAGAGATGCAGCAGGAGGGGATCCAGAGAGGTGCCAGGCAGAGGTGCTCTCTCCACTGCTGGACAGGAGTACCCTGGGATTATGAGAAGGAACTCATTCTGAAGCCTCATTCTGAGCAAACACAGGTCCCCAACTGACAGCCAGCCAGGGACTGGGGCTCAGTCCTTCAGCCTCAAGGCACCGAGTCAGCCAACCTGAGTAAACTGGGATAGGATGGAGCACCAGGAGCCCAGCTGAGCCATGCCATGCACAGTTCTGACTGATGGGTCTGTGTGGGGATACATAAGTTGTTTAAAGCCAATAAGTGGGTGGTAATCTTAAGAAAGTGATAGAAAACCTGTCAAATCCAGGTGGCAGCCCCTCAGAGTGATTTGGGCTCTGTGGTCAACTATGGCCCTTGAAATCCATTTCCTCCAACTGGTCCCAGAAGAAAGGAAGACTTCTGAAAGGCCTGCCCAGAGGGAGTCATATCCTCCTGCTCATTTCTACCTCGAGCAGCCACATGCTGAGCCCGGATCCCAGGTCTGAGGATGCAGCCTGGCAGAACGCCACCTCCCAGAAGTAACTCCACTCAGGGAAATGTGCAGTTCTCAATGGGCAACTGTCTCTGCTCCGCGCTTCTGCCAGAGATGTCCTGCTCTATTGGGGACATTTTGTACACAGAAGACTGTTGGCATCAGCAGGACCCGGGTGACCCGGGAGAACTGCTGATCCTGTCAGATGGCGTTGACCGTGGTGTAGACAGAGACTAGTCAGCATCTCTGTGTCAAGAGGGATTTGGGGCAAAATCCAAGTAGCACGTATGTGGTTAGCTGTAATGTTCAATTGGATAAATTCAATTAACAAGTTATTACAGTGTCTAACTAAAGTATTTTTAAGTCAACAGACCATTTTTGGAGCACTTTTGGTTTACAGAAAAATTGAGTAGAAAGTACAGACAGTCCCCATAAACTCCAGCTTATCACACATGGTTTCTCAGTTTATTTACATCTCGTCTGTGTGACAATTGATGAAGCGATAAGGATGCATTAGTATGCACTAAATTCATCTTTGGGTTCAATTTTTGTGTTGTTTAGGTCTGATGGGCTTTGGTAAAAGCATATCTGCCATGAGAATATCATCCAGAGTAGTTGCACTGCTCCCAATCCTATGTGCTCCACCTGCTCATCCCTCCCTCCCCCAACCCCTGACAGCCACTGATCTGATTACTCTCTCCATAGTTTTGCCTTTTCCAGAATGTCTTAGAGTTGGAATCATAAGCAGGTTTTTTCTCCCCAGTGAGGCTCCTTGTAGCCTTTTCTGATTGGCTTCTTTCACGTCATAACATGCACTAAATTTCTACCATGGCTTGTCATGGCTTGACAGCTCATTTCTTTTTAGTGCTGAATAATATTCCATGGTCTGGATGGACCACAGTTTGTTTATCCATCCACCTACTGGAGCACATGCTGGCTGCTCTCAAGTTCTGGTAATTATGAATGAAACTGCCATAAACATCCCTGTGCAGGTTTTTGGGTGACATACATTTTCAACATTTGGGGGTAAACACAAAGGAATGTGGTTACTAAAACATACGTTAAGTGTATGTTTAGTTTTGTAAGAAACCCAGCAAACTGTCTTCCAGAGTGGCTGTGACATCTTGCATTCCCACCGGCAACAAAATGAGAGTCCCTGTTGCTCCACATCCTTCAAAGGCCTGGAAGAGGCCTGCACAGAGCTGATAGCAGGTTTCCCATTAAGAGGCGTTGTGGCTCAGAGGACTGCCTTCACTAATGACATTTCCCTGTCTAGTCAGTGATGTGCTAGCCATTTCATAGTCATCATCTCATTTAATCATCTTGGCGGCCTGCTGGGCACCAGCTATTATCTCCCACTTACTGATAAGAAACTGAAGACTGCGGAGTTTACGTAACTTTAAAAAGATCGTAGCCAGCCAAGATCAGAAGTTGAGACTTGGGATTGGCTGAGTCTAGAGCCCAGGCTCTTCCCACCTAGGATGTTCTCTCTGTGTCAACACTCCTCACGTCGGAGATGCCTCTGGACCACTGTCAAGGCCTCTCTGTGCCTGCTGGGTTGTGTGGGCTTAATTGCTCAGGAGAAGAAGGGAGAAGAATAGAGAGGAGGAAAATAAAGAAAATAGATCATACTTGGGAAGTCAGAGTGCCAAAATAACAACAACAAAAAAATTAACAACCAGCCATCATGAAATTCACAGTAAACCACACGTATACCTAGAGCAGGGCAAGGTGGACAAACCCTTATATTTTGTCATTAAAAGCACTAAAGATGCCAGAAGTTCCTGTATTGAGAGCTCCTTATTTCCCACAGGAAGCAGTGGAATCATAATTAAAGAAAAAAAAAAAGCTTAGGTCATTGCTAACTTCTGACTTGAGCATCTTTAATTTTGGTTATTTCCCCTGGCTCCTTCGCTCATTGCCCTAGATCTCTCCTTAATATTTAAAAATCTGCATGGCAGTTTATATAAAACCTTCACAACCACTTCCAGCTAAATTCGCAAAGTGTGTGGAGTGGGGGTGTGTGCAGACTATGCATGTGGTCTCTGGGGAGGGGCTAGGATGACCCTTGGGGATGGGAGCTCCTATGGGGTCTGGGAAACCAGCACATGTGCATGGACTCCTGCCCGACTAGAGTTGAGCTGACTTTATGGAAAAGGAAGGGTGGGGACAGAAGTTACAGGCATTGAATCCAGTCACACCTCCAGACACACAGGGAGAGGGGATATCAAGAGATGAATGAGACTCAGGATGAGGTGTTTCCTGAGTAGCATGTGACCCCAGGCTGCGACACGCCTTGGGGCCCAGGGTCACACAGGTCGGCCATGTCCTGGGTGAGCCCTGCTCCTGACGGACAGGCGGGGAACCAGCTAATACCTCCGAACAGAACATCAATTACTTAGATGTCCAGACCCATGTTCAGAGGAGGCCACACACCCTTAAACACCAGGAAAGAATGGCATGAGGAGTTGGGACATCGCAGAATGGAGAGGATGGAGTGCTGCCATGGGGGCAGGAGGGAGAGAGAGAAGTGGGGGCAAGTGCAGCCCTAGGGCCCAGTCTATCTCCAGCATCAGGTCTGTCCTGGGTCACCTGTCAATCTAGGGCTCTTTGGGTCCCAGGTCAGCCCCAAAACAGAATCTTCAGGGGCAAAACCTGCAGGCTGTGTTGTAGCTCTGGACATCGGTGTTCCCAGGACCAGGCAGGACTTTGCTGTGACACTAATGGAAGACTGGATTCCTGGAACCCCATATCCTTTGTGGAACTCTCAGAGGTTTCCCATTTCCAAGGACATCAACACCTGCCTGTTCTGTCTTTGAGCCTTCTGATGGTCTGCCCTGCCCCAAGTAGCCACGTCCTCTTGCAGGCGAATGCACATCTTTTGTTCCTAGGATACCTTCAAATGCTGTGCCAGCAACAGGCTCTTCACCACCAGGGGTGTGACATTTACTCCAAATCTGCTCTTTCACGTCTTGCTTTGTTTTGTAAAGGCCCCATGAGATGGGCAATGTATGAATCCACAAAATAGATGTTGTATATTACTCAGCTTTCATCATTCTGAATTAATATTTTCAAGAATCTGAGACTTCAAGACCACCAGCCTTTAATGACCCCCAGTTGAACAAACACTATCATAACTATTTGACATCATCTGTTCAACCAATGGGATTCCATCACCAGTTTGGTCAACCCATTCCTTCAGGAGTCACGTTGGCCCTTTTGTATGCATTTATAACTTTTGGATTTTGTGTAACCCATGTTGTAATGTATGAGAAATATAGAGGGCTTTTTTATTATTATTATAGAAATAACATCTGTATTAGCAGTGAAATTCAGGAAATGGTGTTGCATTTATAGTACCTACAGTTGTGTGAGAAATTATTTGCATAAATTGTCTCAAATAGAATTTAATTGGAAACCATAGATTTCATGATCTTGTCTCACTGGAAAGTTCAGGACGATGAATCAAACATTAAATTAAATGTCACATGATAATTAGTCAGGTACTGTGAGCTTAGAGCTAAGATCTGCCTGACTATTTTCTTTAGGTAATCAGGACTGAAGCACATGTTTTATGGGGGCTATAAAACACGTGAACATTTCATTTACCTGTTTTGTTAGGGACTAACCAGACATTCAAATGTGGTATGTTTAAACTGAACTCAGACACCACACAGTGTAAGCAAAACTGCACACCAAATTACAAATGGGGTTCTTTGTAAACATTTCTGCTAATAAAAACATTTTCATTTGGTAGATAATACCAGAGATAGTCTCAGGAAAATAAATCATGCATTTATAAACCACAATTGCCTAAAAGAAGCAAACTAAGCAATTTTCCCATCTCCACTGGAACTGGGTGATCCCTGTTTTCACAGCTGAATATTCAAAGGGTTGTTTACCATAATTGGAAGGTACTTGACAGTTTAAGTAGCCCACACTTAGCAGGCTTCAAAATGGGGCCTGAATTACTTTTTTGCAAGCCCTTTAGATAAATAAGCGCCAAGTGCCACTCAGTTATCCTTAAAAGCCACAGATTTGAGGCTTTTCTGGATTGTCCCCAGTGATTTCTGAATGTGATAAAAGTCTGGTTTTCATTTGTATAAATCCTCTTCTTGAACTTTACAAGAATCATCTTTCCAGATGAATACGCTTTTATAAAAACAATCCTAAAATGATAGACAGAAAAACTCAGTCCCCACTTCTCCCACCTCCCCAAATGGATGGGGACCTCACCTTGTGGACCTGCTGGCAACATGTTGCACTGAAACATTCCATTGGCTCCCAGGGAACAAGGGCTCTATCCTTGACCACTCTTTCTTTGGTCAGGCCCCCTTCTGAACAGGGCCTGTCCTGCCCAGTTTTACCAAGAGTCCTGCTAGGCCAGTTTATAGGGAATCCCTAACCCTAACACGGACATGATGCCTAACCAAGGCTCCTCTTCCCTGACCCTTGACACCTAACTAAGCTCCTCTTAGTAGTTTTTTTTTAAAAATTGATTTTATTTATTATTTTTTAATTGATTTTATTATTTTTTAAATTAAATCTTTATTGTTGGAAGTATTACATATGTCCCCCTTGCCCCCCATTGACCTCTTCTAGCCCACGGTCCCCATCCCAGGCCTTCACCACCCTATTGTCTGTGTCCATGGGTCATGCACATATGCATACAAGTTCTTTGGTTGATCTCTTCCCACCCACCCACCCCCGCCTTCCCTTTGGGATTCCACAGTCCATTCCCTGCTTCTTTGTCTCTGAATATATTTTTTTCATCATTTTATTATTGATTTTAGAGAGAGAGGAAGGGAAAAAGAGAGAGAGAGAGAGAAAGAGAAATGAGAGAGAAACATGCCTCTCGTACTGGGGATCGAACCCACAACCTGAGTGCCCTGACTAAGAATCGAACTGTTGACCTTCAGTGCATGGGAAGATGCTCAACGAACTGAGCCATACTGGCCAGGGCTCCTCTTAGTAATTTTAGTGAATATGTATCAGATGAAATACAAATACTTTCATAATTTTTGGTTTAAAAAAAGTATATGTTTTTAATATATTATATAGTATATGAATTTTATGTATGTATATATAGACTACACACACATATATATGTACTAAATTAGTAACAATAAATTAACTGCAATTACTTTGTAAGTAGCAACTCACTATCAAAATCTGAGTCTTAGACTATCCTAAGGGAAGGCCTATAATTTTTTTCTTAAGGGAAGTAGTTGTGGAACTAACTCATTGAAATAAGAAATAGCATGCAATGATGAATATTTCAAAGTAATCTCGGCACCATTTATTAGAAGGGAAAGGAATGAAAAAGCAACGTAGCTTAATGCACAGGCCGCGTCTGAGACGTGTGGTTATAATAACATAAGCAGCAGAGGAGAGCACCACAGGCTGCGGTTAAACAGCACAGGTCGTGGGGTTGACACTGCAAGATGTCAACTCGAACAAGAATCTGAAGGCCTCCCTTCCATTGACAATGTGGCACTGATCTTTGCTACCACTTATTGAGCACTACCTGTATGCAGGGCTGGACCAGTAGCTGATTCACAGGGTAGCATTGGTCACCAATGGCCACCAGGTTGTGTCCTGGCTCAGCCAACGAGGATGTGATCTTAGGAAGTGTCCTAGCTTCCCTGAGCTTCCACACCCCCATTTGTAAAATAAAAACAAGAGTATTAAGTAGTAGGGTTATTGCGTGGATTATGACTTAAAACAGTAAACATAAATAAGTGTTAAATGTGAAAAAAATTTAAAAATATATTAATAGCCTGTGGGAGAATTTTTAGCCTCTGCAGTTGAGTGGAGTTGAATGTGAGGTGAGAGGGAAGACAGAAAGCATTTAGGAGCCGCCCTGTTGGCGTGTTGCCCAGAAATCCGCTCTTATGTGTGTGTGCCTGCTTTTCACAGTGGTTTTTCTTTCTCTACTTCAAACAAAAGATTCTTTGAAAGACTTTTTTTTTTTAAATCCCCATGTGAGAAAACTGGCAGGTGTGGTGGCCCCACAGCTTCAGATGGATGAGCCCCAAGTTTCTCCCTCGAGAGTGACTGTAAAGCTGGATCTTATGGGCTGCTGCATGGAGTTGGCACTGGTCATGTTGGCCAGGGGCAGCTCGGTTGGCATTTTGAACGGTTTTAGAGGCACTCACTCTGCTGTTCAGTAGGTGGCACTTGTCATAACATGGGTATCACCAGCACTGAGCTGGCTTGTAGGGAAAAGTCAGAGCCAAAAGTTTATAACCCGATGTGCAATGGTGACATTTGCGGTTGATAAACCGCACAAAAACGGCCAGCCCAAGGCCTCGGGTTCGTTGTGCCAAGCCCTCGGCCCGTGTGTCAGGTGGAAAGGTTGAAGAGTGTGTGCTGGTTTTGATTTCCAGTCTGTGGTCATTCCGGGATACATCTCCTCGATGCGACCAGTCCCTAAGTTCAAATCCACTCGCTGATTCACTGTGAATGTATACAAGAGACTGGATTTGGGGACCGGAGATGACTCACCCAGAACCTCAGTACCTGTGAGATCTCCTGCTGGTTGCTAACACTCTCTGGGCCAGTGACCTCATCTCTAACAGCTGGGATAGTAATTTTCAAAGGATGGTGGGAACAGTGTCTGATTAACAGCTTGCACTTAGTAGGTGCTTGTGAATGGGGAAGAGATCATTAGCTCTGGGTAACCTGAGTGGTTTCTGAGTTGAGAGCCCTGCTCCCCGCCCCTCCCTGCTCCTCCTAGAAGAGGCAGCGGTCACAGAGCACGTGGCCTGGCTCCATCCGCTGTGAATGGCAGCTGGGGGGCCAAGCGGCTGCTGACTTCCCTGTGCATCAGGCCGTCCTGAATCCTCTTAGACTTGGAACAAACGGCGCATTCTTGAGAGCCTGACGACTGACCCATTAGGTGAAGACAACCGCTCACTCTGGCAAAGCGCTCTGTGTTTGCGTGGGTTTCTAACTCTGGCATCACCGTCCTGTGTACAGTGCTTCTGGGTTACAGGATCCCGCGTGCACAATGGGGCACACATGTCACTCAGAGGTCAAGGAAAAGTGACCTCATGTGCTCAGTGAACTGAGAACCCACTCCTATCCCAGAAGGCATAGCTTTATGTCCCGCAGGGCCCAGCCCCCCTGCACTCTGGTCACAGAGGGAGGCCTTCATTCCCAGCGCTGCTGCGTCCACACTGAGCTTCCCCTGGAAGGCCGGGCCCACAGCCATATAACTTTTATAGACTTGGCGTTTTATTTGAAAGGTCATAGAAACTTTATGGTGAGATGTGTGACGCACACTCCAACACCCCTTTTAAAGAAAAAATAGTTCGTTTGTTTTACTAATGCATCTCAGAATTACAGATGGCAATACTGTCTGTTAAATGGCCTGTGGGGTTTTCCCCTCATTTTTTCCCCCACTTCAATTGTTGAGGAGTTTAATGGGGACAAAACAGGTTTTAGAAACATCCAGGTGACTATTTTTAAAATTCCCCACTAGCCGTGACCATCCCACACTTTGGCGGCACGATTTTTCTTTAGTGTGAAAATACTAGAAAGAGTGAAACACATTGTTCCCATGAGGCTGGCAGTTTTTCCAAATTGCTGGAGCGAGTGAAGCTGGGCTGGCCTTGCTGCAGTGATGAGGATATTGAACGGCGTGTGGGTGGACCGGGGTTGGACGGGAGCGTCCTGGGGGAAGGTACCCACAGGGCCGAGCTCTGTGGGTCAGAAAGTGGGGACAGCTGCAAGGCCACATTCTCCCCAGGGCAGGTCTTGCCCTCACCTACTCAACACATCTCCATGCCACGCCTTACGAAGGTTACTGTCTACTGACTGTTGGATTCATGTTTCTCCTTAAAATGTTCTCACCTAAAACCACAAACTCATGTAGTTCAGTGACCATCAAACAGATCTCAGGGGTGGCCTTTCCCACCGGAACCTCTTCCACGGGTTCCAGCACAATTAGAAAGCCCCAGACTTCATGGTGAGGAACTCACTTCTTCTTTTTTTTAAAAAATATATTTTATTGATTTTTTACAGAGAGGAAGAGAGAGGGATAGAGAGTCAGAAGCATCGATGAGAGAGAAACATCGATCAGCTGCCTCCTGCACACCCCCCACTGGGGATGTGCCTGCAACCAAGGTACGTGCCCTTGACTGGAATCGAACCTGGGACCCTTGAGTCCACAGGCCGACACTCTATCCACTGAGCCAAACCGGTTTCGGCTGAACTCACTTCTTTTTAAGCAGCGTCTTCACCAGCTAATGATTTCTTGCCCATTCACAAGCACCTACTAAGTGCAAGCTGTTGAATCAGACACTGTTCCCACCATCCTCTGAAAATGGTGTTATCCTATCCCAGCTGTTAGGATGAGGTCACTGGCCCAGAGAGTGTTAGCAACCAGGCAAATCCACTGTAAAGTTGTCAGGGGGCAGCATGGGTTTCCCAGTGAGCGGGTTTCTGTGCCTCCTACATCCTGGCTGCTCCAACACTAGAAGGCTGCATTCTTGTCTTTCCCTGAGCCTCCTGCCCTCACGCTTGCCCCCACCTTGTCTTCCATCCCTGGAGCTCTGGAGCTCCTGTTCTCCTGCTGTTCTTGGCCAAGCCCCCCGTCCTCCCCACTTCCCAGGACAGGCCCCTAGCTAGGTCTGGCCCTCTTGGACCGAGTGTCCTCTCAGTGGCACCAATGAGCAGGGGGTTTTCTGTGTTTCTGGCTCCTACACACCCACGGAAGTTGGACTCAAATTCTCTCCTTGTGTTCCTCTCGACTTCCCTCAGTCACGATTTGGGGCAGTTCTAACAATGAAAAGCACACGTCCTGTGCTCCATTTCCAAAGAGGTCACTTTCAACAACAAAATGGGACACTTGCTGTTTCTTCTTTCCAAAGAGGCCTCAGGCTGAGGAAAGATGAAGGGCGGGGCGGGATGGTTCTTGTCATTTATCCTCACAGGCAGGGTGACCCTTTGTCCCAGGTCGCCTGGGACAGTCTCAGTGTATGCCGGTTGTCCCGGCCTCATTATTAATAGCGCCCTCATTCACTTTTAGGAGTGCCCTGGTTTGGATGATAAATGATAGCAGCGCTCTATTTTGAGGAGACTTGTGCTGTGTACACCACGGCCAAGGCGTTTACATTTCCGTCTTCCCGGCCTGTTGTCAGACACCTATCTTTCCAAGCAGAGCTAATTAGGCTTTGGCATAAATGGAATTGGACTTTTGTATAAATGAGAGTTTTAGCCTTGCATTGTTACTCGGGCTTGAAAGCTGCCTGCCCTAATGGCTGATCACTGTCAGGTGACGGGGTATTGCTCAGGGTGGTTTGTGGACCCCTATAATCTCATCGTGTGTGACCCGGTTATTTAAGTTGGTTTTATATTAATGCCTTGTTATGACCACCGAGGAGATACTTTCAGTACAATGTTGGGACTTTTCTCCACCCCTGCCACTCTAGATTCCCGATTTTAGAGGCACAGATGGTTCTAGCATGGAAGTCATGGTCCAGATAGCTACTATTTAAGGAGAAAATGTTGAAATGGGTCTATTAGTTGAAATCAAACTTAAGAGGTACTTGCTATGTGGACAATTAGATGATTCCATTTCTCTTTAGTCACGTGTTATTACTCTTATGTTGTACTTGATATTTCTTTTGTGAGCCCCGATTCCCTCCTGTTGCGTCTACACAAACGAAGGCAGGTGCCCTGGAAAGTCTGTGTGGCGGCGAGTAAACATGCCAAAGACAGTCCCCAGTGCTGAGCCGAGCACTCCAGGCTCCTCTCTCTCTGCTTTCTTCAAACTCTCTTAGCTACACCTTCCTTCCTGTGCAAAACCCATCGTTCAAACTGGTTGTTGTTGTGGTCATTTCCAGGACTTTTGCCTCTGTACTCTCTGCTTGACTTTGCTTTCTCCTGCGCACATACTCTTCATCTCCCTCTTCCATCTCTGCCCATCGAAATCCTTTGCACATGGAAGGACCCGCCCCCCTTCTCTCTATAATAACTCTACTGATCATCTTAACCAGGGCTGCTGCGTTCACCTGGCAGGACTTGTGTGAAATCACCCACATGCCATTTATTTCCCGCAGGCTGTGCTGTTGGTATCTATGGGAGCTTGCAAAAGGAAAGAAAGAGCTGACTGTGCTTTCCCGCCTGCCTTATGTACCAAAGATGCCCCAAGAAGGTGCATTAAACGAGGGGACGAGAGAATGAGAGAAGCAATTTATCACCGTGTTAGACAAACGTCTCCTTCCATCTACTTCCTCCCGCAGAGCTCCAGGACCATGCTGCTTCCCCAGGTTTCTGTAAGCACCCATGGGGAAATGACTCCCATGGTCCCTTGCCAGAGGTAACTCAATACAGTGAGTGCCTCTGGGTTGTGCCTGGCACTGGGGTAAGTTTTCAGGACACACACATATTTTTAAAAAATAAAAACTTTTCCATTCTATGAACTCCCTAAGTGTGCAATGCACTTGCATGATTGTATGATAATCTTAAATTTTTTTTCCAGAATAGCACAATATTTCCAGGCAAATGGTGATGTTTGTCTATTAACTAGGTCAGGGACCCCTCTGGAAGCATGGCTTACAAATGGCCCTGAGAGAGGTGGACGGTGTCAGGTGTCCTGCTACCTCCTGACCAGAAATTATGGGGAACTAGCACAGTTCCAGCTCATGAACAAATCACAGTTTTTTAATTATCCTGATTATAACAAATCAACTGGTTTAGTTTGCTCTGGGAGAAAAGTTTACCTTGTAGTAGCAATGAATTATTTATTTATTTATTTATTTATTTATTTATTTACGTTAATCCTCACCTGAGGATATTTTCCCATTGATTTTTAGAGAGAGTGGAAGGGGGGAGAGACACAGAGAGAAACATCAATGTGAGAGAGACATCGATTGGCTGCCTCCTGCACGTGCTCCTACTGGGGCAGGGATTGAGCCTGCAACCGAGGTACCTGCCCTTGACTGGAATCGAACCTAGTACCCTTCAGTCTGCAGGACAATGCTCTATCCACTGGGCAAAAATGGCTAGGGCATCAATGAAATGATTTTTATGTCTGAGTCATGCAGACTGAAATAAATGTCACTTCAGTTTATTTCCTCAGAGCAGCCTACTCTTTGCCAGACCATGCTCCGCACAACGCTTCCTGTCCCTTTCCCCAACAACTTGCATGAGAAAATTCCCAGAGACATATGATTATCACTGTGACTATTTCATTCTCTCTGTTATAAGAAAGTCCAGATCGTAGAGTCAGAGCAATATAGTAAAAAACCAACCAACAAAGGCTTAACCCAGGAATTAGGGCACACAGATTCTAGTCCAGGGTCTGCAATAAATTATCTGTGTCTTTGGGAAAATTGGTTGGCCTCAGGGTCATTTTATCCACCGCTGTAAAATGAGGTGATTGAATTGGACCATCCAGGGTTTCCAGGAGCCCTACTATCCTGCAATTCCCCAGCCAGGGGAGGCTCCCAGTGACCCCATGGCTCCATGCGGGGCTTCTGTGTCCTCACACAGCCAGCGCCACCTTTGTAATGGTGCCCGGTCACATGTATGGCATGTGCAATGCAGATGCTTCCGCCCTGTGGGGATACATGTCTGGTTTAATTCCCTGCAAACAACCCTCCAGGCCACTGAATCCCAAGTGAAAGGGCAGCACACGGGAGCCATGATTCAAGGCCGTGTGGATACATCACCGGAGCAAAGCAGCCTCACTGTTAATGAGCAGAAGGACATCCCTGGGATGGATCGCGCTGGGGACAGGAGGTGATGGCAAGATGAGGCTGCTAAGCCTCCGTGCTCTCAGCCAGAACACGGCGTTCTTCCTCCTAACAAATAGCCATACGACACGCAGCCCCCCAGTGCGAGCATCCAGAGACATTTAAAATAGATTTCAAAGCACTTCTCCCATACTGTCCTTTCCCCTGACTATGAAGGAAGAGCAGGAGTCAGTCAGGTGTGAAATAAGTAGACAGGAACTTTAGGAAGATGGAGAAACACGAAGGAAGAAAAGCACAGGTGTCTAATCCACAGGCAGGCAGTCCCCGTCCATCAAGAGAACAAGCTCAGAGACCTGCTGTGCAAGACAGTCACCATCGTCCACAGCACTGTGTGGGGCACTTAAGAATTTGTTAAGCGGGTAGATCTCATCATTAGTGTTCTTACCACAGTAAAATTAAATTAAACTTTAGAAAAGAGCATGAAGCATCAAAGGTGGACAGAGCCTTGGGGACGAAGCTGGTGGCATACCGATGCTGCAGAGACCGAACCATGGACGAGGACCAGTCCAGTTATGCGGAGGGGTCTGGCTTCCCTTCAGTGTTGCCTGGGGAGCCACTAAATCACACGTTATTTGCCAAATGAGCTATAAATAAAGGAAGCAGCAGCCTGGCAAGCAATTAATATTTTAAGGACAAAAGTATACACAGAAGGCATCACCTGAAGGTTGGTCTTAAAAATCAACCCATCACACACACACACACAAAAATGACGTAAAACCAAAATATGCCATTCAGTGTTGAGGAGTTGTTTTGCTGTCATCCTGGGTTCATCAGTCCCTCCTGGTTCATTCTGAGTTCAGTGAGGTCAAGCATGGCTGCTGAGTGCTGGCATGGTTTTCAGCTCCAGGTCATCCAGTCAACTGTTTCCTAGGGTTCAAAACCTGCCCAGTGACTCCACAGCCTCGGTGCAGGGAGGAGAAGCCGCAGGTCTGCAGCCTCCTAACTCTGTCCACCCAGTGCGTCTCCCCAGGGGTTGAGAGCACTAGATGTGCTTCTAAGAGATTTAAATTGCATGCATGTAACTGAAATGGAGGAATAGTCAGATTGATGCATAATGGTTCTCTTTGCATTCAGAATCATTGTGACAAGGACCTTGGAAGGAAGAGGCAGCTAAAAAGTGTGCTGGCCAAGAATGGATACAGCTCTTTAAAGTGCAGTCCAACTGCTTAGGACCAAAAGAGGACTATGGAACTGAGTTTAAGGAGCATATTGCTATTGAATGTTGCAATTAATCATAGGCTTATTTGAGTGGAAACAGATGATGAACACTATATACATAATTTTGTATGTTTTCATTTTCTTGTGGGCTATCTATACATCATTCCTAGTTCGCCGAGGGGGACAGTGGGGGATTATTCCTGGGTACATAACTAGCAGAAGATAGCACTAGAATTCCTTTCCAGGCATTCCTAATCCAAAATACCACATACTTTTCATTTTGACTCATGCACCTCTTGGTTCTAAATTAAACCTGTTTCTGAGAATATTAAAGTTGTTTTTCATATGGAATCCGAACCGGCCAGGCTGATAGACTTTTGGATCATGGTTCTAGAAAGAGAAACCAGGCTATGAAAAGAAATAGGAAACCATACTTTGATCCCTATTAACAATTTCAAATTTGTTTCCAAAAAAAGGGAAAAGGAGTGGAGCGCGATCTAGATTCAGAGTTTGCCTCCTCCAATTGCATGGCTAGAAATAACTTTCAGATATGGGATGCTAAGAAGCTATGGGGACACGTTCCTTGGTGTGGGTTCTGCACACAGAGCCAGCAGGTCAGAAGCAAGAAATGGAGTCAGTTGATTCTCAGACCCACTTGTGTCTTTGGGCCCAGGACAGAAATTGGGGGGCGGAGGGAAGCACTCGATGCTTTAATACCAGCAGCACCACTTTGCTCACATGGAGCCAAGACAGATCACAAGTTTTACTGGGCTAACTTTCTACAAACTATTCTATTTTGAAATAGGAGAGAAGAGAAAAAGACATCATGATCATCGCCAAAAACTGCAGCCAAGCAGCGATAGCTCAGAGAAGTGCAGGTAAGACCAGTAGTAGTATCAGACATGGCGGGCATGTCACCTGCTGGGGCAGACCATGAATGCATCCTGCAGGCAGCGGTTCTGCCATGTAAGAGGCACTGCTTGGAACTTGGCTGTTTGAAAGGATTCTGTAAAGAGTGAGTCAGGTGCATGTGCAAACCTCTGTCTTTGTGTAAAAACCATAGAACTTCCTGTGGGAGTTTGTGTGCTGTTTTCTAAGAGTCCCAAACAATGTTCTTCTGAAATCTTTATAAATATGAAAACATAAGCTTTTTTTTCTGAGACAATGTTTTTGAGAAGGCAGTGAAAATCGTCTTTCTCAGCTACCAACAGGTTTTCATGAAAAAACTTCCAGAACCCCTAAGAAAGCCCTGAAAGAATTTTTCAGAATCCAGAAAAGCAGAAAATGCAAAGTGTTTGTCATAAGATTGAAAGTAGAATTTTGTGCTGAAATTGTATATGTATGTCCACATGTGTACAGTGTCATGCTGCTTAAGGATGTGGGTACATTCTGAGAAATGTGCTCTTAGGTGATTTTGTGGTGTAAACATCATAGAGTGTACTTACACACACCTAGATGGTATAGCCTACACCAGTGATGGGCAACCTTTTGAGCTTGGTGTGTCAAACTTCACCAAAAAACTGAGCATAACTCGGGTAGTGTGTCACTTTGAGGAAAAAAACATTATTTCGCAAATGTTTCATCCTCAGGAGCAGCAAATGTTTCAGAAATGGCTACGCGTGTCAGTGATAGGTTCGCCATCATTGGCCTACACATAGCTGGGCTGCATGGCATATGACGTCACATATGTAGTTTGTCACTGAACCACATGACTGAAACATCAGTATTTGGTGCATGATTATATATGTGTGTATAGATACATACATATGTGTATGTATCTCTCTTTTCTCTCTCAGTGAAGAGAGTGAGGCGAATATAATAATGACTATGGGACACTTTCCTTTATGTTTTTGTTTTAGACATCACCAGACATTAGCATGAGACCTTTGGAAGTGGATTGCAGAAAGTTCTAGATTTCCCTTAACTGAAGGTTTATACATTTGTTCAAATGGGAATAGCTTTTTACCACTTTTTAACGACTCCTGTACCAAACATCCTTGATTATTTTAATTTAATTTAATTTTTAAAATTTTTTTATTGATTTCAGAGAGGAAAGGAGAGGGAGAGATAGAGACATCAATGATAAGAGATAATCATTGATCGGCTGCCTCCTGCACACCCCACACTGGGGACCGAGCCTGCAACCCTGGCATGTGCCCTTGACAGGAATCGAACCTGGGACCCTCTCAGTCCGCAGGCTGATGCTCTATCCACTGAGCCAAACCAGCTAGGGCTACCCTTAATTATTTTATAAACCCTAACCCATTGTTTTGTTTTTAATGATTAAACCGTGTTGGGACAGGTTAAGTTTTGACAATCCCTAAGAGCTTATTTCTCCAAAAGGTTTTCGAATCTGAGAAGGATGGAGATTCTTTATGACCGAGCAACTGTGTGGACCCAGAAGCCCAGGAAAACAGCCAGTTTCAGGTCAGCTTCCTTTTCTGAGCTGACAGGCTGGGTGTGGGGGAGTGCTGTGAGGAGCGGGGAGAGGAGAGTGAAGGCAGGATGACATCTAGCCTTGGCCTCGTGCATAAGAAGCGGCTTAGTTTCAGGAACCCAACTAGGTTGATTCGAAACCATGTGCATGTACTGAAGAAATGCTAGAATAAAATGATATGTTTACCGTCAGGTGCCTGATCCTTGAGAAAATTTAGAATTTCCTCTGGAACAAACTTTAATAAATTCTCCTTTCCTCATCAAACCAAACCCCATAAATAACTCAGAGCACCTGCTATGTGTTTGCTTTCTATTTTCAAATGTGGACTAACCTTTTCCCCTCTGTGTGTGGTAGAAATTCAAGAGAGGAAGGAGAGGCGAATTGGAGCAAGATTTTACAATGTGTTCACCTATAAATACCAGCACCTCTTTAGAAAACATCCAAAGAGTCCTGCACAGACCTCTGCTAGTGAGATGGGAATCATTACATAAAATAAGGTGTGTGTTTGGAGCCGTGCGATGGGGCCTGGGCCCTGCAGTGACGGCTGAAGGGGCCCTGCTTGGGTCAGGGCAGGACCAGGGCTGCCTTATAAATGCTGCTTGGCCTGTGCGGAATCATCTCCCTTAAGCCTCTTTCTTTTTAATCAAACACTTACAAGTGAAATCCACCTCAATATTTGAGGGCTGTTGGACGTCTCACTGCCTCTGAAAATAGTCTCGACAAAAACAAAAACAGAAACCAGGGGAAGCTAGTTAGTCAGGACGAGTGCTTTCATTTGCGGGCACAAGCTGATGGCGAGGTCATTGATCCACAAGTGTGGGAGGCCCGGCACCGGGCTTTCCTGTGGGCTCGGCAGATAGTTAAGTGAAATAAATGGCTTGGTTATAAACTGGATGGAATGAATCAATTGAGTCGAACAAAGGGAGGCTCATGTGCTGGGAAGTCAGAATCAAATAGGTTTAAAGTCATCCTAGTCTGAGAGGTACAGCTGCTGCGAGCTTTGGCAATCATGGAATTGATGAGCAGTTAATTTGCGTGAAACTAGAAAAAGGTCTAATGGCATTGAGGTGATAAGAAACAAAAGCTGCAGGGTGGTGATGGCCTCCATCCATCTTCCTGGAATAGCTGAGTGTCCTTCGTCACTGGGTGAACAGGAGAGCAGGACCAGGAATGGGGTAGGGGGTGGGTGGGGCAGACTTGAGTACTGGGTCAGCCACATGTGCTTGGCACCACAGCTTGTCTTTATATGCACAGACTACTTTGGGAAAGTCAAAGGTTCTTAGGCCATTCTATGTAGTGGGTACAGTGACAGTGTTATACTACTAATTATGATGATTAAGAATGCTCTCATTATGATAGTACTAAAGGCCTGGTGCATGAAATTTATGCACTCAGGCGGGAGGGGGTCCCTCAGCCCAGTCTGCACCCTTTCGCAGTCTGGGAGCCCTTGGGGGATGTCTGACTGCCAGCTTAGGCCCGCTCCTCTTAGTGCTGCTGCAGAGGCGGGAGCACCACTGCTGCGCTCGCCAGCAGTGAGCCCAGCTCAGGGCTTCTGGCTGAGCGGCACTCCCTCTATGGGAGTGCACTGACCACCAGGGGGCAGATCCTGCATTGAGCATCTGCCCCCTGGTGGTCAGTGTGCATCATAGTGACCAGTTGTTCCACAGTTTGGTTGATTTGCATATTAGCCTTTTATTATGTAGGATTGCATTAACTATGTATGGTGTTAGATGGGTACTAGACTTGTTGTGGGGCGGGGGGGGAAGCACTTTGTAAAGTAGATATATGTCTAACACTATGTTGTACACCTGAAACTAATAAGATATTATATGTTAACTGTAATTGAAAAATAAATTTGAAAACTAAAAAGAATACTATTATTAATATAATGTTAGCATTAATACATGTTTATTGTTTCTCATTCTCACACATAATGACAATTCAAAACAATAGGTATATTGAACTTTGATATTTGAAAGTTTCAGCTAATGAATCATGATCAAAGTATAAAATGAAAAAAATGTATTACTTTTTACATGTATTTATATCCTATTATGTAGTGGGTACAGTGGGTACAGTGAGCGGGGAGAGGAGAGTGAAGGCAGGATGACATCTAGCCTTGGCCTCGTGCATAAGAAGCGGCTTAGTTCTCATCTGCATTCAACATGCCTAAACCCCAGCCTGACTCCCCATCTCTCCCCGCTGAGCTCATGTTGGCGCCACACTGACTCCTCCAGCGTGGGCTGCAAGGGAAGCTCCTCCCACATCTGTGTAAGGACAGAGTTCCCTGAAATGCTGAGTTATCTGTGAACCCGTGATCATTGTTTGCATGTTCTTATGGCCGCTGTCTGTGGGACTTGACATCCTTCCCATGGCGGGGCTAAAACCAGTGACCCACATAGATTGGATCCCAGGCTCGAATAATAATAAAGCTGCTAGAAAATAATAAAATAATAGTAATTATAAGAAATAAATAATAAAATGAAGTTGCTAAAGTTCTAATTTAAAATTTGGTGCTAGGAAAACACCCACCTCCTTTTCTTTGATCGATCTTATGAGACAGCAATGTCATATATGTACTCCATGAAATGAAATTATAATACTAAATACAATCTGCATTCAATTATTTAAATACTAATATCATTCTCTGGACTCTGGGTGGTGGTGGGTGGCTGGTGGCAGTTGGGGGCTGTGACAGGGAGCCTGGGGTGTGGGTGCCCGGGCATTTAGACTCTTGGTGACGTGTGAAAACCACCCTTTACCCCTCACCCCACTCACCCCACCCATTTGCCTTCACTATTTTCCAGATTAATGACATTTGAATAAGAAAAGATTAAAGTTACTCATGCATATAAAGTGACAGTTCTAAATAGAATGGTTTAAATGTTTGCATGTCATACGTGTCATTTAGATTCACAGCCTACTTTTAGAAAGGCTCTGAGCAGATGGCACTTTGCTTATAATATCATGATTCTCTTCAAATTCGTGGTAGAAGAATGCCTCAAAACCCAAATCATTTTTAATAGACAATGTAATTCACTTCCACCACCACAAAAACCCCTAGGATGTCTGACTGTGTGGCAAGAGGATGTGAGGCAGTGGCAGCTCTGACTCTCAGGCAGATGTGGCGGGTGGGGAAACTGGAAGGGAGGTTCAGTTTGGGGAGGTGGCCACAGGAGCCCTATCCTGCTCACACCTGGCCAGCCCCTTCTAGCCTGGTGGGACCCTCTGCAACAGCAGCATTCCGGCTCTCCTTTGACAAACTCAGGGGAGATCCCAGCATTAGCAGCTCCGCAGGGCCTTCCTAGTGGCCTCCTCCTCCCCCTCTGCCCTTCCCACAGCTCTGTCCAGAGGGATCTGGTTCTGAGCTCTCAGACTAGGTGGGGCAGTGAAGGGCGGTGGAACCACAAGCTGTCCTAAGGCCTGAGCCTTCTTCTACATGGTGTTTGGTTGCTGTGCTGTGGGGCAAGGGTGGGTCTTTCCTGGGGTACTTGCCTCTCAGGACTGGGGGCTTGGAAAAAACCAGGTGGAGAGAAAGCAACGGATCCATCTGGGGACCTTCCACACACCCTCCCTTCAGTCTAATACCCTGTCTACATCATCCTCACGCCCCCAGTCTACTCCTCCTGCAAAAAGTAAAAGGAAAAAAAAACTAAGGGTGTTTACTCACTAAACTAACAGACTGGGAAATGAAAGGTAACTTCTAATTTACTGGTTCCATTCGAGAGGGAAATTGTGATATGAGTTAGCATTGATTCTAACATTGTAGCATTGGCTCCCAAGCCCTTCCTGACATCACGAAATGGTTTTATGAGCCTTTGTGTTATTTCACACTTCTTATTGCAGTTAAGACATGGATCACTTTTAAACAATACTTTAAAGTCAATAAATGTAATAATTGCAAATTGAAAATATATTTAAGAAGAATAAAAGTATATATATGTAAGTTGGCTTACATCCTCAGTACCCTTCACCCCAGAAGCAATATCGACAGTCTCTTGTGTCCCCCTCCCTGAAGTCCTTTATGACGCAGGAACTTTAGATTCACATGGAACATGATGTGAAGAGGGGTGTCACTGTGCTTAGTAAGGCATCTGGGAGAAGGTTCCCCAACAGCACATGTAGACCTGCCTCGTTATTTTCAATGACACAGGTGTTCATTCCACGGTCTGGGTACACCATAATTCCTTTAACAGTCTCCTCTTGGTGAGCATTCAGGTTCTCTTCAGCAGGTTTTTGCTCTCACAAGACATGCCATGATCAACATCCTCATTAAAAGCCTTGTGTGTTGCATGCACACGTATGTGTGTAATAAATGCTCATATATGTTAACGTGGATGAGCAAGTCACAGATTGCGAGAATTTCAGATTCCAGGGGAGTTCATTTGACCATAGAGTGACATTCACAACAATTATGTAGGTGTGTTTCTTGCACATCTGAAGTGTTTTTTTTAATGCAATTGGAAACTCCACTATTAAAGAAACACATTTCCTTTGCAAAGCTTATTTACTTAAAACTGATATCAAAGAGTTGGTGGGTGTAAGAGGAAAGCAAAACATTTTGCATACTAACAGAGTAGTTATTTCTGGACAAAAGCACCATAAAAAAGCCAAATGAAATGAGAGATTAATTTCCATTGAGAATTCACAGCCTATGCCATGGGCTCTGCTGCAGCTCCTGGTTCCCAGCTTGCAGAACATGTGCAATGCTGAAGTTTAACTAATGATAGTTTCCTGCAAAAGACACAGCAACAGAAAGCCTTGTTTTGATACCTAATTAAATGCCAACAAGCTGTTTTGAATGTTAGCAATTTACAACATTTCTGCTTCAGGATATTAAACACGATTATCATGTGATGAGGGTTACAGCTGATTCAGAGCATCCTGGGTGTTAAGAAAGACTAGTGCTGGCTGTGGCTGCAGAAGGGTGGTGAGTGCGGGGTCCTGAGGCAAAAGTTTCAGAGCTCTGCTGCCTGTGGTCAGTCAGTGACCTGTGTCAGAATGTCAGAGATGGTTACGAGTTTGCTAGTCCTGCCATGCAAGGGGTTCCCGAGGGCTAGTAAAAAAGGTGAGAGGAAAGAAGAAGAGAGACGAAGGGACAAGAATATCTGCTCTCATCTCATTCTGCAACTTCATGTAGACCATCACCCCCTTCCTCATGCTCCTGTCCAAGGCCCCACCTGTGGACTGTCCTTCCTGAATGTCCTCCACAGCCCTCGACCTTCCATCAGTCTTGTCCTCACAGACACACGCACAGGTGCACAGCGTTGTCTTCCACACTCTGCTCTCACTGAAGCTCCTTTATAATCCTACCTCCACGCGGCAGCCAAAGGATCTTTTCTAAATGCAGATCTGACTCTGGCCGCTCAGCACCCTTGCATGAAACCTGGCATGTTGGCCCCACCTACCTCCTGATGCTCACTCTATGGCCCTTTCTTCTGAATCCATATCTTGCTAAAAACACTGACAGTCCCTGAGCAGGTCTGCCTTGGTTTTTAAAATTGATTTTAGAGAGCAAGAGAGGAAGGGAGAGAAGGGGGCGGGGGGAGAAACTTCAAATTTTTTTGTTTTGTTAATCCTTACCTGAGGCTATTTGTTTCCATTGCTTTTCAGAGAGAGTGGAAGGGAGGGAGGGAAGGTAAGACAGAGAGAGAAAGAAACATATATGTGAGAGATACACATCGACTGGTTGCCTCCCGCACTTGCCCCCACAGCGGCGGGGAGGGGGGGGGGAGTGAAAAGGCAACTGAGGTATGTGTCCTTAACTGGGAACCAAACCTGAGACCCTTCAGTGTACTGGCTGACACTCTAACCACTGAGAAACACTGGCCAGGGCAGAAACATCAATTTTTTTGTCCTACTTATTTATGCATTCATTGGTTTATTCTTGTATGTGCCCTGACCTGGGATCGAACCACAACCTTGGTGTATCGGGACGGCGCTCTAACCAATTGAGCTAGCCAGCCAGAGCTGAGCAGACCTGCCTTATTATTCAACATGATGAGAGTAATTGAATGATGAGGATAGGCTCGGGCAAAATCAACCTCTCAGATGGTATATACATCTATAATCAACTGACTTTCCGCCAAGGGCTATCTAAAAGACTTGCTTCCTCTGCTCGACCGCTGGAGGGCTGCATACATCTTCTCCCTAACACTATAAAGAAACAAATGAAACAGATAACAATGAAATGGACCATCAGGAAAGGTATGGCCAAAATAGTTCTCAGGCACAGCAACAACAGTATTGAAGGCTTTTGAGCTCCAGATTTTATATGGCCCACCCCAACTGGTTGAAGGCTATTTTAGTTAATACATTAGTTAAGACTAAGTCATGCATCCACAACGTTCTCCAGCTGACAAAGTTAGTTTTTCATACATTTTCCTAGTCTTCCTATGTGTTTCTCTCCCTCTTTTGTCCCTGTCCTTCCTGAGTCCCTCAGCCTTCTGTCTCAGGAAGGTTCCCCAATCAGCAGAGGGAGGGGGATTGGACGTCACCACAGACACAGGGCTGAACCCCACCAGCTCCAGGGGGTGGGCTCTCTGAGGGGTTTGTTAAGCCTTTTATCTCTAATTAGGAAGCAAATGGATTGTCTACTGTTGAAAGCTGTGGGGAGCATAAACACCTTGGATTTCTGACCTACGAGGAGCCTAGGAAACCATCCATGCCCAGATCCTCATTTTCCAGATGAAGAACCTGAGGTCTGAGGAGATAAGTGGCTTGTCAGGGCTGCTGGGCCTCGTCTCCAGGGCAAACCTGCTTGGGTATGGTGCTGCTGCAAAGGGGGTCAGGAGACCTGGAAGAAGCCAAACCATCCCATAAATTCCTTCTATTTCTCTTCCCTCATTTTTGTTATCTTTCCTATATAGTAATAGGATGAAAATATTACTCAACACAAATAAATTAAGGGATTTCTCTCATTGGATACCATTTGGATTTACCTCACCTTAAACAACCTGGAGTATTGTTTCCAAATGAAAAAATAAAGGCAGAATCACTGGTGATAAAATTGTTATACTTTATACTGAACTTCATTCATTTTCTAAGATATTTGACTTTTGTACCACAGAATAAATGTGTCAGAGTCAACATGCTAAGATGATAGCCCCCCTGCCCAGCAATACTGACCTGAGACCATCAGAGGAAAAAATATATAAAAGCTTACAACAGAAAAATAGTCTCAAAGTTTTAGTTTTATTGATAAAATATTAGTTATAATAGATGTTTTGAAATCCCCTTTAAAGAATGAATTTGGGCATTGTGTAGTGTTTGTTGTCTTCCCAAAATATTTTTAAAGGGTTGCTCTGCAGCTGTAGCTCTCCTGTAAATAGGCTGGGAGTGTACGAATCAACCGACTCCGGAGGGTTCCCAAAGTGTGTGCCAGAGGACGCTGGCCCAAAATGGTAGCCTGTGCTCCACAGAGAAATGTGTCTTTAGCTAAAGGGCCTTGGGAGGACTGAAGCCTTTCTTGGTACAGGACTTCTCAGAGCCTTTACTATTTTAATTGCATGTATATCTTGTGAGGGTGTGCAGCATGCACATTGCCCCATATTGATTTGATTATTTTTATAACAGTCATATTCACCTTTCATTCAAAAGAGTAAGCATTCCTCTAAAACATTTTGTATACTTTCATTCCATGTATTATCTACAAGGAAATACTCCATTACGTTTCACTTTTTGGTGTGAAATTCAAAGCTTTTGAAATCCCTACTTGCTGCGAATAGCAAACCGTTCCCTATAGTAATTAGAGGAATATGATACTTGGCTAATTCATTGTCTTGAAAACTGTCAGGTGGAATATGCAATTAATCTTTTGCAGGGTCAATGGAATATAAATAACGTATATGCTTATTTTATCTCATGGATGCTGATTTTTTAACTCTTATGTGGTCTTTAACTGAACACAACTTGGTTGAACTCTGCACACAGACTACCCACAATAGCTAATTGCACTTTCCTGTCCCTGCGAGTTTATCTGTGTGTTGAGCACAATGGACAAATGGGGGTTTACTGGGGGCTGCAGAGTCTGTGCTATTCTGCAGTTTGGTAAACTAGGCTCCTCTTATGCCTGTTGAGGGTATATACTCTCAATCAGTGTTCATAGTGGTCAAGCCTAGTGAAGATATTTTGAATTAGAGAGACCTGAAAGTAAGGTGCGCGCTGGGCAACCATAGAAACAGGCCAAGTGCATCCACAGTTGTAGCCCAGCCTTGGAAAGCAGACATGGGGCCATGGGTGGGAGGGAGCTGCATAGAGACAGGTGCAGAGTGAAGGGGAGGACCAGTGACGCTGGTGAACATCCCGGGGTGAAGTCCTCATGTGTGTGTCCTTGTGGGCAGAAAGCAGAGGACTGGTTCCAGAAGGCTCCTTTCAGTTCACGAGGGCCTCACTCTTGCACCTGGAGGCCAGTTAACCACTCTGCTCTCAGAAACAGGGCTTCTTAGCGAGGGCTCAGGGCACGTGTGGGTCGTGGGCCTCGAGTTACTGCACCTCTTGGATTTGGTGCAGCAGAGTGAGCACCACAAGATCTGGTCAGGAGGCCAGCTCAGACAAACTGGGGACCTGGGAAACATTAGCTAACTTCTCTGAGCCTCAGTCTCAGCATCTGGAGGCAGAGACGCTGGCGGGCCTGCACAGTGAGCAGGAGCCCACTGTCTCCTGACAGACCAGGGTCTGCAGGAAGGCTGACTGACCTGGGGCAGTTGATCCTCCCCTGAACCTCAGCTTCCTCATCAGTGAGGGGGACCAACCTAGAGGGGCCAAAGTGCCCAGAAACTCCACTCATGAAGTTTCCTTCTGGCTCCCTAATTGGCCAGGCCAGGGGGTTATCCCCATCATTGCTCCATCCATTCACCTGTTCACCAGGTGCTGAGAGAGCTGAACACTGTCTAACTATATGTGTTAGATGGTGCTGGTGCTGTGGTGATAAACGAGGCAGAAGAGGGGGTAGGAGCAAGCATGTGTTTGTGTGTGTGTGTGTGTGTGTGTGTATGTGTACCTGTGTATGTTAGAGTTTAGAATCCTTTTATTTTAAAAATTGTATCTGTTCTTTTTTTTCTCTCCAATGAACAGCCTGAATCACTCATTTTTTCCTTTGCCAAAGATACATACACAAGCCATAGGGCTGTAGCCAGCTTCCTGGGACAGGGAGGGGACTCGAAGGGGCTCAGAGCTGCCCACTTTCATCCTCACCAGCTCCCTCCACAAACAATTCTGGAGGTGCCTCTCCATCCTCAGGCGTAGTGTGAGCTTGGAAAACAGAGCGATGGGAGCTTCCTCCTCTTGCCTCCCAGGGATGCATGGATCCCATTTCTTGTCAGAGTAACAGCCTGCAGCTCACAGACAGCAGCCAAGTCAAGCATTTCCTCCTGATGCCCAGAGCCACTGTGGGCTAGGGGTCCAGTTGGGATTGGGGCATGTGAACAAGTAGAAACTGGATTTAAAAAGCAGCTTCTGATGTTGGAAAAGGCATAACTATGTGTCCTATGAAAGGGCAGTTGATGCAGGGCAGGTGCTTGAAAATTAGCTTTAATTTATAATTAGAGGTTAAAATTGTTTAAGGCAAATGACCTCTCTCTGTCTCTCACACACATTTGGTCAAGGATGATAGAGAGTAATTTTAAACAAGAAATGTCATCAAATCAAACACACTTTCATTCAGTGGAAAGCCCCATTACTCTCTGATACATTCTCTTGTGTAAGGGGTATGTGTTCAGCTGGGGAGGTTGCAGGGGCAGTGGAATAAGGGAGGAGGCCCTGGGCCCCAACTCTCCTCTCTCAAGGCAGCTCTTTTCGATCCTGCTGGGGCACTGAGGCTGGCAGGACCCGAGGGAATGAGGATTTTCCTTTGCAGCTGCACCTTCTCTCTCTCTCCACCCTCTTGACTAAAGTCCAGATTGGCCACAGGACAGTTCCTCCATGCCTAAACTCTGTGAACAGCGTGACCCCTCTCCTGCTGACACCCTGTAAGACCTTCCTCCCTGGTGCCCTCCAGCCTCCTTACACCTGTACTTGGGATACACGCTCATGCCAGCCCAGCATGGTTCCTCCATAGAGATCTCACTCTGACCAGCCCTCCTCTAGAAAAATATTGAATTATATGTGAATACTAGAGGCCCAGTGCATGAAATTCATGCACGGGGGGTATGTCCCTCAGCCCAGCCTGCACCCTCTCCAATCTGAGACCCCTGGAGGGATGTCCAACTGCCCGTTTAGGCCCGATCCTACCTGGACAATCCAGGACTGCTGGCTCCCAACTGCTTGCCTGCCTGCCTTCCTGATTGCCCCTAACTGCTTCTGCCTGCCAGCCTGATCACCCCCTAACCACTCCCCTGCCAGCATGATTGATGCCTAACTGCTCCCCTGCCAGCCCGATTGCCCGTAACTGCCCTCCTCTGCTGGCCTGGTCACCCCTAACTGCCCTCTACTGCCAGCCTGGTCACCCCTAACTGCCCTCCCCTGCCAGCCTGATCACCCCTAACTGCCCTTCCTTGCAGGCCTGGTCCCTCTCAACTTCCCTCCCCTGCTGGCTTGATCACCCACAACTGCCCTCCCTTGCAGGCCTGGTCCCTCCCAACTGTCCTCCCCTGCTGGCCATCTTGTGGCGGCCATCTTGTGTCCACATGGGGGCAGCCATCTTTGACCACATGGAGGCAGCCATCTTGTGTGTTCGAGTGACAGTCAATTTGCATAATACTCTTTTATTAGATAGGTTAGAGGCCTGGTGCATGGGTGGGGGCTGGCTGGTTTGCCCTGAAGGGTGTCCCGGATCAGGGTGGGGGTTCCCTTGGGGCATAGGGTGGCCTGGGCGTGGGGATTCCCTTGGGGCATGGGGTGGCCTGGGCGTGGGGGCTCCCTTGGGGCATGGGGTGGCCTGGGCGAGGGGCCTGTGGTGGTTTGCAGGCTGGCCATGCCCCCCGGTGACCCAAGCATAGGCCCTGGTATCTGGGATTTATTTACCTTCTATAATTGAAACTTTGTAGCCTTGAGCGGAGGCCAGGGGAGGCCAGGGAGGGAAGGAAGCTTGGCCTCCAGCTGGCTCCAGCTCTGTGGCCGCTGCCATCTTGGTTGGTTTAATTTGCATACTCGCTCTTGATTGGCTGGTGGGCGTGGCTTGTGGGCATAGTGGAGGTATGGTCAATTTGTATATTTCTCTGTTATTAGATAGGATGGACATACAGTTAATTTTGAAAAGCAGATTAAATGCAGAATGGTAAGGTTTGAGCCACCTGTTATAAAGTTATAAACTTGGTACAAAAAAGACTGGAGGAATCTACTGTAAAATATGAACTAACTTCCATAGCAGGAAGATAGCAGAGTTCAATTTAATTTTCTTTTTAACACTTTTCTGTATTTTCATATCTTTCTGCAATGAGGCTTCACTGATTTTACTGTCAGGAGGAAAGAAAGCAACACAAAAAGAGTGATTTTGAAGGTGGGAAGGTGCATCGCAGAGGGAAGCAGATACAGTCATGGATTCCTTATACCTATTTATTAAGCACTTGCTGTATGCCAGGAGCTGTTCTAGGCACTTGAGATGTAGTAATTAATGGGAGAGAGACAAACACACCCATCCTTGAGATTTTGAGGGGTGGAGAGCTGGGACTGGGCAGGCGATGGTATTACAGCTGCAGGCTCAGGTGGGACATATGGGGAATGCCTCCCTGAGAAAGTGGTATTCAATTCAAGACCCAAAGGAAATAGAGAGAACTATGTGGATGTCTAGGAAAGATGGTCCAGGGATAGGGAACAGCCAGTGCAAAGGTCTGGAGGCTGGGAACATCTGAGAGTCAGCGAGGAGGCTTGAGTTGAAGAGAGATGGGAACGTAGGAGGATTTATTTTAAGATGGGAGAAATCACAGCATGTGAGTAGGTAGAACAGAATAATCTATAGGAAGGGGAAGTTTGATGACATAAGAAAATATGGGAAAATTGTGAAGTGTGTGGTATGTTAGGTAGCACTCCCCTAAAAAGAGAATGAAGAGATTTTGTATCAGATTGATAGAATGAAAAAAAAGCTGTTTAGCATAATAATTTTTAAAATGATTAATAGATCATTTTGCCTGAATTCTCAGACAAATACTTATTGTATAATCACCTTATTAGTGTGTGATAAAGTAATCATCTGATTACTTCTCTGTCAGATAGTTATCACGTGGGAGCATTTCATTTAAAAGAAGATTTGGCCACATTAAAATAGAAAGCTCTGCACAGCAAAAGAAACCATCAGCAAAATTCAAAGGGATCCCACTGTATGGGAGAACATATTTGCCAATGATACATCTGATAAGGGATTAATTTCAAAAACATATAAAAAACTCATACAACTTAACAAAAGGAAGACAAAGAATCCAATTAAAAAATGAGCAAATGACCTAAATACATGCTTCTCTGAAATGGACATACAAATGGCCAAGAGACATATGAAAAAATGTTCAAAGTCTCCAATAATCAGATAGATGCAAATTAAAATAACAATGAGTTACTACTTTACACCTGTCAGAATGGCTACCATCAACAAATCAACAAATGACAAATACTGGTGAGGATGTGGAGAAAAGGGAACCCTAGTACAGTGCTGGTGTAGACTAGTGTAGCCACTATGGGAAATGGTATGGAGTTTCCTCAAAAAACTAAACATGGAACTCCCATTTGACCCAGTGATCCCACTTCTAGGAATATATCCTAAAAAGACTGAAATACCAATCAGAAAGAATATATGCACCCTATGCTCAGAGCAGTATTATTTATAATAGCCAAGATCTGGAAACAGCCCAAGTGCCCATCAGTAAATGAGTGGATAAAAAAAACTGTGGTACATTTACATCATGGAATACTATGCAGCAGTAAAAAAAAGAAGGATGTCTTACCCTTTGAGGAAGCATGGAGGGACCTGGCGAGTATTATGCTGAGCGAAATAAACCAGTCAGATAAAGATAAGTATGACATGATCTCATTTTTCATATGTGGACTCTAATGAATAAAATAGATTGTTGAACAAAAAAGATCCAGAAACATAGAAGCATAGAACAGACTGATGAATTTCAGAGGGAAGATAGGGGTGGAGGGAGTAGGTGGGGAGAGATTAACCAAAGAGGTTATATGCATATATGCATAACCCATGGACACAGACGATACTGTGGTGAAGGCCTGGTGGGGATTGGGGATGGGGTGGTGGGGGTCAATGGGGGAAAAAAGGGGACATCTGTATTACTTTCAACAATAATGATAAATAAAAAAAAATAAAAGAGGATTTGGACAGTTTAGGTCCAACAAAATTATTGAAGCACTATTATTACTTACCAGTTTACAATCAGAACCAAGGTTTATTAACTGTGGCCAAACATGAGTTGTTAGTGACCATGAGAATCTTACATGACATTCAATTGTGGAAGCAGTGTTTAGCCAGGGGGTGACAGTTAGCAAACCATCACATATTTTTGGGTTTGTTACTCTCTGTTGCTGTGTGACAAATTACCTCAAAATTTAACATCCTAAAAACAAACACTATCACAAAGGTATGGTAATCAAAATGGTGTGGTACTGGTACAAAGACAGGCATGAACCAGTGGAACAGCATACAGAGCCATAGTGAAATACATGTAATCATTCATCATTCAACTTTCAGTGTAGCGTATGACATTGTTTCCCTGTATTATTTGCTATGGATAAAGGAAGCAGATTAAAACATAGATAATCACCTAACTACTATAATTCTGACTTTTATTCTGGGAGCATACTATTTGGTATATTAAGCACAAGACACATTTTTCTCATGGGACAATTCCATGGAAAATTACTGTTTTACAGGAAGGCAATGGTAATAATTTCAGATGAATGCTGTAGTGAGCACCTGTCTCATGTCTGCTCAGCACCCTCTTTTTTGGATGAAGCACCCCATCTATCCTTTGTCAAGCTCCTACTCCTTCATGCTGCTAAACCAGTTTGGAGCCCTTGATGGAAACACCCAAAACCAACTGCCCTCCATAGACCCCAAGAGCTGTCTTAGGCCCTGTTATTATCACTGGCTCTGCTTATCTACCTCTGGCTTCAGTCTCATACTTAGATTTGACTTGTGTTGCTTGCAAACAAAGAAGCACAATTGACACAGATGTCTTCTCCATGCCAGGTGCCCTCCTGCATGTTGGGGACCCCACTATGAAATGACACAGCATTAGAAGGAGCTTCCAGCCTAGTAGGGAGACCACACTCAGAGGGCTAATTAGAACACAGGTGGTAAATTCCATAAAGCAAATGTCCTAATTGAATGTGTGGCCTTGGAGAGTCAACAGCATCTTTTAACCAAGAACCAGTAATTAGATTAAACCCCCCAAAGAGGTGAGAGAAGTGGTAGAACAGAGAATGTTCCAAGAGAAAGAACAGAATGAAAACTACCCGGGCATTGGGACTGGGTTTCATTTTTGTTTTATTTGCTGGTGCATCCACTAAGCCTGTCACCCCATTGAGCACTTGATGACTATTTATTTGACAAATATACCAGGGCACAGGGGCACCGATAACCTAAGTATGATGGGTGAGGGGTGAGGGCTGTGCAGGTGGGTGACATGGTGAGGGTGACAGGTAATGAGGCTGGAAGAATGGCTGGGTCAGATTGTGCAGCCCTTGAGCCCAACACCAAGGGTTTTGAATTAGTTCAGTTGAGAAAAGGAAGCACTGAAGATTTTACATCAAGGGCAACATGGTCAGCTATGTTCCTCAGCAGGTTAAGTTATGCACAGCTAGAGGACAAGCTGTGGTGGAGAAAGTCCTGAGTGATAATTCCATTTAGGAAGTGATCCCAATGATCCACAGGGAATGATAGCAATGATTGCTCTTCATCTTGTATAGTTTGAAATTAAGCACATACGTACTTTATACGCATTGCATAGTTTCAATCTCAACCGCAAGCTCCTTCACCAGCTGAAAACCGAGGCTCCCAAGGTCAAGCAGCCCACACTTGTGTGGTTCTGGGGTCCACAGTCCTTTCTACTACACCTTCCTGGTGGAAAACTAAAGAAACCCTTGATCAATTCAGCAGCAGCTAGAATGGAGAAAAGGATAGATTTAGAGATAATTTGGGGTTGGAAGGATATGTCCTAGCAGCAAGTTCAATATGTAACTTCTGACAAAGGAGGGATTCAGTGGAAGCTCTGATTTCCTGCATAGACAACTGAGTGGTTGATGGTGACAGTCCCACATGCTAGGTCAGTGGGATCCAGTTCTTCTCCCCCTTCTGGGATCTGGTATCACAGGCTTCAGCCTTCACATGTCTAGCTCTGGCTCACCTTCTTCTATTTCTCTGCTATGTAACTCACCAGTTCATTGTCTGAGTGGGAAGAGAACAGATGAAGACAGTGAGAGTGTGGAACCACCATGCCCTGGTTGCAGAGGTGCTGAGTTCATGAGCACAGATCCACTGGCAAAGGACTGATGGAAATCCATTTGAATAGTTTGAACTGGTGTGAAAAAAAATTATACTTGAAATCCCATAATTTCTTTGAAAACGGAGTCAAAATTAGAGTGGTTTCTCCATTATTTAATTAAATTGCAGTTTCCAAACTTCCATATAGTCTTAGAATGGCTTTGATGTGACAGTCATCTCCATGTAATAAAACAGCTTTTTGCTCCGAAGGGTGACTGTGCTTTGAAGGGTGGGGCCTATGTTCTGTGTTTGCCTATGGCTGTCCTGTGCTGATTTGGTGTCATGTTTGTCTGAGTGGGAAGAGAACAGCTAGTGGGATGGACTAGGCGGAAGGTGGTGGCAGGACTGGAGGCCCAGCTGTGGGTTGGGGCTGGGAAGATGGACAGGATCTCTTGGCTTTAGCACTTTGTAAAACCTGGAGAATAGGAGCACCGGCCATCGGGAGAAAGAGAGGGACAGACGCGGTGGGAGCACCGCATGTGGCATTGAGTGGCAAAGGGAGGGTGAAGTCTTCAGAGGTAGGCAGGGGGCTGAGTTATGGGTCAACAAAGGGAGAGAAATTGCTTACAGGGACATTTGTAGAGAACAATTTTATTAAATCGAAATCTTCAGAAATATAACTGTGTGAGCCCCCAAATGCAGAGTGTGGCAGTGGAAGAGGGTTCTTGAAGTGGCTTCTTTTTGCCCCCAACATTCTCCATCAGATGGTTTTACCTATTTCACAGCCTAGAGCCAGAAAGAATCACGTCCTGCCTCTCCCAGAATTTCCCGGTCAAAGGTCCCGTCGGTAACTTGCCCTGATGTCTGCATCTGCAGACACTGACCCAGAGGCAACTAGAGTTTATTTTGAAGTTGTTTGAATTGTGAGAATAAATTTTGGTTTAATTTTTTTTTCTTTTAAACATTTCTTCTCTAGATATTATTAGATTGGAAAGTTACAAAACACTTTACAGGAGTGTTTTAATGGCTTAATGCCTGATTTTAAGTGCGTATTTACCACTTTATCTCACTTTTTAATTCATTATCTGAGGTTTGGTCTACTATAATGCATAACCAGCCATTAGTTTTTATTAGTGGAGCTAAAATGGATGACACCAATATGAGCAGCATGAAACATTGACCTACTTTTATTAGATAAAAGAAAAGAATGCATAGAAACAGCAAGATTGTGTCTACTCTGTCTTTTTAGCTGTGTTATTTGCTTTGCTAAAGTGCTGGTGTTTTGTCAACCTACCCCTTTCTCTCCTAAACGAACGAGTGACTAATGTCCAAGGTATGCCTATGGCATTGCTGACGTCCCCTTGCTTCTGTTCTAGAAGCCGTCCAATTCTGTGTTTTATAAAAGGGGGTGAGAAACAGATGCAGGCAGAACTGGGGGGAGGTGTAGGGAGAGATAACATAGGAACACAACAGGTAAGTGTCCCCACTCTGCAATGTTACCTTCCTTTCCTTCATCTCTCATGGGTTCGTCTTCATTCTGGAAGCCAAGAAGAGGCAACCCACAGGTATTTATATATTTAGATAATAAACTTTGTGCTGCAGTCTTTCTCCCTCCCAGATGATGTTCTGGCAGCCGTATTTTAAGTTCCTTTTGGGGCCTCCAAATAGTTTTATTTCAAATTAAAATGGTCCTACTTTTCAACCAACTTGGGGGCCATGTCTCTACACTTTCAATGGTTGGACTGTATGATGTTATGCAATGATTTGCAGAATCCAGTCTTCCTGTGTCTGGAGTTACAGATCTGGCCACATTAAACACATGTTGATGTGTTAACCAGAAAGGCAACCCTGTTAAAATGGCAGATGAAAGAGCTCCCCTCTCTCCACACACACAGTTCCAAATGAACTACACTCACTTGTTACAAGTTTAGGATGTTTCTTATTTCATTCAACCAATATCAAAATTATTTCTATTTTAAAATATTTTTATTGATTTCAGAGAGGAAGTGAGAGGAAGAGAGAGAACCATTGATTGGCTGCCTCCTGCACCCCTCCGCCACTGGGGGTCGAGCCTGAAACCTGGGCATGTGCCCTGACTGGGAATTGAACCCTGACCTTCTGGTTCATAGATGGATGCTCAACCACTGAGCCACAACAGTCAGGCCAAAATAATTTCTTATAAAACCAATATTGTTTCCAAAGATACGTGCTCCCTCACAGAGTCCTTTCTTGCAGCTTCCTCCTCCAGATCCCCAGATTCCTATACAATTTCACAGTTCAACACTTGTGACTCTGTTGGCTGTGACCTCCCCACATGACTCCTTTATTGCTTTCGTATCTACCTCCGCTGAGGCGGTGAGGGGACACTGAAGAGGAGGAAAAAAAAGATGTGCACTACGATGTTCAAATTCTCATCAATCCAATTTTCTAGAATTTTCTTTCTGTAAACATTTGCATTACCCAGTGACGCCTCATTTTAACCTCCGATTGAAAATTGGTTCAGCCCTGTAGTGCTCTTCTCATATCCGTGTTTTTACATCATTGTTTAGACTCAGTCTCATAATACTCTTTTCTTCAGCCTTCAAAACTCTCTGATTTGGGACACCAAGTTTATTAAAGCGGTATTTGAACACTGACTCTGGAGGCTCAGGGCCACATCCCACCCTCCAATGGCAGAACTGGCTCAGCAAGAACTGAAGAAGCACAGTGGGCTTGCTTTGGCCCATCTACAGTTTTCCAACAGAAACATTTCATCTTCTCCTTTGGTTATAAACTAAACAGACATTTGGCTCAGAAGACCGTGATGTTAAAACTTAGGACAAAAGCCCTGGTTTCTGCAATAGCACAGACTAAAAGAAAAGTGCTGTTTAGCCCATGAAAAATGGTAAATATGTCTTCTCTATGTCCTGCCAAACATATCTTCATAAAAAGTAGAAAAAGTTCATCTGTTTCCTTGCTATAGACACTAACTTTCAGGGTTAATAGCCCCTGGCTGTTTGTGAATCTTATTTGGATCTGAATTCTAATAAGAAAACAGGAAGGTGTGTGCAAGATTTGTTAGTTGCTGACGATGACATTGATGCTGCTTGGTTTTTTCTTTCTTCTCTCTTATTGTTTTCTTTTTCATATGATGTTTTGGACACACTTTTGATCTGAGGGAAGACATATTATGTTTCATTAGATGGAATGGCTCTTAATACCTAGCTGGTGACCTGGGCTCCCCAGAGAGGAAAATTCTGAAAGGATCTTCAAAGACAGAAAGAGACTAGGGAGCATTCAATGAGGCTACATCCTCTTTGGTGTTTTCTGTCAAAATACCTATGATCACATACCTGGTTGTTAGGGGGAAGAAAGTGAGGTGTCCATATGTTCATTTCCTTCCCTTTACCTCAGTCAGACGATTACCTCGGCATCTCAGCTGTGTTATTGAGACATTTCAGCGTGAAATTTGTTTTTCCTCACTGAACTTTAAGCAGAATTTCAAGTGCCAAGTCTCAGAAGCCAAGTGGGGCTATTAAGAGATAATTACTAATTATGCTAATTTGAGAAGGAGCTGCCTTTTCCTTCCCCGGTCATTTTACGCGCAGCTCTCCTGCGAGAGCTGTCCCCTCCAAGTGTTAATCGCCTGCCCTCCGAGGGGTTTGGTGGAGGACAGCTCGTCCTGACCCTCCACACCCCGAGTCTGAGAACGTGAAGCAGGGCTGCTGATTTTCTAGGGCAGTCAGCGCCCTCATCACCGGTGATTTATACTAGTTATTAATTTGTGCCATGCCAACAATATTTATCATCCCTCGTACTCAGATCAGGAGAGTACCTTTAATTTATAATATATCTGTATTTCTCTTCATCATCTCTGAATCTTAATAAATCCTAAGTATCTGAATCCTTCATAGTATCCCGTGGCACTAAAGTAGACACCATAGACTTTACGAGTCTTGAATAATGATCAACTTTCTCCTAAAAAGTTACTACTTAGAGGAAAAATAAATTACGAATCTCTGGGTTTGATGTTGATCACATAAATCGTATCTGTAATTGGCACACACACGCACACATACACACACAGATGTTAGATCAAGAAGAATGAGGTAGTTAACATTTGGAAACTTACCCTTCACGTGGATGTTGAAGAGGTCCCTTCAGCCCCCTAACTGGTGGTGGAGAGACTTGCCTAACTGATACTTTCGAGAGGGCTGATGTGACCATCTGGACTCAACCTGCATCCTTCCATGATAGGAGCCAGAGGAGGATGCTGGTTGCATGTCCTTGGGTAGCCCACCTATCACCTACTCAGTGGCCCCATTGGTGGGCTACTCAGATGTTCACATCATGCTCCAACCTTCACCCTTGTCTTTATTTGGCCATAAAACTACACTGGGACTTAAGCTTTGCCATATATATATATATATATATATATATATATATATATCCCCCGCTCTCCCGTTCAGACCAGCATGGAGAAGAGTAGAATTTCACATGCCCCCAAAATGCTTCCTGGGATTGCCTGGCGAGGCTGCAGCGTCAAGTTCAGCCAAACTAAGGCCTTGAGTCCGAAATACCATTTGCAGTCCCTGTGGTTTCTGTTGTTGTTTGGAAGTCTGTCTTTGCAAACTCTCTGGGAGTGTACAGCCAGTGGCAATTGGAAAGTGTGGTCAGTCCAGTGCTCACCAGGCCCCCCAAACAGACTGGGGTACCTTAACCCAACCCCAAGTACCTCCTAGAAGCCAACAGGCTCCTATCCTCTTGCTGTGGACTAGATCTGTTTATCCCTGCTTCCTGTGAAGGAAGTTGGCTTTGTCACTTTCAACTTGCGAAGCCAAGGATGAACTCAGCATACATCAGAACAGGGACCAGCTCAACACCGGCTGGACCCTCCCCTGTGAGACACTTAGGGAGCAGGTGGGAGGTCCCAGCTGGGAGGACCTGTGTTCCTGGGATGGAGATGTTGATGGGAGCATCATGGAAGCTGGTGAGCACACCTATGAACACTGATGAAGGGGACAGTTTTGTTAATTTTCTCTTTGATACACAATCATTGTCATAGGGGATTCTTTACTAAGGTGCTCGCCTACACTTGACAAAGAAGAATTGGTGGCAATGGTAGAAATTTGGAGACATTTAGAGCTTATTTACCAACTGTGCTATTTAGGCAAGTTACTCAATTTTTCAGTAACTCAGATTTGTCTTGTAATATAGCTTCCAGTAAATGGAGGCTATGACCGTTACTAGGGCTCCGATGAATGACGTCCTGTTTTCATGAGAATGACTGAGAAAGGTGTTTCCTTTCTGTCCATTTGATTTGAAATTTATATGTGTAGCTTCTTTCTTTGTAAGGAATAGAAGGAGCAGTGCTCAGACATTTCTGGGTCCTTCCAGATGGTGGTAGCTCTCTCACAGCTGCCCAGTAAGCACTACAAGGCTGGACTGCTCTCCCACCTGCAAAGCATCCTGATAAGAGATGAAAACTTAGATACAGTATCTGTTTTTGTCCATTTAATGTTAGGCTGTTGTTTAGGTTTGGATTTCGAGGATTCTCAAACTGTCCATTATTTTTGTTGCTCAAAACATACCCATTAAAAATATAAAGAAATTTCCAAATTACGTATGCCTAAGGTCCATTAAGAAAATTCATAAGCAATGATATTATAAGCTGTATATTAAACAGATGTTTACAATTGGTGCCCCTAAATTTCTCCAGAGCCCTTAGGTGACAATTATTTTCTTATTTATAACAATCTTTGCACAGCTCCTGACACATAATAGATGCTTAAAACTGTGGCTTTACACAAACTGGCCATTTTCCATGCAGAAATACAATAGTTTTTATCTTGTAAAAATCAATGTTTTTGGAAAGTGGTCACACAGCTCTTATGCAGGCAAAAATTACATATGATTGATGGGCTCTCTTTTGTACAAAGGTGAGAGGTTACCATGTATATTATATTATTCATTCCTTTCTTTTCTTGTTTCCATATGTGCTGCATGAGGAAATAGGATGGGAAAGCACCTAATGTGAACACATGTGACTCTTGCATGGAGGGGTAGCTGCCTATGTGATGTGAGGACACTGGAAGGCTCCCCGTCACCCTTTCAGAAAGACTTCTCTCAGTTTTGCTGTTGGTGATTAAATCTGCCATCAGTATAATCGCAGTGGCCAAACTCTGTTTTCCCATTACCAAGCAAGCTCTTCAGTTGTGACAATGTGTTTTTCATCAGTCATTTATATTTCCCTGTGGGTCTATTGAAATAGTTTCCAATGTCAACTAGGTGATATCAGATTTTAAAAGTGACCAGTTGGAGAAAAAAGCATAGCTTGAAAAGATAGGCCTGGGCCATGAGAACTTGGACTGAAGACACTGGGCACCTGGGAGGAGAACACACCTGAAGAGGCTGGCAGGTGATTCAGGGCGAGGATGGGAAGTGCAGAGTCAAAGTTGGCTGATCTGTTTCAGAAAAGCTTTAAGCTGAATAGCACGAGTCCCACAGGATCTATTCAGTGCACCTGACTAGCACTCACCTTACCTACACAGCTGTCCTGGCTGGGAGGAGAAGTAGAACAGAAAACTACTCAGGCCACACGTCGCTCTCAGGATTTTACAGTTTTTCAAGGAGATAGCAGGGCATGGCACCTAGTGCAGGGACTGGGTGCTTAGACAGGATAAATACAGACACAGAAATGCAGATTCTCAGCGAGACTGTGCTACAAGGTTTATCTCAGGTTTCCAGTAGGTCTTAAATATATTTTTAAGGCCAAAAATATTCCTTGGTTTGGAAAAAAAGGAAATTAAGCATTTTAGCTGAGTGCCATGTAAAGAAATTGTAGGTCAACTTAAGCATCTTATGTGCAGAACTGTGTCTGACGAGGATGTGGGCCAGGATTCTACCTATTTGTTAACTGAATACCTGCTCTAGATTAGCCATGCTCCAGATCTCATAGGGAGTTGGAAGAGATAAAAGTCATGCTCTTTGTCACTTTCAAGCTAGTTATCAATATTCTATATTTACTTGCTTCCATAAGGAAATAGAGAAAGCAAAGTGAAGGGACACAGGATAGGCAGGCATTATAAAAAGAGAACTATAGTTTAAAAGAGAAAACTTAAGCAGTTTCTATATAAAATTGGAGGCCAGGATTTGGAAGTATTTGCAGTCAGTGTCCTGGATCAATTTTGTTCTAAGAGGAGGGGAGGGTACGGGATTGAGGTTGAGTTTATGATTGACACTGAGAAGCACTTCAATAAACTAAGGTGTGAGCATTCAGTCTAGAAGCTGGCAGCGTGAGGAGCAGCATAATTGAGGCATAATTTTTTAAAGGTTAATTGCTAAACTTAGTTTCATTTACAAAAAACCAAAGCTAAAATAATTCACCTAATAAGCATTTCTAATCTGTGTGGAGCCTTTAATTCATTGGTCAATGACAGCTTACTGGATACCCATTTAGTCTCCGTCAACACCCATTTAATGCCTTTCACAATCTGTGCCTGCATTCAAAACCCAAAATGGTATTCTCAAATTCAGCCTTAACTGGTAAAGTCTAGATCTGGGTCATAACGCACCTCTTACACTTTGTATTTGAATAACTTGAACTGGCTTTTATTTTGTTGGATACATATCCTCCTGCTATAGGAAGACTCAGATCTGCCTTTATGGTCCTGATGTAACCCTGGCAGCCTGACCTGTATGAAGTGACCCCAGGAAGACTGTGAGCTCCTTCAGCCACCTGGGTGCACATTTTCAAGCTGCCTTTGCCTGGACAGTCCATCAGAACCAGCTACTTACAAACCAGATGCTTCATTGAAACCTAATGAGGTTCTTTTATAACCGTAATATCCAATTAGTTACATCTGCTCTTCTATTTTCCTGAGTCAAATTACCCTATTTTTTCCTTCCTGTGGTTTGACATCCTGGTTTGATTGCTCTTATTGGAAAACAAGAAGCTTCCAACTCATTGTTTCCCTTTTTGCCTTGGCTACCAGGAAATTCAGTGCTTTAATGCTTAGTAGTCATACCATCTTCAAAATTTTAAAATTCAATTTGGAAGTGTATTTTCATTTGCAAAGTTTCACTGTATCTGTGTCTTTTGGGATAATTACATAATAGTCTTTTTGAAAATAAAGAGGATTTGAGATAAAACAGAGGCACTTTTAGAGTCTTTTTTCCTGTATAAGTAATAGATTTTGATTAAGTGAGAACCATTCAAGGCCATTTCATAATACATGTAATAATGTAATTCTTTTTTTAAATTATGGGTGAAAATGGGCCCCAATGATCTAGAAAAGCTAGCAATGTGAAAATATCATGATATAAAAATTACTGGGCATACCTTAGCCAGTTTGGCTCAGTGGATAGGGCATTGGCCTGTTGACTTTAGGGTCCAGGGTTTGATTCCTGTCGAGGGCATATACCCAGGTTGCACGCTCCATCCCTGGCCATGGGCTGGACACATGTGGGAGGCAACCAATTGATATGTTTCTCTCACATCGATGTTTCTCTCACATCGATGTTTCTCTCTCTCTGTCTCCCTCCCTTCCACTCTCTCTAAACAAATCAATGGAAAAACATACTTGGGTGAGGATTAACAACAACAATAAAATCACTGGGCGGGAGTAAAATAACAGCCGGTGGGTGACCCAGTTGATGACTCATCACCTACTTCTCAACAGGTTGGGTCCCATTTTGCCTTGTCCATTATTTTTAAAAGGTTCTGAAAAAAATAGGCTTTTCTAATTTATAAGCAGTTGGGATTAAATCCATTAGCTTTACGCAAAATGAGCACCTGGCAGAAGTTTCGAGAAGACTCAGAATAAAGGCACACGTGCTCCGGAAGCTCCCGGAACTGGCGGGACACTGCGGCCGGGGCCTCCATCAGCGCTGCCCTTTCCTCTCCTCCAGCTGCGGACCGAGCCCTGGTCACCTTCCTGGTCAGTGATGTGGCCGCCAAGGAACATGAGCGGTGGGTTCTGCTTTGCAGAAGGCCCTCCATCCTGGCGCTCTGGAGCTGGTCATTCTCCAGTGCGCACACAGGCTCCCTGTCCAGGCGTTAGAAACAAGCCGGCGGCCACTCTGGCTTCCCGGGTCAGGTGACTTAGATTCTGAACAGAAGCTCGAAAATAACCCTGAACCTGATTCAGCCCTTGTCGATATGGCAGGTGATAGTAATAAAGGTGTTAAAGGGTCTAAAAATATTATGGTTCTTAGGAAGAAAATAGAAGTTTTATATAAATTCAAAACTGTAATAGATTACTTAGTAGCAGATCTCATTGTGCAGGAGCCAGGGACAATGTGCTGCGATACTCAGTTATTGGGGCATTTCCTTGACCTTATCCTGTCGAATGCTCACGCTAAGTGAGGTATTAATGTATTGTCCCCCAAAAGGTGTTGAGAGTTGAAATAAGTTTGGAAAACACCTTATGCTTCTCCTTGCCTTATATGTTATCGATATACAATGGGTTCTGAGAAATCTTATACAATTTAAATATACAAAATAATTTGTTAAATTTAAATATATCAAGACATCCCAAACTTAAAAACAAAAACAAACAAATGCATCTTGCATGTTGCATAGAATTGCATTTGGTAATTTTGCTTCACTCCATTCCATTCCATGGTAGAAATGACCAGATTTAGGATTCACAAATCTCTGAGTATATATTGCTTATGGATATCAAGGCTCTAGTGTACAGAATATTTCAATAAAATGCTAATTCCTTTTAGAATGCCTAGGAAATAACCCTAAAGTTCACACATACCTTGGGTAACAATAAGATATACTATATCTTCTTAATTCCACACCATGAGGGCACATGGGACTGAGAACACTCTTAAAATACCCAAATAAGTGAGTTTTGTAATTTTATTCTGCTCAGGTTCGTTCTCTTTTCTTACAGGACAGGAGGCAGGGCCTCACTGCACAGGTTTACGAAGCAATATTTCCTGTGATCCTGCCCAGATTTGGTTGTGCCTTTGTGTTCCTTTAGTCTTGGTTTTGCATTTAGAAAATCCAAGCTCTTCTCATTTGCAGGCACAAATTGGCCTCATTTCTCAGCGATTTTGGGGCAGAAACAATATCAGCATGAGCATGTAGTGGGGTTGATGTCTAGTCACTCCAGCCTTTTGTGTGTCAGGTTGTGTGTGGGGGTCACAGGGCTCCTCTGGGACTCAGGGGGTGGCTGAGTGTCCTGCGATGTCTGCATCCCCAGCTATACACATACAGACCAAGAGGGCTTCAAGCTGATTTCAGGTGGTATGTGAAAAACACTGAAAAAATTAAATGCCTTATTATATTTTAATGAGAATTAGAAAAATATAAAGCAGGAACATCAAACCCACAAATATAACATAGCTTAGGGAAACATAGCAAAGGAGGGAAGAATGTCTTTAGGGGTCTTTTGAGTATTTAGTGGAATAATAATAGTTTTGTTTCATATGTTTCTGGGCATGTGACTTATGATTAACTGTCTAAATCAGGATGCTTATGGAGTGTAATGGGGCATTGCTTCTAATTAATCTCACACTACAGGTGTATGCTGGCACTCTCTGGGCACATGATTATAAGAAACAATTGGTGAAGGCTTGACATTTCACATAAAGCAGAATTTGGGATAGCAACTAATATAACAATGAGAAAGAAGAGGAACTATAACAGACAAGTAGATAAACAGTGTATTTATTGTTCTTTTAAAAATCTGCAATGTGCCTGGTTATCTTGGCAGCACTTGATCAGTATGGATGGTTCTATCTGTAAAGTTATCAAAAAGTTTAAGGCATCCATTACTTTTCCTTAAATGCATTTACATTGAACATTATTCATTTGCTCTTCCCATGGCTTTGGTGAAAATGATTGCAAAAAATACAATACCATTGTAAAACTTTATAAGAAATATGATTATCATAACTGAAAGCCAAATCAGTACTTGCTCAAATGAAAGGAAGTTGGAGATCAATAAACAAACCTAAATTTCAAACCCACAATTTTTGCCTTCTTCAGTTTGGAGGGACCTCAGCCAAAAGACAATCTAATTGATTATTTATTATTCAATGTTTGTAAAGAATTAAAGTTACTTAAAGAAGTAAGGCAACAAAGGAAATGAAGCAAAATATTGCAAGAGGTGAAAGTTTACTGTGTGTTTTAAGACCAAACAAATGTTAATGATGGTGTAAAATAATTCAGAAGGAACACCTATTAACAATTAGCTTTAAAAACATAAGCTTATTGTCAGAGTATTTCCTAAATTTGCCCATGCATATATATATATTTTTTCATCTGGAAAGATTATATTTATACTAAATGCCCTGGTTCTGTTTCTATACTTGTAACATGGAGTACAAAGGCACACAATTGCACACACACACACACACACACACACACACACACTTTAAGTCACTCAGATTAGGAACAATTTCTACTATAAATCAATAAGGAGTTAGATTCACACAAATAAAGAATTTCATGCATTGCTATTCCATCAGCAGGAAAAGTCTATGTGACCCAGCCATCATGACTGCTATGTATAACCTGAGACCCACGGGTAAGGTTGAAATATTGGGCCCATGTTAGCTCAGGCTCTGGGTCCAGGGTGTTCTTCCTCAGGGATGTAATAGATGGATTCTGTGCTTTGATCCACCCTCAGCTCTTCCCTTGCTCCAGCTCTGGATCTGGAGTTGCCTTCAGTCTAGGAAACTGAGCTGGGAGGGGTCTGAAGAAACCTGCTCAGTCCACGCTCTTCTCTGAGCTTTGTGGCATGAGTGACCCTCCCACTCTAATTTTTGGGCATAAAGGGTGGAGATCCACTGGCCCATCATAAATAAAATGTCATCGAGAATCAGTGATTTGTTTATAAAAGAAAGTTAAAAACTCAGAAATCCTATGTGTGTGTGTTTATGTAAAATGATTTTATAAAGAAGATTTTGAACAGATGGGAAGAGTAATTTTAGGTAATTTGTGTGCAATGAGTTGCATATATTCTCCTTAATGTTAATACCCCTTTGTTCTGTTTGGGAGTACAGAGTGTTTTCTCAAGAGGGTCTCATTATTTAACTGTTTTGTTTTAAAGTTGACACTTCCAGAATCATCATCGTATGGTGAGTTCAGATGTCCTATTTGACTTTTCTCTACCCAAATTTGTTTCTGTAATCTGCTTTTTATCCATTTACTCAGTGAATTTAAGGCAGAAACTACATGTTTACACAGGGCTTTAACTTGATTTTGACTTTGTATCGCCAGCATAGAATCTGAGCTGGTTTAATCTGGGAAATTGGAACATTAAACTTACCGTTTATGCATGAAAGTGGATGAGAAATATCCTGTACACAAACACACAGAGACATGCACACAAGGTCATACAAATGTTTCCATTTTAAATCCAGATACACAACAACCAAAAAAAGTGTATTTAAATCTGAAGAGAACATTCTACAACATTCAAATTTAGTTCGAGGATTTTACTGAATGAGTAATAAGTTTTATTTTCATTGCAAGATATTAACTAATTTGAATATCACAGTAAATCGTGTGCTCATCTAGACTTAGGTTTCTGTGGACGGCGTTGTGCATGCAGGTGCTGTATATGTATAGCACTGGCTTTCTTATTTTAATACTTATTTATTGAAAAATATAATTTAAAATGTCCTTACTGCTAATCTTAATTCATAGTAGTTCTTCAATATTTTTACCTTGTACAACAATTAATTTTTTACTTTGGAATTCAATATACATTATTATGTAGATATCTGAAAAATGAACATGTTGAATAGCTAGTTGGTTCCACAATTTAAGGTTTTTTAAACCTTTGAATCAGAAAATTGTGTTACTGATGCTACCTAAGCAAATGAAAGCACAGTGGAAGATATGTGTGTGTATTTACATATATACAAACACATCTATACATTCAGGACACACACGAACACACATATGCTCATTAAGATATTATGAGCTGGTTTTACCCTAATTTCCATCTTCCGGAGAATGGGAAGCATAGAACTCTCTTACAAGCCCTGCTGTATCCTGGCTCCATAACCTAGTTTCATGGGCATTGATAACATTGTTCTTGAGATATCTGTATAGGTGTCTCCTCAGTGGCAGTGACCTCTGCATTGCCCAGAGAACACCTGCTCTGGCCTTTGTGCACCCTCCCCCTGAAAGTCCCCTCCTTCCAAGGCCCGCACTCTCATGATGACCTTTCTTTACCCACGTGTTCAATTCCATACCAGGACGATGGCACTAATTTTTTAAATATGTTTTTATTGATTTCTGAGGGAGGACGAGAAGGGAGAGAGATATAGAAACATTGAAGAAAAAGAATTATTGACTGGTTGCCTCCTACATGCCCCCTACTGGGGATCTAGCCTGAAACCCTGGCATTTGCCCTAACCGGGAATCAACCAATGACCTCCTGGTTCATGGGCTGATGCTCAACCACTGAGCCACACCAGCTGAGCAATGGTACTATTCTTGAATGCCTCTTTTTATTTTTGCCAGTATACTACACCTCAGTCCTATTTGAAAAGACAGAAATCTGATTGAAAAAGTCATGGAAACATCTGCTTCAAGACCAGAGGACCTTAATTTTGCAATATATCTAAGGGAGGTATATTCTCTGTAACATGAGCCCTAAAGAAAATAAACTAAATAATCAAATATCTCACTATCCTTGTCCATAAAATGATGTTGAGTTAATACTACTAAGAAAGGTACATGACTGATTTTATTTCAGCTGGAGAAGAGGGGTCAGTGGGAGGTGGAAGTGGTCCTCACACCATTCACACCGTGGAAGGGAACCCTTCTTAGAGTCATGTGGTTTACGCTGCTCTAACAGGAAATGGGGATCTTCTGAGGGTCAGGAAAGGAGGAAACCAAAAGCAGAATACAATAAAAATCATGTAGTATCACACCATTAGATGACATCTGAAGAGAAACTCTCTGGACATTATTCAGTCAAATCTGATGTTAGTCCAATTCTACAAGTATTTCTCGTCCACTGGAGATATTATGGTTTATATACTAGAGATATTATGGTGATGAAAGTGGAACTGATGAGGCTCCTGGCTCTTATTAAGGTAGAGATATTTCTGGAAAGAGGGCATAACCTAACAGCACGCTTTCATTTTCAGAAAATGTCTCTAAAGCTGAATAGAACGGTGCTTTTCTGTCTATTGTAGGCTGAATTGTATCCCTGCAAATCCACTTGCTGAAGCCCAACTCCTAGGATCTCAGAATGTAACTATACTTGGAGATTTTTTTTTTTAAGAGGTGGTTAAGTTAAAATGGGATCATTGGGTTAGCCTCAAATCCAATCTGACTGGTGTTCTCATAAGAGGAGATCAGGACACAGATACACACAGAGGAACAACCACGTGAGGACATAGGCAGGAGAGACCTCAGGAGAAACCAACCCTGCTACACTTTGGTCTCAGCTTCCAGCTTCCAGATCTGTGAGACAATATATTTCTGTTGCTATATTGCCCAGTCTGGGCTACTTTGTTACTGCCACCTGAGCAGACTAATACACTGTCTTTCTAGACTTTTTGTTGTTGTTAATTCTCACCAAAGGATATTTTTCATTGATTTTTGAGAGAGTGGAAGAGAGGGGGAGAGACACAGAGAAAGAGAGAAACATCGATGTGAGAGAGACATAGCAATTGGTAGCCTTTCGCAAGTGCCCTACCTGGGCCGGGATTGAGCCTGCAACGAGGTATGTGCCCTTGGTGGGAATTGAACCCAAGATCCTTCAGTCTATGGGCTGACACTTTATCCACTGAGCCAAAGCGGCCAGTGCTAGACCTTTTTGTATATTTAACTTAGACTAAAAAGAACAAAACCCCTCCTATTCTAAATTTTATCTTACAAGTTAATTTGTAAGTCACCTAAATATGACAGATATGAATATATAGTATATGTATATATATATATGCACATGTATATGCACATGAAGTGTATGTGAAAAGACATGTCACAATCTTATAATTCAAATACTGTTCCTATTTTATAGATAAGTAACTAGCGTACCAGAGACAAATTTCAGGAGCAGAACAGCATAAGTGCTTGATAAATATTAGTCACTAATATTTAATTCTTGTTGCCTGTGGCCAAATGGGCAGTCAGTTGAGTGGCCTCATCATTGCTGGTTTGCACTTGACTAACCAAGAGAAAATTATTGAAAATACAGAGTCTCAACTACATGACTCTTTCAGAGTTTGTCCTCCCTGCTTTGTTAAACTTTTGGGTGAGGCTAACATTCTGCAATATAGACACTTCCAGTCCCATAATTGTCCATTAACACACTTTGCCTGTGATGTAAAGTAAATTCATGTCCCCTGTTCCTGAACCAGAGAGTCCACTGATGCCACACATGGGTAGTGTGCCACATTATGTCTGATTTGTTTTTTCTCCATCAACTGTGGGGGCTTATTTTTGACCTCAACCTATACTACAGCAGGGGAAACCACATAGCATTGCTTCCAAGTCCTCCAGACACACCATGGACAGATGGCGCTCCCAGGGCAATGCCCAGAGAGAACTCTGGAGGAGGGAACTTGCTTCAAACACAGGAGAGAATGTCTCTGCACCCACGTGGGGAATTTGACTATTGTCAAACACAGAGGAATTTAACAAAATATTTTTATTGATTTCAGAGAGATAGGGAGAGGAGGGAGAGAGAAAAACATCAATGACGAGAGATAATCACCAACTGGCTGCCTCCTGCACACCCCCTACGGGGGATGGAGCCCGAAACCCAAGCATATGCCCCTGACCGTAATCGAATCTGGGTCCCTTCAGTCCGCAGGCCAACACTCTATCCACTGAGCCAAGCCAGCTAGGGCCACAGAGGTATTTTTTGATATTAGTGGTAAGAACCCCGATATAAAGAAATAACATTTCAGAGTAGAAAGACATGGTCAAGGCCATCTTGGGGAGCACTTTAAAGGATCGGCTCAGCCTGACAGTAAAGGAAGGGGAGCCCAGATGAACCAAGAGTGAAGACAGTTTCCTCATCCACATGGATCAAGTCCCAGGGACGGAGTAACAATGCTGACATCAGGCTTCTGCTTACAGAATTCATGTTAGTATGCATAAATATATACAAATAATATGGAGCATTTAATTGATTGCATGGTTTCAATTTTATCAACTCTCACTTTTATTGTTTCCCTTATGGATTATCACTACAGATAATCACCGAGGCCTGTCGGCTGCAGCCAGTGTCACTGCTGCCAAAGTGAGTGGACCAAGTAAGTCGTGCGCACCAAAGGATTTTATCTTCTAGTTTCTAGTGCTGCACATTGGGTGCGGGTTCTACATGTGTCCTGTTTAATTAATGTACATGAGATAGAGACAGATGGATAGAGATAAAAAGGAAAAGGGAGAGGCAGAGAGGGATGGGGAATGGGGAGAGAGGGAGAGACAGAGAGGGGGAGAAAGAGAGTGAGGAGACGAGAGAGAGAGAGAGAGAGAGAGAGAGAGAGAGAGAGAGAGAGAGAGAGAGAACAGTATTCTAAAGTTATCTAATAGGTAAGGGATAAGAAAGTCCAAGAAACATGCTATCTACATAGAAACAAGCGACACGTCCAGTGACTTTCATCTTTTTCACGAGGCATCCTGCGTCCACATGTTGAACAGATGGCCGCCTGAAAGCCTTCTATGCCTGTTCGGATGAGCTCTACCTCCTAGTTTCCATGACGTCTCGGCAGGGAGTTGCCATCCTTGGTCAGAAAGAATGTTGCGCTACATCACAGGTTGGATGCCACGTTTATTTACTTTCCGGGACCGGGTGCTAGAGCTGTGCACCACGTAGACACACACGGTGCTTGTCCACGGCAATGAGGACAGAGTTGAATTTTTGTGAACCAGGACGCAGAATGGTGGCTGAGCTCTCGGGCAGTGCCTGGACCTTTCTAGAAGAAGGGCAGCACCAGTTACAGGTGTGGGAGATTCCAGACAGATCTGCAACCAGCAGACAGGAGGAGGTGTGCCCGTGTGCCTAAGCTGGAGGCTCAGGGGAGAGAGGCTGAGGAGAATTCCTCAGGGTTGAGGTGAGGGGCACCCGGTTCCGAAGGGCTGCTCACTGAGCAGCGTCTGTGGGATTTGTCTGGCTCTGTGGGTTTCATCTCATCCATTCCCACACACACCCACACGCATGCCAGTTATCTGTGAGGCCAGTTTGGAAAACAGAAGTGCGCCTCCAGAGCTTTCTGGAGGGATTTTTGTAAACTGTCTCTTCCACGTGGACCACAGAGAAGCTGGAGCCAAGTGGAGATGTGCTTTCTGGCTCTTTCAAAGGACATTTTCAGAGCTTTTGTCACTGCCTCATCCCTGCCAGTTAGCACGGTGGCTGCCACATAAAATTGTCCATCAATGTTTGTGGAAAGAATACATTTGAGTTCACCTGGCGATGAGTTAAAGATAAACCAGACAGTGCCCTTTGTAAATCTGCCATCTACATCTGATAATTAGTTCTACAGCAGCCATTTAGGGATGGGATACAATGTGGTAGCCACTGTGCTCATTTCTGGGAGCACACAGCCCATCAGGAACCCCGTCCATGCATAGTCACTACACACACAGAGCAACGCCTGCCATTCAGACCTGCAGATAATTCTACAAAACAAGAACGGGAGAAGCCACATTCGTCCCTGGTTGTCATCATCCCAAAGATGGCTTATGAACATCATCCACACACATGTCCGCACCTGGTGTATTCCCTGTGTCAACTACTACGGCTCATAGGGTCTGTATATACTCTTTCTAGAAAATGTTCCTTTCTACTACATTGTTCTGGCTATTTCTTGAAGCAATTTTTATTTAAAAAAAATCCATTTCCTCAGTGTGTTTTAATTGAGCAGCTATTATGTTCTGACTCTGGGGAGGGAATAAAGTATTCAAACCTTGAGCAGTTTTAAGTTTAATGATTTAGATTACATATAGAAGTGTCACCTGGAATAATAAAAAAACACAATAGAGACCCAATTTTTGTAAAAAATGTGATAATATTTTGTATTTAAAACCATTTCCCAAGAACCTAATACTGTGCCAGATTCATGGAGGTTTTTTTTTTTTCCTGTTTTGATGTGCATGCCTATGTCTGTATCCATATATGCAATCTGAGCTCAGAGAGAAGGATCCTGTCAACTTTTTTTTTTCTTGCCTGTTTTTTTTTTCTTTTTTCTCAGCTGCTTGCTTAGCTCATAGTAGGTGCCCAGGGGATGTATTTGCAGATGAATAAATGGTACTTACATCAAATCAGCCCTTGTCTGACTACACGGATAATGTTTAAAGCAAAATTGCAAACAGAGCAGGATTGGATAGCATGCCCTGTACTTTTAAATCAAGAGTCCTATCTGTTCTGGAAGACACAGAGCTCACAATGCAGGGAGATTAACTCTGCACAGAGCACAGGAGAAAGGAGATCTTGGAGTTAAACTCTCTTCCCTCCCCTCTCTGATGCTCTCTGTCTCTGACTCTGTTTCTCTCTCCTTCCCCCTCCCTCCCATTAAAATCCCTCCATACACCATGGTTTTTGTTTCTCTCTTGTTTTATGATGTAGGAAGACAGAGTATTTTTATTAGTGTCAAAGACAAAAAAGATTTATTTTACTTCTGAGTGTGAATTATGAACAGATTTTAAAAAATAAATGTTTTAAAACTTTTACAATTAATGTTTTCCTCAATACTATAAAGCATGATCATAAACCAAAGTCATTTTTCCCCCACTATTTATCAAGGAGTTTGTGATCTCAGAAGTTTAGTCAAAAGTTTTTTTATACATGACTTTTTCAGTGTTCATCTAAAAATAAGTATATATTAGACTTCTGCTGTCCCAGAGTTAGAGAATCTTTCAATATTCATTATTTTAATAAATGCTTGAGTCTGTTGTCCCTATAAATTGTATTTATATTTTAAGAATCTACAAAAACCCACACATATAATTTTTAATGGCTTGAACTCCATTCATTATCTACATATAAAGGCCCACATTATAATTTAACTTTCCTTAAAATAATTGAACTAAAACACTCAAGTGATAAGATAAAATTATATGAACTCTCAAATGTGTTAGATCTAAAATGAATGGCCTTGTCATCCTAAATGTTGAATGAGTAGCTATTTCCCGGAGTTTCACTTGGTGCTGAATAGCTTTCCATCTGTAGCTCCTGAGGGCGACTGGCGTGAAGACTAGAGTAACATTTATTGCACACCAGAGCCACACCAGAGGGGCCAGTACCTCTTAGTTCAATATCTGTCCAGGGCTGTCAGAGTTAGTGTATTCCCCATTCCTCTGTCTTCAAGCAATATAACTCCTCTGTCTTCAAACCATGTGTGTGTGTGTGTGTGTGTGTGTATACACACACTGAGTGGCCAGATTATTATGATCTCTGAACGCATAATAATCTGGCCACTCAGTGTATATCCTATATAATAAAAGGCTAATATGCAAATTGTCCCCTCAACCAGGAGTTTGACCAGCAGGCAGGCCGGCCAACTGCCCATGTCCCCTCCCCCTGGCCAGGCTGGCCGGACCCCACCCATGCACGAATTCATGCACTGGGCCACACACACTGAGTGGCTAGATTATCATGCATTCAGAGATCATAATAATCTGGCCACTCAGTGTGTGTGTGTGTGTGTGTGTGTGTGTGTGTGTGTGTGTATATATATATCTGTGTGTATATATATATATATATATATATATATATATATGTAATTTCTTCTTCTTCTTCTTCTTCTTCTTCTTCTTCTTCTTCTTCTTCTTCTTCTTCTTCTTCGCCTTCTAAATTGTGGACAGTATTACAGATAAGCTACTGTTTATCCTGGTATTTTTCCTAGGGATATAGCAATAATTTCTATTTCAAAATTGTTTCTTCTTCAGAAAGAAAATCAGAAGCATGGACTCCTTTGAATTAAAAAAAAAATTCTCCTTGAACCACATGTTTTGAATGAAAAAGTCACTTTCTGTTGAATTCTGTTAGAACCAAGGTAGTCCTTTACACACTCTCATCTACACAGTTAATATGTAGAATTGGAGCACAAATAAAATATCTTTATGTCCGTGGTTAAATTAGGCCCTGCATGTTCTTAGTTACCTTAAGGAATAGTAAATGGTGTTATTTTAATATTCTTTTGCACATCACCCAAATTAATAAAACAGTCATTTTAAAAAACTGTGCATGTCAGATAGTATAGGCGCTCGTGTACATTTTGTTTCAGCTCTCAGATCCAAACACTCTCTAATAAAAAGAGAGCGTGTGTTTCCTTTAAGGACACATCCATTTCCACAGCTATGAGCCAAGCGGGAGCGGAGCATCTGTTACAGACAGGGATGAGTGAACCCAGCCAGACTCGGGTGCAGGGGAGGTCAACATCTATTTTGTTGACGTTTCTGTCATGTTTATTAAATTGCACTTTTCCGAAAGCAATTAAACTTTTAGGAAATATTGCATTCATTTTCAGGAGAGGAAATCTGTGTCCTTCTGACAGACCTAGCCTGATGAAACCATTTTTAAGTCAGTTATTTGTGTTCGGGGCGCATGCTTTGAGCCAGTCTAGTATGTTCCCCAAGTTCTACATCTTAGAAACAGCACAGCTCCACTTTTTTTTTTCTGTTTTCAACCACAGAAGGGGTTTGACTGGGTGAGTGTTTTCTGGCTGTGACTTGCTCCCCAGGTTCATGGGACCGAGTCCCTATCTGTTCTGTTTTAATATCACATTGAGGAGACATATTTGAGAAATCACGGAAGACATTACAAAATGATGAGGCAGATCTTCTGACTATCGGCTGTAGGAAACAAGAATCAGAGGTTTCATCTGAACTAAATGGAGCAGCAACGATTAATTAAATCTATAAAATCCCTCATCGCACGTCCTGGTTGAGACGCGGAGAGGAACACTTTCTATTATGTGCAAATCACCTGGAAGTGCCAAGCTATCCTTCGGGTGGGAGATTCACTTTGTGGAACAGGAACTTTAGAAAAGAGGGTTTAGTAATATATTCTGAGCAGTATGAATTTTATCTATTATCCGAATGGTGAGGCCATAGAAACAGAAAGAAGCCCTGATCTCTTTGGTCAATAAGTTCTCTGTGAGCACCGTTATGAAAGTGCTCGGAGGGATGGAGGCCACCAGATTTTCGCTACAGTGAACAGGTAGTTCACTTTCAGAATAATAGCTGTCCTACTCCACCCTTGTCTCCACTGGTGACTTCTCCCCGAATGCACAGGAGATATTGATCAGACAGGTGTGGAGACAGAGCCGGGCCTTTTCCGTTTCAGACCAGCTACTGTGAGTATTCACGCGGGAAGGGCATTAGCAGTTACACAAACACGCGGCTCAAATGGGCTTCTCTGCATCGAGGCAATTCTGCCAGGCACCTTCAACCCTGTCATTTTAAGCGTATACATCTTTAAAAAAGCTTTAAAATGTCATCACTTAGGGATTCAAAAGTAATCTAAAAACTACAAGTCACCTGAGCCTTGATGTTATTATATATCTCTTCCATCTTAAACAGAAATGCTCCTTTGCATTGTTTCTATAAAAGCTCCATTTATGGGCACTTTTTAAATCAAGCATAAAAGCCCTCTTTAATATAAAATTTACATTATCATGTAGCTTGTTTTTGAGATTTTAAAAAATGTTAACATAAACTACTGGTAATTTTGATAATTTAAAACATCATAGTGAACTCTATATGAGTGTATGTATATGTATTTTATGACACAAAGATGACATTTACAAGCCACTTTGTTACCAAAAGCCAGATACTAATTGTACTCCTTCCCCATCAATAAAATATCAAAATGAAGCTAATTTGCGGCCCTTCATTCTCAATATGTGTAACCAGAAGAAAAGATGACTAAATAGCCACAGTGTATGGAGAGGATCCAGAAACTCAGATTAACGCTTTATTTTCAAATATTTATTGCTCTTCAGGAAAAAAAAATCTGCTGTCTTTGCAAGTGGCCAGGTTTATTTTGGAGAAAGTTACAAACCTCTTAAAAAACAAGCATATCCTTCTTGTGGTTGCTAATTCTTTGATGCATTTCCTGGGAAATTAAATTCACTCATACATTTGTAGAAGACTTAGGGCACTAAGAGGCACATTGGCTGTGATGCTGGCTAAACAAAGTCAAGAAACCAAATGCAATAGCCCCCACTCCTTCCAAACAAAATAAACAAATAAGTAGAAGTTTAATCCTCCAAAAGGGATGCCTGAGAAGTAGGAGTGTCACATATGCAAGTAAAAGAACATACGTTTTTAAATTTTCAAATGCATCTCCCTTTCCTGTTTTCTAAGGTTTCACAGGAGCATGTCAGGCTTACACGTGGATCCAGATTTAAACAGATGTATTCCCCTTCTTTTTGAAAGTAATGTCCCTTCATTTGAAAGGGGTACTTTTGTAAATGAATTATAATATATTAACAGCTAGGAATAAACAATTCTCTTTGCATAATCAATTATTTAACAGCATGCATTTTTGTATGTCAGCGGAGGAAAAACATTTAATTGAAAAGATAGAGGTTAATTTAGGTTCACTCTAGTTACAGACACTTAACAGGAATTGGGTTCAGGCTATGCGGTGCCATGTAGCTTTTTCTTGCAATATGTAGCCGCATGGATGGTGCTGGCACTCAATAGTTTCAATATTTTGTGACGGACATCTGTGCTTTTATATTTCACCCGGCATTTGCTTTGTTATTATTATTATATTGTTATTTAGTTTTGAAATGGCTGTAATAAGTGCTTTTAAAATCTTTCCTACCATGTGGGAATTTATCCTTTTAGAAATCTCGTCGGCTAGTAATTAAGAGCCCAATTTACCAATTCAGAGCTTATTTAAGTGATGAAGAACAAAGTAGTGTAATCATTTTTGGTTTTATGAGTTGCTCAAAACTGTTCACATTCCATATTTCATTTTAGAAAAAGAAGCAGCAGATAAAAAAATTGCTCAAATGTTTTCATCATCTTTGCTGTGTATATATATGTACACACACACACACAACAACAACAACAACAACAAACATTATATATGTATATTTTTAAAAATTGAACACTGGATGCTTTCAGAGCGTAAGTTGACTTCCCATCCCTCACAAAGGAAAAGTACAATTTTCTAATTCTGCATTTCCTTACATGATGCTTTTCAGGGACAGCACTTTTCAATAACCGAACCACTATTTAGATATGGATACATGAATCTCATATTTTTATTCCAAATTCACATTCACTCATCAGATCTAATGCCCTTGAAATCACTGCTATTACACGGGTCGCCAGAAACCAGAGGGAGGTACTAATACAAATTAGAGAGAGAGAGAGAGAGAGAGAGAGAGAGAGAGAGAGAGAGAGAGAGAGAAAGCCCTACCCCATTAGATGATGGCGGGCTGCTTAATCAATTTAATTTTATCACTAAATCCAGTCCTTTCTCCGAGCTGTCAGAGAGCGAGGTGAGCGGCGTGAGCGGCTGCGAGGCTGCGGTGCAGAGGACGTGTGTCCCCACCAGCCACACGGATGCTTGTGGGTTTGGCATTGCACGGGATACAGAGCACAATTTTTCTATTTCATTAACTTTTTATGGGATTTCTTTTCACAACGAGCCTGCGTCTGTCATCCACTTCCTCTACTTTATTCCGTGCCTCTGGCCAACTTTTTGTGTACACCCCACACCGTCCTCCCGCCCCCTGTGACTCATCGGCTCGCTTTTACAGAGCTACAGCTTGGGCGGTTTTCCCAAGATTCACCTTCACTTTTCTAAAACTCTGTGTAACCAATCACCCTGGAACAATATCTAAATTTCAAGAGTTAACGTATTTTGCTGTCGAATGTCTCAAAAAGAGAAAAGTCATGCGCTGGTGCTCAAGTCCAATTAGGCTGACTTATAAAGGATTGTTTATACAGTATTTCAAAAGTTCTCCCCAGTCCTCCCCTAGGTTTTAATGATGGATGCACCTTACTTAAAGTCCTAGTCTCCTGTTTATATCATGGAGCCAGTTAAATCTGTGTTAGTTCCCAACCCATTTCCAAATATGTTTTTATTAAAAGGGTGATTTTAAATATTTTTTTCCAGAACCTTCAGTCATTTTACATGTTACATATACTAATGAATCAAATATTAACTATATTCATTATTTACAGAATGCATTTCATGCTAATGCATAGCTTCTTTTAGGAAAAGTACACTCATAAAAGAAAGAACAAAAATATATGAAACAAAATATATGTACTATTTAATAATTTAAAATACACCCACAAAAGTCCTCAGACTACTCTCCTAAAGGCACCCAAAGGTGCAGAGATTAATTGATAAAATTTTAAATGTTTTCTCTTTATATACGAGACGGTTCTGATGAATGTTGCCTCTTATTCTGCCCACTGGAGATGATACTAATTAATAAAACCTTAAACCTTTATTTTTGTTATCTTGGGTTAAAATATACACTTTTGTAATATCCATAGGTTCAGTTCTTTCAAATATCAGCAGACTACTCTAATAGGACCACACAACATAGATTTGGTTGTGCGTAATTCTACCCAGGACTATAAAATAAAGAGCAACCTCTAGGTTTCTCCGTGAGAAACGCGAGCTCTGTGGCATTTAGTGAGATCAGGGAACAGTCGAATCTCTATAAACTACCAGTGCCTCAGCATTTTGTCAATATCTCTGAATGAAACAGAAGAGAATAAACCAACGTGTCTCTCACATGTTACACGGGATTCAATCGGCCATTCCTAAACCACATGTGTAAAAATTAGGTGGTTTCCTTGTATTTTTCAGGTGTTTTTTTTTTTTAGTTGCCTGTTTTTCTCCCACACAGAAGTCAAATTTTGACATTTCTCATTTGTACAGAAAATATAAATCATTCAAAATAATTTCTAAAAGAAAGTTTCAACCAAAAACTAGCACACAGAGAAGATGCAAAAACTATCAGGCACCCGGTCTTGATAAATTAACAGAAGGGAATTAACCAGTGGGTGGGTGAGGTTCACTCTGAGTGTCTCCCTTAAAGTTTATCTGAGAGAGAAAGGCAGGTTCTGGTAGTAAGTTTTTTCCCCCTCCATATATATTTTTTATCTTTAAAGATCATACAACGCCCTGTGTGGTATAGTGACTAAAAATCACCCAGGACAGGAAAATATTTCATTTCCGAGGCGAGGGATCATTCATAATACATGTATTGTATCAATTCCACACTTAAGCTGTAGATACAGAGCTTTTATTTCAGAGCCCATAGATTTTTTGGGCAATAAAAGGGGTAATTGAAAAATCATCCCAAAGCCACTTTTAGAGGGCGCATATAAAGAGCTGCCAGCATTTCACAGCACTGGGAGATGAAAAGTTATAATGCCCCTTCCAAAATGACTCCTGGTCATTAGAATAGGTTGTAAAATAAGCACCATTGGCAAAAGGCTAACATTTATGTTAACCTATTTATTCATATATAAAAAGAGCCCTTACTTTGTGCTCATAGTCAGTAGCTTCTGTTGGTACAAATAGAGCCTTATTCTAAGATTCCTTCCTTAACCACCATCAACTCATGCCTGGACTGTAAATTGTGACAGAGTTATAATATTAGATCAGTTTAAGGGCTGAGATTAGTCCTTTCATTTACTATTGTTAAGATTCATGAATACTAGAACATAATTTAAATTCACCATTGTCCTGGTAGAAGAGGGGGAAAAACACCAAGCAGCTGTAATCACTTGGGATTATACATAAACTGATCCATTCCCAGGAAAATGCAAATAACACTTAACACGTCCCATAATTGCTATGTTTTCTTCTAAGTTGATCATTTATATTGCTAGCTTTCCCCTAAAAAGTGAACGTCCGGTAGTTTGATTTGACAATCCTCCCTGACAAGCTAGTTCTCAGCAGATGCCACAGGACCCCCCCCCCCCCCACACACACACACATATCTATGCGTAATAGCAATTAGTATATCATCCTGACTACCTTTCCCCTTCCAGGTTTTGGCTGTGAGAATTAAAAGACTTGGTATATTCAATATAACCAAGGCATAGCAATTTTGCGTATCAGAATTTTACTGGAAATTGTTATAGTTTAAGTTTCTAACAAATGAAATCTTCCTTCAGGTTTCTTGTTTTTCTTTCCCCAAATGAATGCTTTCTCGGCTAGCATGATTACTATTCAAAAGTAAGAAAAATGAATTTGGAGAAAGGCACCGATGTCTATCAGTATATGTTTTATAGAATTGCTTTATTGTGAACTATTACTTCCTACTCTTCAATGTTATATATATTAATAGACTAAACAAAAATATTGGGAAGCACAAACACTTGATACCCATGAGATAATGTCTTCTTTTCCCTCTTAAAAGTTTTATGCTCATTATTAAAATTCTGTGATTTTCCTCAATATTGATGCCACTTTGTGTTTGTGTTATTTTTGGCATACGTTAACAGGCCTGTTTCAAAATAAAATTTCAGGTGACAAAGCGAGTGGCCGGCATTTATTAGATCAGCTCCCTTAAACCAGAATTACGGAATCAACCTCGTTCGGAAACCAAAGCTCTGAAGTCCCGCAGGGAAGTTGTCCCTCGGCTCCTGCCGTCCTGACATGCGGTCACAGTGGTTGGTGGTTTGACATGGGCATCATGTCTTCAGACTGTCTGGCTAATTTCTGTTGCTGGGAGATGAACTTGAGGACCGCTTGAAAGCGGTTAGGAAAAGAGGTGGCACAAACTTCTCTTAGGCCACTGAGAAGGTGAAAATTCTCGGGGGAGCATGTACAGCCTAGCCCTGCCAAACTGGAAAACCTGGTACATGTTAGCTGTGTCTCTCCAACTGTTCTTAGGGCCCTAGAGTCACTTTCTTAAAAAAAAAAAATCAACACAATTTCAAATCATGGTAAGAACGGAACTTTCTCCTGCCGACTCACGGCAAGGAGCTGTCAGGAAGGGCGGGAAGCAGTGGGAGCCTTTTCCTCCTCACCAGGCATGCAGGCAGGCTGTGCTGGCATTTTAGAACATTCCTCTCCAGTTGGAGCAATTGCTGATTTAACACCAGCCGCTCTGTGGACGCCCTGGGCTGGAGACGGAATTGCTAACTTCAGGACAGCCCATCTCCAAGAATATCGGTAACAAGGCACCAACACGACCCTGTCAGTAGTAGCCTGTCCTCAGCCGCTCTTTCTCTTCTGCTTTGCGATTTCCCCCACTGACAAGCTGTAATGCCTATTTCTCCTTCGTGGATTGATTTCTGCTTCTGTTCCCGGGATGAGCCTGTGCTCCCTTAGGTCCCAGGGTCTACAAACACCGGGAGCCACACTCAGGACCAACTGTGTCAGCCCATGTGGGGAGGGACTGCCTGCGCTTTGCCCACTCCTTCCTCCAAGACCATTTGGATGGAAACAGCTGGCAGGAGGTCTCACACCTCGTTTTTAGGGAAGCTGCCTTAGGTGCAGGTTGCCTTTGGCACTGAGTGCTAAGGATGCCTCCAGAGGGGTCAGAGGCAATGCTGGCCGCCCAGGTGACCAGGGACTGAGCTGCCCTCCAGGAGAACCAGCGGCCCCTTCCTCCGCCCCCTTCTCCTCCTCACCTGCGCCTCGCCAAGGCTTTGCTGAGCCCGTTGCCCCGTCACGGTCCCCTCTGGGCTTACAAAAGCCCCCAGCCAGTTACTAAGGTGTCTGAACTCCCAAGGCCCTGCTCGGCACTGACATCCCACCAGCATCCCGGAGGGAAGCCTCCGAAACCGGAAAAGCCCCCAGCCCCGAGGACGCGGAGGAGAGCGGAGAGTTAGCGGGAGGCGCTCCGATTGACCGCCAGGTCCTTACCTTTCCTCTTGGACCTCCGCCGCCGCCGCCTCTTAGACTTGCATCTGAGTTGACTGCTCAGCCCTCCGGACCCTCTGCTGGTCCCCAGCACGGATGCCATGGCTGAAACTCGGCAAGTAGAACAGGACAGCAATCCTTTCTCAACCAATTTCACCTTCGCTGCTCTTGCCTGCTGCCGCCTCTGCTAAAGGCTTCTGCAAATCAGGGAGCGGGCTCACTTTTTAGGACAGAGCACTCGCGCGGTCCCCCTCCCTCCTCCTGCCTCCAATTGTTCTGGCACTTGTTTCCAGCTGGGCTGCAAACCTGCGGTCTGAGCGGGAGCGCCAAGGCTCCAGGGACCTCCAGGGACCGGAGGAGCGCGAAGGCGAGGTGGGCTGGCAGCCTGGGCGCCCCGCTCTGTTCCGGGCAGCCGCTCCTGGTCCGGGCTCTGCACGCAGGGCTTCTACTTTGGCATCTCTGCTAGTTGTTGGGCACCAGCCACTTTGAAGCCAATCACGCAGGGAGCTTGTCTATTTGCTGCCGCAAAGTCTAATTAGATCCAATCACAACTGTCTGCCGGCTCTGACATCAGCACCACCAGCCCTTTGCCTTCCCTGTCAGCTTGCAAACTCAGCTCCCCTTCGGATGGAGGGAGCTGCCCAGGACCCAGCGGAGAAGGAGGCTGCACGGAGGGAGGGACAGCCGCGCGCGGCAGCACCAGCCTGTCTGGGAGAAGAGCCTGAGGGGCAGCTGGCAGGAGGGGGCTGCCCTGGGATCCAGGCTCCAGCTTCAGGCACTCTCAGAAACAGGCAGCGAGTGTTTCTCCAGCCAGTTTGTAACGAGTTAATTCATTGCAATGCTTAGGGTGTCAAAGGGGAAATATCTCTCGAAGAAATTCGGAGACCTTGCTTCCTCTGAAGGGGACTAAGATTTGCAATTCCCCCGGGACAGCTCTTAGGGGTATTCATTTTTAGAGTCTGCCTGTTCCCCAGTTCCCTTCCCCGCCCCCTTTATGTCCCTAGGCTGTTCCTTTCGCAAAAGAGAAATATTGCATAGAGACGGAGGTATTCGGGTCCAAGTCTGATTTTTAAGGAGAGGGATTTCAGAGGGTTGCTCTGTTTAGGGAACAATGAAATGAAAGATAGCCAGTGCTGCCAACTGATAGTTTTAGTGCCAAATGTAACATTTGGATGAAAGGAAGTAATATTTAGGAGGAGAGGAGGTGACTTGCAAATTGAAATCATTTTGCATATTTTATTCAGGGTTATCCTATTTTTTTAGGACTATCGTTATGGAACCCTAAACATTCGAAGGGAATATAAGAAGGAAAAGAACCCAGCCATAATTGCATTTTGCATTTAAATCACATAAGCTATTAATTATAATAGTAATGGTTTGGAAAAAATCCACTGTAAAAGTCATTAGCAAGCATTAACACATTGATATGAAAATGGCACACAAATACTTTTGTTATTTACTACTTTACATGCACCCTTTTCAAGCTTCTTATGGTCCTGGAAATTTCCAGATTATTTTCTTCATATAAGAAAAAAAATAAATTCTCTAGGGAAAATTAAAAACAATTAGAATGTTCTGATTGTTGTGTGGTGAGCTGATGGGTCATGGCTCATTGATGAAAGAGAGAGAGGAGGACATTCGATTTCAAATCTTAGCTCCACTGCCCTGACTTTGGGCAAGTGATGTAAATGAGACCTCAGTTTCCTCATCTCTGAAATGGGGATACTAACAGTGCTGCCTCATTGATTTATCCATACTTGAGAACCATATCACTCTTATCCATCATCCCTCTTATCAGAACTGCAATTGCACAGTTAAAATGTGTGGTGGTTTTATTTGTTGCTTTAGCATTCACCTCTGCATAGGCCCTAAGGACCACGAGGGGAAGCCATGTGTCTGTGGTTCAAACACTGAGCTGCACCACTCTCTATTTGTTTAGTCAACCCATCCGATAATTTGGAAAGAATGGGCATGTATTATGGGGTAGGCCTCAGATCAAAGGGGCGTTTCACTGTCTGGCTCAGCACAGAGGAATAACTGCAATCCAACCCAGTCTCTTGTCTGTGCCGCGTTCAGTAGTTTCATTCCACCGACAGCACAGCTTAAAGCTGCTGATCATTCCTAGCGAATGTTGGAAAGCGCTCTCTATAACATAACGTATATTTGAAAGCATAAGCTGTATCCAGAAATGCAGCCACAGGACTCTTCCTGGGAAACTTCTGGGCTGCCTATGAGACACCTGCACTGACCCAGATTCGCCCTGCTTAGCTTTTGCTGAAAACCCGTTCCTGTGCTGAGAAACCAGGAAAAGATGTTTTAGGCAACACCACCAACAGATGCAGTCACCTCCAAGCTACTGGCATTTATTCCCGGCCCCGCCGACATCCCAGTCATCACACTGGCAAAGGCGCTGCCTAGGAGTGTGGCACGGCGGGCAGAGAGTGCAGCTTCTGGCTTAGATGTTGCTTATGGTTTTGGTGGGGTTGGGGCAACAAAGGCGAGATCTGGATTTTAACACTTAGTTTAGATCCTGATTTGAGAGTTGGTTAAGATCAAATCTTGGCCAGTCTTTACCTTTCCTCCATTCATTTATCTTCTGGTATAATTTATACAAACAATTTTAGCAGAGATATGTGCTGTTTTCTGTATTTTGCATAAGGTACTACATAGTGGACCGGGTGAAAACGAGGGCATGGCAACGTCTGTGTTGCGCAGGAGGAAAGGCCTTCAAAGAAGAGGCTCACTCATGATGACAAACATTTTACCTCAAGGATGGCATAACGGGAGCAATGCTGACAATCTGCCCTCCTCCCCATGAGCCTTTTTGCCTTTTGCCTGTTTCTTCAGCACAGCTTGGCAGCCTCACACGACAATGAGCAGAAGTTGGAAGAAGATCAGGAGCCAGCGTCACCCTGTTGTCCATCAGGAGATGTCACTGATGTGTGTCTTAAGCCACGTTGAGCCAGTCCCTGCTCTTCTCACAGAACAAAGAGTTAACTTGGCAAAATCCTAACTCTTTGACCCTGACCCTGAGTTAACCTGGCAGCTGGGGGGCTGGACAAGGAGCAGATACTGGGGTTCCAGACTGGAGGAAAGGAGCTGGTTCTCAAGTCCAGATTTCACCCGTGCATCAAGGAAGGTGCGGCTTTAGTACAGGCTGGATGGGGCCTCCCCGTGGGTTCACCCACAGCACCACAAGATTTCCACCATAGCTCTTATCAGAACTGCAATTGCACAGTAATAACGTGTGGTGATTTTGTTTGTTGCTTTAATTTCCATCTCTGCATAGACCCTAAGAACCATGAAGGGGAGCCACATGGCTGTGGTTCAAGCACTGAGCTGGGGACCAAAGTGATGTTATGGTAATATTTGCCATTTGCTCAAAGTGGAACACTAAGTTTATGTTTTATACAGAATCTTGTCTCACTTTTACAAAAAACTCTCTGAGAGAAGAACTGAAACTAAATTCCTTTCACAGATGAAGAAGCTGAGGTTGAGAATTTAGGAAACTTGCCCAAAGTCACCAAGATCAGGTGAAAGTTCACACTCAGACCCTTCCAACTGTCCAGCCTCTGATGCTTTGCACTTTGCTGTAGTTTGTGTGCTAGAACCTGTTTGAGACGTGAAAATATATTAAATAGGGACCCCGAACTTCAGTGAGTTTATATGTATTTGTATGATTTATAAGTATATAAAATACATGAATAAATCATGTCTAGTTATCTATGTCTTTACATCTATATCTAGATATCTATAGTGAGATAGGTATCTAAACACCTATAGATACTTATGGGCATCTATATATACATATGTATATACTAGAGGCCCAGTGCACAAAATCAAGCACTGGGGGTAGGGGGCCTTTCAGCCCAGCCTGTGCCCTCTCACAATCTGGGACCCCTCACTCTTTACTGCCCACCTGCTTGCTGTTCCTTAGTGCTGCCGCAGAGGTGGGAGAGGCTCCCGCCACCGCTGTTGTGCTTGCCAGCTGTAAGCAGGGCTCAGGGCTTCTGGCTGAGCAGCACTCCCCCTGTGGGAGTGCACTGACCACCAGGGGGCAGCTCCTGCTTTGAGCGTCTGCCCCTGGTGGTCAGTGCACATCATAGCGATTGGTTGTTTCACCATTTATTATATAGGATAGGAGCAAGGAGCTCACTAGCAACACTGACTGTGGCTTCCACTATTCCTAAATGCAGCCACAGAGCATGGCGTGTGTGTTTATTACCCTCAAGCACTCCCCATTTATCTTCCTTCCTTAGAACAAACCAACGCCATGGACAGGAAAAACCTTATCACCCTCGTTTCCCCCTGAAGGCTCTGTGTGTTGGGTTGTCTGGACCAATGCTGCATTGCTAGGTAGAGGCAGAGCCAAAGTCCTGGCTAGAACATCTCAACAAATCCCAGAAAGAACATGTATCAGAAATCTCATAGACTCACCTAGCCAACCTGACCTTCTGTTTTTTTGCAAAGGAGGAACCTGAGGTCTGCACATAGACATGTGATTGTGTCTTCTAACCAAATCGCATGTCCCCCTTCCTGTTCCTGCGAGTTCTCGTCTGGACTCCTGACTCAGTGCCGGTGGTTAATAACAGCTTACATTGACTCCACTTCATTAATCAGAATGTCTGTATTTCCAGTCAGTTAAAAATCTAGTTCACTTGGTTTCTTATATGTTTCCAAAAACAAACAAGCACACCCACAGAAACTAATATGACTTATTTACAATGTGATTTTTAGTTACTATCCACTCCCTTACCTGACAATTTCCACTCGGGGGATGGGGAAGAATAGAACAAAGGAGCCCTAAGATATTCATGTTTGCCAACTCATGACATCATCACCTATGGCACCAAATTATTACTCTTTTCAAACAGAGAAATAGATAAAGAGGATATTTCATGCTTTCATCTTCAGCCACTATTCTTATATAAACAACTTACATCAAAGAACTTGGGCACAAGCCCTGAAAGTACTAGAAAATCATACATCGAGATGACACACTGTGCCACATGCATCCTTATTTGCACCCTCATCTTGGGGGATGGAAGTAGCTGGCGAGGATGGAGGGGCTGCAGAGAGGTCTGCAGGCCAGGGAAGAGTTTTGAATGTGAAAATGCTCTTTAGACAAAGCTTTCACTAGAACTATTTTTCCCTTTGTTCTTTTGCTTTCTCCTAGGCATACCTATGATTTGAGAGAATACCAAAGGCATACTTATCAATTTCCTGAATGAACACAGCAAAAGAAGATTGAAAAGTTGTGTGCTGTTTTTTTTTCAGAGTCCATGTGATTCTGATTGCTGATTACATTTTGGCATAAAGAGTTTTCTTTATTGGTCAATATCACAGATTTTAATTTGCCAAAGTTGACCCTTGAACAACGTGGGGGTTGGGGTGCTGACACCCACACAGTAAAAAAATCTATGTATAACTTTTGACTCCCCCAAATCTTAAGTTGTCCCTCAGAATCTGCGGGGGATTGGTTTGGTGACCTCCTCATGAATCACAAAATCTACAGATGCTCAGTCCCCTATATAAAATGGTTTAGAACAATGCATGCAGTTGGCCTTCTGTGTCTGTGGACTCCCAACTTTGGATCAAAAACTGTGCAGGTATTTATTGAAAAAAAAATCCAAGGAAAAGCAGTTCAAACACATGTTGTTCAAGGGTCAACTGTACATCTTCAAGTTAAACCAAAATGTCTGTATTACTGTTTAAATGAACACTACAGGTAAAGGGAAATACAGGTAAGTAGAAAAGAAAAGTCTCCAAAATTTGTTACCATAAGACCAAACTTCAAATTCTACTTATATATTTCACTCTGTCTAGTCTTGGAAAAGGCACTTAACCCTCCTAAACCCCTTCAGTAAATTGAGGGGAGAAAACTGTAGAGTTGCTGTGAACATCAGATAAGAACACATATGCCAAGTTCTTTGTACATGGACCTGAAATGCTTAGGTTACTTAAGATGTTTATTATCACCTTTCCCCATGACCAGGAAAAAACATTCAAATCCAAATCCGGATGGTTTTGAGATAAAAGAGCCCATGAGCCAATGGTCTTGCAGCCATCATGGCCCATCTATTATGTAACTCAGGTGACCTTGAATCCTCAATCTTTTCTCGGGCTAATCGTAACAGCAAATTCCATTTCTTCCTACAGATGCAAGGTGTTTTCTAGGTAGGCCTGCCAGCACAGGACTATGTCTAGAATCAGTGTTTTATGATTTCTGTGACCTTTGCATAAGAGTCAGGTATGGTATTTTACTACCAAATATTTGTGCAGGATATGAGAAATGACGGCCTGAAATAATCCTTTTCAATATCCTAGATAGATTCAATTATTTGCATTTACATTTAAAATGCCCTTGGTTGCTAGTTTCTGAAATGTAAAGCCTCGATGTTTTACTGAATCATAAAGACTTACCACTATTTAAAGCTTAATGCACACTCTACCTTAGATTTTTCCTTGTGCCTTAAACAAATACAGTTCAAAGAGTTACTTTTTTTCCCCTGTACCAAATCTTCTCTTGAAACCAGTGATTTTCAAAATGAACAATATTATATCCCCAGAGTGTAGTGTGACAGGATGAAGAAAGGAAGAAAATAAAACACAGATGGGCTTGATGGTTTGCAGTGTTAATAAATGTAATACTGGGAAGGAAGGGATGGAAGCTTGTCAGGAATACATTTCTGTAGTTTGGACCTGCCTAGGCTGATGTAATGGGTTATTTTTAATTCTCTACCTGGATGTTTAAAATCTAAACACTTCATTTCCTGCTCTGGGTTCCTGGTTCTCCCGTTATCTGGGACATAGTCTGTGCATATGTTATGAAACCGTAATTCATCATTAAGCTGGTCTTTTTCTTACCTCTGCCTGCAATAATCACAAACAGAGAGGAAGAAGGATGGCTTCTTGTCCATTTGTTCAAATGGTTTGAACCAGGACCTTCTGAGCATTTATGGAAGAAATCTTTAAAAGTTTGCATCATAACTCCCTACTTCTGGTCCAGGGAGAGAAAGAGCTAGGAAAATACCAGAAGAAAGATAGTGGTGGGTTCCTTATCAGGTTCAGAACATGGATGAAAACTGGGGTGCTAGACAGCTCTGGGTCACTGTTTCCCAGAACCTCTGCAGCTGGGCCTGGATCACCCTTCCCTGGCTCTGGGTGGGGTCCATGAAGACCCTCAGCACAGGTCCTTCCTCCAGGCTGTCCTTCTGAGTCTACATATGAGTGACACCAGCAGTCACAGGAGCCAGCTCCCAGGGAAGGGGTGTCACTGTGAGAAAAATCCACTTTATATGATCCCAATATTGGGTAGATGTGGTTCTCATGGATGGTAAGCAGACATATTGGGAATAAATATAAATCATTGACAAGGTATTTGTGCACCAGCATGTGACAAAGTTGCTTCTTCAGATAGCTAGCTTTGCTGTCATCTGTCAATGTAATATGCACATTTGTTGGTCATATGTCTAAATTCCATGAAATGCAGTATTTTTTCTCTTAGTGATCAAAACCCGAGACCCACACAGAGCAGTCCTTGCTGTTAGGACTATTACTTATTGGGACAATAACGCACCGCTCACTCATTTCCATGGAAAATGGCAGTCCCCTCCCAACTCCACCATCCCCACCACAAAAGAGATACAGGAGCCAAGAGAAGAAATTACAGCAGGAGAACACTGAGCAGACTCATCCACCAAGTGGATGATAGACACTTTCACGGGGCTCTCCCTCTGCTTCCAAAGTGAAAGAAAGGCAGCTTATAAAATCTCCACTTGGCGAAGCTGCTCTTCTCACCTAATTCTGGACCTCAGTCCTCATTGTCGTTCTCCAACTTTTAAACCATCCTGGAGATCTTGGGGGCACCTCTGACATTTTCCGAGCATGAAGCTGCCCTTCCAGTGTTTAGCACATCTTTCCAGGACCTTGCTCACAGGCTTTCTTCTTCATATGTGTAGTGCTCAGCCCAATTATTTATAGAGCAATCCAGGACTTCTACACCCACCTTGGGAGTAGTTCATGGAGGGGTCATTCTGCACCTGGAGAGCTGGCCCTCTGTACCTGGGCCTCCTTCCATGCCAGGGGAGGCATGCTTTACTCAAAGCATCATGGTGAGGATTAAATGAAGTGAGATTTATACAAGTTTTTGGAATAATGGAAAGCGGTGTGCAAATAGAAGGAAACATTGTTATTGACTTCAGCCCACCCTTGTCTACAAAACACCTTACAGGTTCATAGACATGGAGGGGCTTCGGCAACTCAGGAGCAGGACAGTGCTGAGTGTGGTGTCCAGGGCACACTGGGCAGAGCTGGCAGACTAGTCACCAGCAGAAGGCAAAGCACCTAAGTGCCGACCTCATAAGGCTGCTGTGAAGTGGAAATGAGTCAATGTTACAGCACTTAGACTAGTGCTTGGCACATGCTAATGCCAAGCTTGCATTTGTTAAATAATGGTGAGTTCCAGTGAGCTCCTGGCATTGCACTAAGAGCAGTGTTGAAGGTTCACTTTTCATGTCAGCATTGTGACCATGGGAGTATGTTCCTGGCATTCAGAGGGTCAGACTTTTTCCTGTCACTGTGTAACACTGTGTACGTGATTGAACTCTTTTCCTTATTCCCAGGGTAAGTTGTGAACTGACATACATTGGGGTCCAAGGGAATACGATTACTTCACTAACTCATGTCTCTCATTTTATAAGATCCTTCCTTCACCACAAAGTGTCACTTAAACGTATTTTAAAAGGAATGGGAGAGGCAATTGCAGTCTTTGGAGAAGAAAGGATGCAGAAAAAAAAAAAAAAGGAGATCATTCAGGAACTTTCCAAGAAAAAGGGCTGAATACAAGGGAAACTTAAAGTCGGGGAAACAAACAGAAACAAGCAAGTTCCTCCGAGGCATGTTCATGGGGAGACCCAGAACATGGGAGTGACATGGTGGGTTTTAGAGCCCAGCCGAACTGAATTCAAATTTCATTTAAGTCACTGATTAGCTGTGTAAAGTTGGCAAATTACATGAGGTCCATGGGCCTCAGTTTCCTTATTTGTGAAATGAGGACTCAGATTTTTCATCTCATACATTGAGGCGACTAGATTTATACAGTGTTTGCACTCAGAAGCATTAATTAGGAATGGGTACTCTGTTGCCACAGAGCAGTTCAACACTGCATACTTCATAACTTTGGTGACCCTTTGTTGTCCCAGGTGGCATCCAGTTCCAAAGGCACAGTGCCTTTTATGATGCTTAGGAGTGGCTTGGCTGTCCCCAGAGAGTGACCACAGGGCCGGTTAAAGTTACACTGGTTTCCATTGGGCCCTTGGTGATGGCCTGAGGTCCTCAAGAGCCAACCACCGGTTCTTCAGAAGGAGACTGCATTTCCTCAGGACCATGGACAGCGATCCATGTATAACGCAGTTTGAGTGAACTCAATAGACGTGACAAACTGCCAGTGCTGGCAACTGGGGACTTAGTAAAGGTGTGACTGTGTAAATGCTCGCATATAACAATGCGGGGGAGGGCTGGTGGTGGTGGTGAGAATCACAGGGCAGGGCCATCCAGGAGAAGTGAGCTGCGAAATGAGCTGCCGTGCTGGGTCAGGCCTCCCGCCATGCGAGGGTCTGTGCTCTTGTCCCTGGTAATTGTTAGTGGCAGCAGAGCCCGCCAGGAGCCAGGGCAGGTTTCAGCTGCATTGGTTCTGCATTTCAATGCAGCTCCGGCTGCTGATCTATCCTGTCAGTGACCATCTCCCAGCGGACAAGACACCACACCACTGAAAAACCAGGAGTCAAGAGGCCCCTCATTACAGCAATAATGAATTCTGGGGCTCTCTTTCAAAAAGATTGGGACAAAAAACCACTTTGGGCTATTATTAAAATGTTTTCAATTTCTTTGGTATTCAGGAACAATTTGAGAAAAGTGAAAAAAATATGCTAATATGGTATTTACTTTAAAGAGAGAAAATTAGAGTGATGCAATTTGAAAAATTTAATCTTACATTTGCAACATACATGTACAATGGTATTTCAATAACTTTAATATTTTCGTGATTCCTATCATTTGTAAATATATTTATATTTTACTAACACGATGTTTTAAAAACTATAGTAGAATATTACAAGGCACTGCCATAATTGCACTTTTACAAAGGGACTCAAAATTTTATGACTAAAATAACCATTTATTGTTTTGAAAATTGCTGCATTTTATAATGAAATATATTGCCATTTAGAGTCTTTACATCTTTAAGTACAGTAGAAAATAAAATCATTTTAAAGTCTTTTTACTGAGTTTTAGAGAGAGAGGAAGTGGGGGAAGAGATGTGAGAGTGGAATATCGATTGGCTACATACCAGGGATCAAGCAAGCCTGTAACCCAGGCATGTGCCCTGATCAGGAATTGAACCAGCAACTTTTTGGGTGCATGGCACAATAACCAATCAACTGAGCCACACTGGCCAGAACAAAAAATAAAATCATTTGATAATTGAGTCATTACAGTAATAAGTGTCTTATTGTTTTAAACATTGAAATAAGTTGGCGAGGTCTCATTCTCATGACCTTTGCAAACTGAACAAATGGAAAAATCAACAACTCTTTTTGATCCATCAGAGAGCTGAGGCCCAGGGCAAATCACTGTCACCCAAATTGGAAAGACAGCCAGGTAGGTTCAGAGAACCACAGATCACTGGAGCAGGAACCAGGAGCAGACACCCAGGAAACCAGGTGTGGTGGGAAAACCGGAGCTATAACCAACAAACTGCTAGAGGCTCTGTGTGGACAAGTCTGATGGATAAAAACTACAGAGAGACCCCGTCATAGGGAAACTCCACAACATTGTGAGAATTAAGTCCAGGAACCCTGCTAAGTCCTAGACAAACACCCCCTTGGCCTTCTAGAAGGGGAGGGGAACAGAACCATCTTGAGACAGGACAGGGCACTGGCCCTTCTTAACCAGGCCTGCCTCAGGGGAACTGTTAACCTGAGCCTCACCTGCTGGGGTTTTTTCAGAGCCTAACCGACCTGGGAGATAGGAAATAGCCAACTGCAGCCACTCCCACCATCCTGTCCTACCTTAGGGGGGGAGAATAACTGAGAGGCAAAGGTGAGGTCACAATGTGGGGCCACAGGTTCACTGAAAGACTGAGATCCAATCTAGGACATACAGTTGCACAGCAAGCCCCCCCTCCCATTCCTATCACCATCATCATGTAGGGTTCATGTATATTAACAGGGGGCATGGCTGAAAGAACAGTGCCCATTTCAGCCCTTATCTAAAAAGAAGTCTCTAGGGAGACCAAAGAAGGCCACCGGAGAACATTTCAGCCTCTGACACCACAGCTGCAGAAGGCAGCAAACTCAGCCTAACTCTTGGCCATATAAACATAACCTGCACACGAAAAGTCTGTCCCCCTCAGTTCTTTTTACTCAGTACATCATGTCCAGCTTTAAACAACAAGAAAATATAAGGCACACTAAAAGACAAAAACAAACAATCTAAAGAGACAGAGCCAGCACCAGACCAGACTTGACAGAGACAATGGAATTATCAGATCAGGACTTTAAAACACTATAATTAATATGCTAATAGCTCTAATAAGAAAGAGTGGATGACATGAGAGAACAAATGGATAGTGTAAGCTGAATGATGGAAACGCTAAGAAAGAATCCAAAGGGAAGACTGGAAATATAAAGCACTATGACATAATGAAGAACTGCCTTTGATGCAATAATCAGTAGATTGGGTATGGCTGAGGAAAGAATCAATGAGCTTAAAGAAATGTGAAGAGAAACTTCCCAAACTGAAATACAAACAGAAATCAAGAAAAAAAGACAATAGTATATTCAATAATTGTGGGACAATTATAGAAAGCGTAATAGGAATATCAGGAAGAAAAAGAGAGTAGAAACTACCAGATGGAAATGGGAAATACCAGAAGGAAAATAAACAGAAGAAATACTTGCCTGTAATAATGACTGAGGATTTTCCATAGCTAATGACAAACATTAAACCATAGATCCAGGAAGCTCAGAGAACACCAAGCAGGATAAATATTAAAAAAAATCACACCTATGTTTACATTTAAACTGCAGAAAATCAAAGACAAAGAGAAAGTTTTCAAAGAAACTGAGGAATAAATCACCATACCTAGAGAGGCACAAAGATATGGATTATCTCTCATCTTCTTGCTCTCATTGTTTCTGAAGTCAAACATTTTAAATAAGTGCCATTTAAACAATGAGAGCAAGAAGATGAGAGTGAAATATTTAAAGTGTAGAAAGAAAATACCCATCAGATCTAGAATGCTGTGTCCAGCGAAACTATCCTTCAAATGTGAAGACAAACCACAGAGAGAAAACATTTGTAAAACATATTCCTGATAAAGGATTGTTATCTAAAATGTACAATGAACTCTTAAAACTCCACAACAAGAAAACAATCTAATTAAAAAATAGGCAAAATATCTGAATGGACACCTCCCCATTCAGGGCAAGTAAGCATATGAAAAGATGTTCAATATCATAAGTCATCAGGGAAATGAAAATTCAAATAATGAGATTCCACTGCCAGGATGACAAAAACCCAGAACACTGACAACACCAAATGCGGTTGAAGCATGTGGAGCAGCAGGGACTCTCACTCATTGCAGGTGGGAATGCAAAATGGGGCAGCCACTTCAGTGGTTTCTTACAGAACTAAACATACTTTTACCATATAGTCCTCTAGATGCTCCTTGGTATTTACGCAAATGAGTTGAAAACTATGTCATACATAAACATCACACAGATGTTATAGCAGTTTTATCCATAGCTGCCAAACTGGAAAGCAACCCAAATGCCCTTCAGGAGGTTAATGCATAAACAAGCTGTGATCCACCCAGACAATGGAATATTACTCAGTGATGAAAAGCTACAAAAAGCTATCAAGCTACAAAAAGACACGGAAAAACCTTGAAAGTATGTGATGAGTAAAAGAAGACAATCTGAAAATGTTACCTCCTATGCGATCCCAAGTGCATGGTACATTCATCCAAACCCATAGCATGTATGACATCAAGAGTGGATGCTAAAGCAAACTATGGACTTTAGTTAATGATAATTCATTAATAATTATTAATATTGGCTCACCAATTGCAACAAATGTCACACATCACTGCAAGGTGTTAATAACAGGAAAGTGGGGTGATGGAGGTATTATATGGGAACTCTCAGTAAAATTTTTCTGTAAACTTAAACTGCTCTCAAATATGCCTATTAATTACAATTATTAAAAAAAAAAAAAAGAAAAATAACTTCTCACTCTAGATCCATGATATTTGTATCTAAGTATAGTGACTACCCTTTTTTTAGAGATACTGGGAAGATGGTAAACTATGCTAGTAAATCACGTAGGATTAAAAATAAGGACAACTTTATAGAAAGGTACATTTTTCAGTACATGCAATGTTGTGTGAGAAGGGACATGACTCTCTAAGCTCTTTATAAAGGGAGTCCCTCTGCTTAAGATGAGGCCTATTATTTCATGATACTGGTTGTTGACTCCTCTTGAAAATGTAAGTATTGCAAATTAGGCACTTATTTAAAATGTTACAAAACATTAATTATTTTTACTGCTGGTAGATGACACCAGCCACCCAGGAATAGCATTTTCCATAGATTCCCGAACTGGTAAAGTTTAATACAATTTGCTGATTTATCACAGTTCAATTCAATTTAAAAGGAAATTTAACCACAGGAGCCTTCAGTTAGCTACAATATTTTTAGTATTTAGCAAGTGGAAACCAGATAAAATAACAAGAGAACAAATTGGTCTCAGAAATATATTAAAATTCCAAACATCTTTTATGGAAGTTCCTGAGATCACTACATAGGCAGATCCAAGTTCATAGCAGTGATTTTCAACCTTGGTTATTTACTATGGTGTTAATGCATCCACATAAGACAGCAATCCAAATCTCCGAGGGTGGGACCCAAGCATCTGTTTTGAAGGCTCCATAGGTGAGTGAATATCGAACCACTGTTCCTCACCATACATGCAGGAAAAGGTACTTCTGAACAACCGTAAGCTGTGTTTATCAAACTGGAAAGGCAAGTGTACTGGAAGTTTTAGCATACTGAGACAATTGACTAGTCATTTTAGAATCATTCTCAGTTTCAACTAGCTGGAAACTCAAAATAAAGGTAATCTCTTACGGCAATTAAATAGAATTAGAATGAACCAGAGCAACTGTTACCAAAGCATTGTGACCAATTAATCTTTTTAGGATTCATCACGCTCCTCAATTGGTGTCTCATTCAAGAGTCAAGGTCTGAACACAATAGCTAGCAGAAATGAGCCACTCAGACATCCCTGGAAACAGCAGCTGTATCACAAAGTATGGATATGGGGGGGTCCTCTTCCCATGGGAGTCATTCATTCATTCAACAGTTGTGCATTCAGAAACCTTAACTGGTGGAGACCCTCTTCATCATGGCATGCTCTCTTAACCTTGACTTAACGGTGGTATGATATAAAACTGACTTAACTATGGTATTTGCCTCCAACGCATGTTCAGTACTGAAGACAAAACAATGATTTTAGTAGAATGTGTTAGGTGAAAGAGGTGTTTGGGAAGGTATCAGAGGTCCAGAGAAGAAAGTAGGGCAGGACGTGTGCTGGGAAGTCCTTCAGAGCACATTTATCTTTAGCACCAGATTGTAAAGTATTTTTTTGTGTGTGTGTGTGTGTGTATGTGTGTGCATGTATGTATATGGGGGGAGACATATGCTTGTTATTGATATAAGAGAGGAAAACACTGTAGTTATTTTAATTGTCTATTAAGAGAAGTCCCAAGGACAGATGGTGTCACCAAGCTTACCCCCTGGGACTTAAATGGTTAAGTGAACGGCTTTGGCTACTGAGCAGGTCATTTGAATCCCCCCTCTCCCTGGCTTTCAAATGCATCTGAGCCTCTTCCTTATGAAAGGTTCACGATGTGACAGCCAGAGCACCTCTCCACATGATGTCCCAGGGGACTAGGCAGCTTTCTAAAAATGGCAGTGAAGAAAAACAAAAAAATCCACATCTCTATAAAAGCCAAATGCTTCCAACCAATACTGTTATATATTACAATTTCTATGGGTTGTGAAAGAAATCCCCCTGAGATTTGATGTCAACTATGTTTAAATACTTTCCCCAAACTCAAAATAGAAGTTTTCATTACTGGCATATCTAATAGGGTTGTTTCACATTTCTATTATGTTTTTACTTTTACTTACTCTATATTTAAAAGTTTTATTTTGTAAAAACAGGAAAAAATATAAAAATATATAACTTTTAAATCTTTCCATATTTAAAATTAGTTCAAATCTTTAAACTTAAATAGTTTCTGTAATTTTTGCTGTGGGCTTTATACATATTTAGGTATATTAAAGTTTAGGTTTTTCTAACCTTTCTGTTGTTTTCCTGACAAGTCATCAATTCAAATGTTCTCTAGAAAAAACAAAGATTCAAAATGAAATTCAGATGTCTGACTAGAGATATGTCATTACAAGAGGGTTTTTTCTTGTATCAATATACTTTCCAATCTTTCTCCCTCATATGCAGTTACATAAGAATGATGACTAAAGATATTTTGGATTCTTGCATCATCTGTGTCTCATGAAATGCATCATAAGCTAAGTTGCCAGGAATCATGCTCTCAGAAAAAAATAGTTTTTGGTATTTTACATGTATCTCTTCCTTAGCCAAGGGTGTGCAACGAATACTATTCATCTCAGCTCTGTTATACTGCTAAAAACAAAGACAGCATAAAGATAGTTTTCTTTTCCAGGTCACAGATACATGGCCATCATTGACGCTATTTAACATTTCATCAACCGTGCCAGAGAAGCGATATTCCCTCTCTGAGTACCAGGCAAAGGCCACCCAGCTAATGCTGACCTCTGCCAAGTGTAATTCATGGGTTAGGAAGCATGGGCAATTACAGCTCTACTGTATTTTGCAGAACACAGGGGTCATACAATGGAATCATTATGCTGCAGGAGACCAATAATTCAAGCCATGTTTGCTTGTGCTGAGTGCAACGAGCTGCCAGGGTCAGCGTGGTTATCCTGCCAGAGGACGGCCTGAAATGGGAAGACCCGGCTGGAAAAGAGCCAGCAGGGCAGACTTCTGGGTCGGGATGGGGGTTGAACCGAGATTGCAATGACACTCAGAGTTCCCATTATCTCCTTATTCATGGAAGAGGGAGATAAATCCACCTTTTTATCTCTGAAACACAGATTTTACTGAAGCCCTGAGTAGGCAATGAAAAGGCAAGAGTTCTTCTGATCTTGCTTCTCTAGCTGCCCTTCTTCTCCTGGGACACCATACTCGTCACCTCCAGCCAGCGTGCAGGGAGTTAATCACCTCAGCTCCTTGCAGAAGGGCCTTCGTGCACGGGGAGGGGTCGGCTGGATTACAGGATGCTGCAGCCTTTGAGTCTGATCTCAGATGCCAGCGTTTTCAGAAAGAACACAAGACAATAAAACTAACACAGCCAGAAAACAACAGGACAAAAGAAAAGAAGAAGCAGAAACAAAAAGGGCCGGTTTTCATGTGTCAGAAGTGAACTCCATTGCTCTGGACCTTAAGGTTAATCGTAGCATGCATGCAACATGTTAACTGTTTTACCTACTCTTAGGAATGAATGTGTTCTAATGGTTACAACATACTTCATCTTCTTCTTGGAGTAGTGCAAGAGAGTTTTTCTCAAACGGACATCCAGTGTTTCCCCAACATCCCTCACTTCCCAATTTACTGCCCGACCAAGCAGTTTGGTTCAAGATCATCTGATCATAAGTCTCCAAGATGCCTATTTTCTGTTATTGGGTTCTGGGAGGGAGAGGAGGTATCAGTTTTTAAAGAGTCATGCTTTTCGTGTTTATGTAACGAAAACTAAAATCTACTTTTTCCTATTCCCTCCAAGTACACACACACACCGGCAAACTTAAGGGCCCAGGATGATCAGGATAGAGTCCAGTGCACCGAGCAGCCACCAGGGGGCACTGCAGAGCAGCCCAGTCCCTGGCTGATAAAGGAGATGGGTCTTCTGCCTTTCTGTGTCCACAAAACGTCCCCATGAATCGTAGGAAATACTTTTGCTTTGCCTTAGAATGATCTTATAAAAAAATAGATTGTTAGAAAAATGAAGCGAAGATATTTGAGATGGAATCTATTCCCAAGGGTGTCATAAAGGGGAACAAGATTCATAGACAAATCGCCCTGTGAAGATGACTTCTCTACAGGTGGCTGTAAATCCACAGTTTTAGGGGTTAGGTGCCCAGATATGGAGATCCCAGAAAAGAGCTGAGACAGTGTGCCACAGAATTTGGCTTTAGAATATAAAAGTAGTTTTATTATGTGCTAAGGGAATAATCTTAAAAAGTCCTCACAAATGAATGGAAGTAGCATCATACTGTTTAGAAAATATATTTGAAAAGCATAATATATTTATGACTATTATGACTGGTTGAGTAAAAAGAAATTGAAGATTAACATGCTGAATCTAAAACTTAGTCATAGTAATAAAGTTTTAAAATAAGAAAATGAGAGGCAATTCCCTTCAGGGTAGAAAGGTGGAATAGGTTTCTGAGAGTTTTCAGTTACCAAGGATGATGTAAATCTGGATAAGGGAAGGAAAGAAGGATAGTCAGTCAAGAAACACCCAAGGGCCTGCTACAGGTAAGGTGCATGCAAAGTGCTTTGTGGGGAAATATGAGCATCACGATGACTCAACAAAAGCTGTTTAACCTCGTGTGGAAGATGATGAGAGCCTACATATGAAAAGTTAACTAAATAATAATTCACAATAACCTTAGAGTAAATTCTGGTAGTTTTAATATAAATAAGTTATGATAAATGAACAGACATGACTAGAGCAGTCTGAGAATTCTTCATGTAGTAGGTGTATTTTCATTCATCTAGTAAATGTTTATTGAGCATATGATAACCTCTCTACAGAAAAATGGCTTTACTTGATGCTGCAGATTTATATGTGTTTGGAGACTAAAGAGAGATTTCAGGCAGAAAGGTAGAGGGCCAGGAATGATTTTTGTTTTCCAGGATTCTGGAGAAGTCATTCTGGCTTACACAGAATATAAGAAATAGGAGGAGATATGGCTAGATAGGCTGAGAGGAGTTATCAAAGGCTTTCAATAGAAGGATAATGATTTTGAATTTTGAGGAGTTTTTAAAGGCTTCAATAGAAGGATAAAGATTTTTTAAAACATATTTTTATTAATTTTTCTTTTGAGAGAGAGAGAGAGAGAGAGAGAGAGAGAGAGAGAGAGAGAGAGAGAGAGAGAGAGAAACATTGATGGTACAGAACATCGATCAGCTGCCTCCTGCATGCCCTTCACCAGGGATCAAGCCCACAACCCAGGCATGTGCCCTGACCTCTTGGTGCATGGGTTGACATTCAACCACTGAGTCACACCGGCAGGACAAGGTTAAAGATTTTTTATTTTATTTTGTACAGAAGCCATAGATAAAATTTCAGGAGAAGATTTGTTGGCCATTTTGGACACAAAGATGATCATTCACTTCAAAATTCTCTCTGAGGTACTCCTTTTATTTTAAGGAATTTATTTCTATCTGCTTCCCATTTTCCTGGGATCTCCATATCTTGGGCACCTAACTCCTAGAACTGCTGATTTCCTGTGCTCTGAACAGGAGATCCCTAGGGTTGATGAACTGAAGTAGACATTTGGCCCAAGCTAGGAAGCCTGGGCTAGTCGTCTTTGGCTAGATTATGCACAGTAACAGCTCTAGAGATTCCTGATCACATCACATGTCAGCTGTGTGACTCTTCTCCACAAGGTCTTCCTCGCTCTCAGATCCAGGGTGCTTTCCCCGCTGAGCTCCAACAGGGCAGAGCTCTGGGTTCTTGTTTCAAACCGTAAAGAAAGGCGCCTTTTGCATTTTTGTTGGTGATTTCACTTTTTGTTTGTTTGTTTATTTATTTATTTTAATCCTCACCCTAGGATATTTTTCCATTGATTTTTTTTTTTTTTTTTTTTTTTTTAGAGAGAGTGAAAGAGAGAGGGAAAGACAGAGAAATATCGATGTGAGAGAAATACATCGATTGGTTGCCTTCTACATGTGCCCCCACTAGGGCCTGGGCAGGGGAGGAGCCTGCAACTGGAATTGAACCCAGGACCCTTTAGTTCACAGGCCACAGCTCTATCCACTGAGCCAAACCAGCTAGGGCTGATTTCACTGTTTAAAGGACCTCACGCCTCTTGCTGAAATGCTGTCTGCTGTGAGAAGGCTGTGATGTGCCTTGTGGAGAAAATAACTGGGTTAAGTAAGTTTTGTTCAAGCATGAGTTACAGTGCTGTCGGCAGTAAGTACAATGTGAATGTCTCAATAATACATATTGAAAAAAGTACCTTTAAACGGAAACACACATAGAGCAAAGTGAGAAATGTATTGGTTGATGAGAATGTGACTAGGAGCTCACAGGAACCTGATGCTGTATTTCCCCTGGGAGCAATGGCTCAGTACTGGCAAATTCAGTGTTTGTGACCAACTTTTAGAACACAGCTACCTTGAGTCAACTTTATTCAATCTGCACAACACTCTAAATTAGCTCCCCTTCTTTGAGTAGCACTCGGTGGTGAGGTTGCAGTGGGCACCATAGACAGACGCAGACCTGTCCTCTCTGCCTGGCCAGTGAAGCCAGCATCACACACTTGTGAGACCATTCATCACCTTCCAGTGACATCATAGACCCTAAGTGGTGGAGCAATCTAAACATGCACAAAACAAGGTGATGTCTTCTGTTTGTTTGTTTTGTTAATCCTCACCTGAGGATATTTTCCCACTGATTTTTAGAGAGAGTGGAAGGAAGGGGAGAAACACACCAAGAGAAACATCGATGTGAGAGAGACACATTGATTGGGTGCCTTCTGCATGCGCTCTGATCATAGTCGGGGATTGAACCTTCAACCAATGTACATGCCCTTGACCGGAATTGCACCCTGAGACCCCTAAGTCCTTGGGTTGCTGCTCTATCCACTGAGCCAAACCGGCTAGGGCAGGGTGATATCTTCTTTTGAGAGACATTTCTAAAGCAAGTGACAACTCTGTGCAATATTGCAGTGAGTGGATGGGGTGGCAAAGGGAACCCACAAACAAGGAGGTATTTTATTGAAAAGCTCCAAGGCCAGAGAAATAGAGACTTTGTAGTGTTGCTAATCGAACACACACTTGCTGGAGGGAGGTGTGGGCCACCGCTGTCCTTGTTTAGAGATGAGCCAGCAGAGACAGAGCAACTTGCAAAAACATCCTTCACCAATAATGAGAAACTAAAAAAAAAATCTTATTTACCATTGCAACAAAAAAAAATTAAGATACCTAGGAAGAAATTTAACTAAGGAGGTAAAGGACTTACATTCAGAAAATTACAGGACACTTAAAAAGGAGATAGAGGAAGACATAAACAAATGGAAGAATATGCCATGTTAATGAATTGGTAGAATCAACATCATTCAAGTGTCCATACTACCCAAAGCAATCTATAAATTCAATGCAATCCCCATTAAAATACCAACGGCATACTTCAAAGACCTAGAACAGACCCCAAATAGCTGCAGCAATCTTGAGAAAGAAGAACAGAGTTGGAGGGATCACAAAACCAGATATCAAGCTGTATTACAAAGCCACTGTTCTCAAAACTGCCTGATACTGGCACAAGAACAGACATATAGACCAGTGGAACAGAACAGAGAACCCAGAAATCAACCCAAACCATTATATTCAATTAATATTTGACAGAGGAGGCAAGAGAATACAATGGAGTCAAGACAGTCTCTTCAATAAATGGTGTTGGGAAAATTGGACAGATACATGCAAAAAAATGAAACTAGACCACTAACTTATACCATAGACAAAAACAAATGCAAAATGGCTAAAGGACTTAAATGTAAGATGGGAAATCATAAAAATCTTAGAAGAAACCATAGATAACAAAATAGTAGACATATGTCATAGCAATATCTTTACCGATAAACAAATGGGATTACATCAAAATAAAAAGCTTCTGCACAGCAAAAGAAACCATCAGCGAAACAACAAGAAAGCCCACTGCATGGGAGAACATATTTGCCAATGTTATCTCTGATAAAGGTTTAATCTCCAAAATTTATAGGGAACTCCTACTACTTAACAAAAGGAAGATAAACAATCCATTCAAAAAATGGACAAAAGACCTAAATAGACACTTTTTGAAAGAGGACATACAGAAGGCCTAGAGACATATGAAAACGTGCTCAAAGACACTAATCATCAGAGAGATGCAAATTAAAACAACAATGAGGTACCATCTCACACCTGTCAGAATGGCTATCATCAACAAATCAACAAACGACAAGTGCTGGCCAGGATGCAGAGAAAAAGGAACCCTCGTGCACTGCTGGTGGGAATGCAGACTGGTGCAGCCACTGTGGAGAACAGTATGGAGTTTCCTCAAAAATGTAACAATGGAACTTCCATTTGGCCCAGTAATCCCACTCCTAGGAATATATTCCAAGAAAACAGAAACACCAGTCAGAAAGGCTATATGGACCCCTATGTTCATAGCAGCACAATTTACAATAGCTAAGATTTGGAAACAGCCTAAGTGCCCATCAGCAGATGAGTGGATTAGAAAACTGTGGTACATCTACACAATGGAATACTATGCTGCTGTAAGAAAGAAGGAATTCTTACCTTTTGCAGCAGCATGGATGGAACTGGAGAGCATTATGCTAAGTGAAATAAGCCAGTCAGAGAAAGATAAATATCACATGATCTCACTCATTTGTGGAATATAAAGAACATCATAAACCTATGAAGAAAAATAGATACCGAGACAAAGAAGCATGAAACAGACTGTCAAACTTCAGCGGGAAGGCAGGGGAGGGTTTGGGGGGAGCATTTAAGAGATCAACCAAAGGACTGTATGCATGCATAAGAGCATAACCAATGGACACAGATACCAAGGGGGTAAGGGCATACGCCGGGAGCTGGGGGTGGGGAGGTCATGGGAGATAAATGGAGGAAAAAAGGAGACATAAGTATTACTATTTGTAATACTTTAAACTATAATTAGAATAAAAAAATTCTTCACTCAGGGCTTTGCTGGCCACCAGGGATTAAGATGCATGTAACTTTTCATCTGAAACCTGATATATTCGCTTCACTTTCCTGCTCTCCTCCACTCCCTGCCCCTCCTCACCCCCACTTTACACCCTGCATATTTTCATTGAACATTGTTTCTTGTATTTCACAGAGGACAGTAAATGGTTTCTCCTTGCCCAGGCCTGCTTGGGAGTCTTAGTTCCTCTTGCCCAGAGAACTAGGACTGGAGTGTCATCTTAAACAGACCAACAAAGGCAGCCTTGTGCCCAACAGGCTTTCAAGTCTAGAAAACCTTATGAATTAACTAGAGGCCACGTGCATGAAATTCATGCATGGGGCGGAGGGGGGGGGGGAGGGGGTCCCCTCAGCCCAGCCTGTACACTCTCCAATCCGGGACCCCTTGGGGGATGTCCAACTGCTGGTTTAGGATTGGGCCTAAACTGGCAGTCAAACATCCCTCTCACAATCCTGCACTGCTGGCTCCTAATCACTCACCTGCCTGCCTGTCTGGTTGCCTCTACCTGTCCCTCCCCTGCCAGCCTGATCACCCTTCACTGCCTCTACATGTCAGCTTGATCACCCATAACTGCTCCCCACTGCTGGCCAGGTCACCCCCAACTGCCCCCTCCCTGCCGGCCTGGTTGCTCCTAAATGGCCCCCCCCACCGGCCTGGTCATCCCTTACTGTGCCCCCCTGCCAGCCTGGTCACCCCAAACAGCCTGCTTGTTTAGTCGTTTGGTCGTCCCTCCCTAACCCCCCTGCCGGCCTAGTCATAGGCAGTCATCTTTCGGGGCGTGAGGGTTAATTTGCATATTACCTCTTTATTATATAGGAATGCATTCTGTATCATTAACCTCAAGGTCAGAGCAGGTGAGCTTGAGTAGACGCTGATGTCCAAAAGATTGAAATATGTAAAAAGTGGCCCAGAAATACGACGGGAAAACGGACATTGCAGCAACATTACCTCTCAAAACCTGAGGACTTTAAAACCATCTGCAGACCTGACTTACTTAGAAATTGCTTCATATCTATATGTTTATATATATATGTATGAATATCTGTATTTATATATATTTGTACACACACATGTTTGCGCCCTCTACTTATGGAGTTACTTTCAGAAGTTCAATTTTCTGCCTTGCCAAGATTCTTTGGTTGCTCTTGCATTGGTTTGTTTTTGTTAGACAACAGAATAAGCTGCGAATGTTTGTACATGTCCAGTAAATCAACGCATGTGTGCTGTCACAAAACCCTAAAACTGCCAATTCTTTATGTAAAGTTTGAATCACACTGGCTGACCTCAGAGTCCACTGCAATTGGCCCTGGTTTTCCTGTGTCACACCCTGTGCTCAGAGACTGCCTTTCTGTGCACACGATCACTTCCCGGTCTGTGATGAGCTACTAACCTAACTTCACTTGCAAGTACAACAGCCTGACTGGCTCCTGTTCATGCTGGGACATGGAGCCCCTTGGACAGGCAGACGGGACGCTGCTCCAGAGCAGCACGTGGCTGTGTGTGTGCTGCTGGTGGAAGCCTCACGAACTGTTCTGAGTCTGGACAAGCGAAGGGAGTTGCAAAGTTACACTGTGCTTTCTAAGTGCAGGCTCCATAGCCTGAGCTGGTGCTGAGTATGCATTTTCTCTTCGATCCTTTCCTCCTCAGACTCTCCTTATAAATGAGCCCAGCCTCCGCTATTTTCTGTCACCCACAACCCTGTACCTCACCTACAACCTCAGAGATGTCTCAGTGTAAGGTGTTTCCAGTATAAGTGCCTACACAGGCTTCCACAATACAGAGGTGTTTACCTATATGTTGTGGCTGCACAGACACCGGAAAATTCCTTGTCCAAACTCCCTCAAAACTCTCCTGCCAACGTACAAAATCTGTGGCATCATTACATAGTTTTTCAGTCAGCACCAGACATTTTTAAATGCTTTCTGGGGCACACAGGTCCACAGCCACCCCTGCCCCTTGAAGGAATTCCTATGAGAACAGGAGAGCCTCCTTGGAAATAAAATGAGGTTCCTTATCTCAATTTTGTCCAAATTCTGCTGGGGGATGGGGAGAGGGGTTCCAGAAAGGGGTGTTTGCTTCCTAAGAAAAGGGACAAAAGGATAGATTGCCATGCTGCCGGGACCCCAGCTTCCTTGCTTCAGCCCGAGGAGTCTGACAGACCAAAGATGATATTAGCAGGAGGATGGAGAGCCAGCAATAAGAACAGTAGGGCAGAAAGATGTAAAAAGACAGGTTCCCATGACTCAGTGAGATGTCAGCACCCTGAGCAGTGTGGATCTCCAGTCCTTTTGTCACCTATAAGAATGAAGAGTTTTCATTTCTCATCTATATAAAATTTCAATATATTTTACTCATGTAAGTATTGTTTCTTGCAGCTGAGTGCATCTCTAATTGACTCATCATAGGAAATACTGTTGTGCCTTTTGGAGCTGACAAAAAATGAACTGAAAGTCTCAGTGCCTTCCTGAGAGTCAGCCTGACGAGGTGGAGGGAACAGAGACTGTGCCAAGAAAACCTGTCCTCTGACCTCAGTGTTACCCTCCGAGGAGACAGTCCATAACTCCTACTGTCTGCCACCAGTGCTCTTGGCTGCAGCTGGTACAGGAAGTAGAATTTTTGAGGACCTGCCACGCTCCCCAGAAGATCTTAGTTGCAACTAAGATGAAATCACTTGAAACATTAAGACACCTGACCTAAATGAATACAATGATGATAGGAAAACTCAAAATTGCCAAGGCCTGGGCCAGTGCCACTTAATAGGGAAGTAACAAGTTACATATATAAGCCACTTAGAGACTTTCAAACTTTGGAGCAGCCACATAAAAAGCCCACAACTTTGTTAAGTTCTTTGATCCTTGGTGTCTTCGCCTGCAATGTGGCCCCAGTGTGAAAACAGGATGGAGTCAGGGAAAGGGGCCAGCCCCAGGGAGTCCCCCAAGTGTTAGGTACAAAGAGCACTGAAGCTGCTCTGTTTGGCTTCCCCGGAAATGTGGTCCTTATAGTCACTGTGAGAGAAACAAAGCCACTGGCCTGTGAACAAGTAAATTTGATGGTGAACCGAGCTATTGAACTAATGAGGCTCTGGGAAAAGTTAAATGATACGATAATCACCATAGCTTTTGCAACAGTTCTGTCATGAACTGCAATTTTATTGACTAAACAACATTTGAAAAACCATCTTGTTTTCTGAAACCACGTCTTCCCGCCTCTGATTACGTAAATTAACCAATGCACAAGGTTTCTGAAATGAGATAGGCAAAATCAGGATTGTTATGGTTGCATTTGTTATTTAAGAGATTGCAATTACACAAAATACTGATCTCCTGAATGCCAATATAACCACTGTGAGCATATAAATTTAAGAGTATTATCAATATCTTGTGGTGTTAAAAATGCAGTTGATAAATTTTATTGGTTAATTGTGTGTGTGTATGTGCGAGAGAGAAAGAATTTTAATAGAGGGCAGTAACATTATTTAATCTTCTTTTTCATCGAGCAAGTTTTCAGAATATATTTAAAATTCTCACCTCTCCACTTTCTTTATGGCATGCTTGGTTTTATGCTAAACGGAATTCAGAAGATTCTATTAATGAAGACGGTTTAATGCCTGTGCATTATTATAATGGACTCCTTTGTTCTACAGTTTCTCCCTGTGTCACAGACTAAGTCATTAATCAATGGGTGCTGAAAATAATTGTCTAGCTCTTAACAATCGTCTATTGTTGAAACATTTGGAATTTTAAGATAAAGATGTACAGGCTGTTCTGAAAAATGGTTTAAGATTACCCTTCATGGAATTGTGGACATATTGTTGGAAATGCCGAGCAGCTGACCTGGTTTTAATGCATTTTTGAGTCCCGTTGTTCAATTGCCTATTCAAATTGTGCTTGAAAAGTTGACTTCATTAATGTCAGGAGATAATGATTTTGTATTTTTTTTATTGAGCTGGCACAATTATTAAATGCAGAACTATCATCGGATTTTTTAGCATTTTAATCCAGAAGTGCAGCGTGTTAATAATCAGGATGGCAAATTTTTGTCTATCTAACATCATTTTTTTTTGGTACATGGCACTCCTGTCTTAGATGCTGCTATAAATAAGAGTCATGTTTCTCTGAATGATTACTATTCAGCAAGAACTATATGACTATAGCATGCTGTTTTAGTAGCTCAAAATTAGATACCTTTCTCATTGAAAATGGTGTAATTTGAAATGTCAATAAATACATTTCATGTCATCTCATACTATAGCAGATTACCACTTAAATCTGTCACAATTGAAGTCTAACTCACAGCCTAAAAGAAATGTGAATTCTAATTGGGGGGAAATGTGTGCCTGACTTTGTAATATAACTTACCTTTATGTAAATAGCTCTATCATTGACTATGTATTTGATTGTATGTCTAGCTCTGCCCAGTCAGAGCGTTCTCATGGGCAGTCTCCAGGCCTATTTATTTTTGGTATGGCACTAACCTTTTTAAAACACCTTAATGAATAATTATTGAGTGGCTTTTATTTAATGATTGCCTGGAACAAATACTATTTCTTTTTAAAAAATGTTTTTATTGATTTTAGAGAGAGAGAAGGGAGATGGAGAGAGAGCTCACAACTCAGGCATGTGCCCTGATCTGGAATGGAACTGGTGACCTCTCAGTGCATGGGATGACACTTGACCAATACCAGCCAGGGCAACAAATACTATTTCTTATCAGAGAAGAAATACATGCATTTCTCTCAGTCCCTCCAGGGCAATGGGACCTAAGGTAATTAATCTTTCTCCTCTTGTCCCTAACAATACATTAAATGAGCAGCCCTCTTCACTCTCCCTTATGCGCATTCAATGAATCTTCATCCCCTGTTATGTGTGAGGGGCCAGCTGGCATCAGCTGGTCCTTCTGTCACTTCAAAGTGTAGGAGGGTGAAGCCTATTGAGAGATCCTGATTATTCCAATAGTAAAATCTGTCTCTTGGGCAGCATCCTTGGGCAAATCAGCACCCAAATATTATCCCATTATTCCTTAATGTTGAAGGACAGACTGCTTTAGAATATGAGAGCTTGTATTTAGCATTGTACAGGAGATTCTAGCCAGTCCTATCAGTGCATTTACAGGAACAGGCTACGTGATATGCAATCTGCTGAGAAAGATGGCAATCTGTAGGTCAGGTCAGCAATGGAAACTCTAGGGAAGGATTTAATGCTGCCATTTTTGTTTGTTGGCATTTATTTATTTATTTATTTTTAATTTTAAATTAAATTTATTGGATGACATTGATTAATAATATATATATGTTTTAAGTGTGCAATTCTATAATACATCATTTGTATATTGTATTGTGTGTTTAGCACCCAGAGTCAAATCTCCTTCCATCACCATATATTTGACCCCCTTTACCCTTTACTATTCCCCGCTCATCCTCTTTTCCCTCTGGTAATCACTGTACTGTGGTCTGTGCCTGAAATTTTGTTTGTTTTATTTTCCAGAAAATCTCAGTGCTGTTCTTATGATTCTCAACTGATTAGATAAAGACCACCCATATTATTGGGGGCAATCTCCTTTACTTAAAGTAATTTTAAATGCTAACTACACCTACAAAATACCTTCATAGCAATATCTAGGTGAATATTTAATTGAATAGCTAGGCAGTGTTACCTGGGAAAGTTGACATAGAAATTCATACCAGTATAATAAAGCAAGAGAATAAAATAAAGGGCTAATGTATTTGAAATAATACATAAAACTATACTTATATTTACACATCACATGATATACTGTGTAGGCAACACCAAAGCCTCTATAAGAAAACTACTATAACTATTAAGTGAGTCTAGCAAGATTGCAGAGAGAGGTCAATGTTCAAAAATCAATGCTAGCCATGAGCACTTGTAAGTAGAAAAAAATGCCATTTACTAAATTGTGAAGTAATGTTAAATAGAAGCAAGTTTTGTATACTGAAAAATACAAAACTTTGATGAGACAAATTAAAGATCACCTGAACAAATGGAGAGACATACTACACTCATACATTGAAAGGCTTGATATTGTTATATCAATTTTCCCCCAATTGATCTATGGAATAACACAATCAATCAAAATCCTAGCAGGATCTTTTATTCTGGAAATTTATAAATGACCAAGAACAGCCAAAACAATTTTGAAAAGAAGAAACATGTTGGATGTTTCAAATGCTCAGATTTCAAGTTTTCTAATAAAACTAATATAGTATAAGACAGAGTGGTTCTGAATCAAGGATAGAGGTATGGATCAGGGGAATAGCATGAAGAGTCCAGAAATTGACCCAAACATGAATGTGCAGTTGATTCTCAACAGTGATGCCCAAATGGTTGCAGGCAGAAAGGGTAATCTTTAGACAAATGGTCCTGAAGCAGTTGGAAATCCAGGTGCACAAAAGTGAACCTTGGCCCAAAACTGGCACGCATAAAAAATCAACATAGACTAAGTTTATAGAAAACTATAAACTTCTGAGAGAAAGATTTATAAATATGAGTTAACAAAAACTGATTAGATAGGACAGAAAAGGCTAAAGAAAACCAAAACAAAAAAGGCCAAACAATAGAGACAAAAACATTAATGAATCAGGCTTTATCAGTATTAAAAACACCTGTTCTTTAGGACACAGGAAGAAATCCAGGACACAGGGAATGAGGGGTGGGTTGGGAGAATGTATAGGGAGACTTTTTAGAGCCAGGGGTGAGGAACCTCTTTTCTGCCAAGGGCCATTTGGCAGAAATAACATCATTCGCTTAATATAAATTTATGTTGCTATGAAAAAAGCTCCTGTATTTATTGAATTTGGAGTCCTACCTGCGGTTACCTTGGCAGGGCCAGACCAAATGATTTCACTGGCATTATATAGCCTGCAGGCTGGATGTTCCCCACCCCTCGTTTAGACAAATACCTAGAAGGACCAGTTGCTGTCTGCAGTTGGATTTTTACCTCAATGCTATAAATACTTAAGGTATTAAAGACTATAACAATATTGAGAGGCAATAAGGGTAGAGGTTATAATGTCCCTTATAAAACCAAGGAAAGGACCAATGTGATTTTTTTTAGCATCTCATGATTTACAATTGGAACAGGAGCTCATTATTGCTCCTACCTCACCCCAATGCTGAGGGTGAAACTCCCCCTTGGGCAGTCACTGAAGGCTGTGCTCACATATACCAACCTGAGCTACATTTTGGTTAATTTGGATAGTTCTTATGGGTGGAAATGAAGTGTTTCAAAATACATTTTTTTGTATTAATATAATAAATAAGGTTTTTATGCCACCAATGCATTCATTCCCCATAGATATACCATGGTAATTCATATTCCTGTTTCTTCATTAAGATGGCTTAAATCAGATATATTCTATGCTTATATGCTCATGTCATCAAGTTAGACTGTATTTTACTGGGTTCAATTTCCTTCTGACTGTGTATATATTCTGTGTATTGAGTGATTGCCTATTAGTTCCATTATCTAATTTGCTACCTAATTACTTGTCTTCATTCAGCAAGAACATGGGCAAAATAGATATCCTATCTAATAAAAGGGTAATATGCAAATTAATCATCCCTCTGTCACAAAGAGGGCGGCGCCCATAGCGGCCAGGGCGGGACACTGGGCTGGCGTTGCCCTGGTGACACGAGCCCAGCATCCTGCACCCCAGCCGTGTGGAGGGAGGGAGGGGCCTCTGGCCAGAGGCCGGGGCGCAGGATGCTGGTGTCATTGCAGGCTGGGCTGAGGGACCCCCCCCCCCATGCACGAATTTTGTGTACCAGGCCTCTAGTCTCTCTATATAAAAGGCTAATATGCTGTCTGTCTGACTGGTAGCTATGATGCGCACTGACCACCAGGGGGCAGATGCTCAATGCAGGAGCTGCCAAGCTGCAGTGACTTGACAGTGGTGGTTCTCAGGTGACACACCAGGAAACCAGAGAGGAGGGAGCCCAATTCCTCTCGGGGCTTCACTATTCCACCTTTGGCCATGGGTTATGTTGTTGCTGGGTCACTGTCAGCCCTGAATCTGGTTTACTGCACACTTGCGTTTGCAGTCCACACCCTGTACCACGGCAACTTTGTAGAGTCCCTTCTCGCACTCCGGGATGCCGGGGGATGTTGGAGAGCCGGTTTTGGCTGGAGGGATCCCGCTCAATCCGCAGATGCTCTTTGAGCCACAGCACCACCCCAGGTGTGGCTGGCCAGGGTGGGACCGAGGGAGGTTGGCTCCAGGGCGTGTTTGGTCCATCCTGCCCAGTCCCACCCCACAGGACACCTTCTAAGTAATTTCCTTTCAATGTGCACGAATCTGTGCACTGAGTCACTAGCTTTTAATAAAATGATATGGATGAATTTAAATGAACTACCGTACTTTCCGGTGTATAAGACGAGTGGGCATATAAGATTTTCCTGGGTTAAAAAATCGTCTTATATGCCGGAAAATATGGTAGATTTTTGTGGTTATTGCTCACATCATAGCTCTCCATTATCTTTCCTAAGCCTTATTAATCGTTTGGCTTCACCCATATGCCATATTGTTACAGGATTGCCTCAGATCCTAGGTGAGAAGTGGTGCCAGGCTGTGTCTGTCTCCCATCTGCTCCTTCTTGGGGCAAATCCATGGCTGTGTTGAAGCTTAGAGTGAAGTCACTTCTCAGGTTAAGTCTGTAGAGTATTAGGACTGTCAGGGACATTTAAGGGAACATGTCCCAAGCCTTCATTTTATAGATAAAGACCCTTAGTCTCTGAGAGATGTTAACTTAAGCTCAAGGGTTAGACCTGGGAACAGGATCCTAAATAGGACCACTACTCTTGAATTCTGCTGTTTCATTTGAGAGTTCTTCATGTCCTCCTCAAGGAAACGTGCCTTCTCGCAAACCCTGGACCCAGAGTTCTTCTTTACTTTTTAGGCAGTTAATCTCACTAACAAACTCACAGCTCTGGGAGAGATGTCCAAGGATGACAATCAAAATCAGACAACAGATATTTGCTGCAGTTAAAATACCCTCCTAACCAAAGACATAAACTAACAGATTTGCAAGGACTCTGAGTTAGGAAAATAAAGTTCTAATTGCCAAAAGTAAAAGCACAGAGTTTCTAGTCCTGTCTGTATCAAAGGAATGAGCAGGAAGTTACTTCAGATAGGTTTTGTATCAAACACAAAAGTGCTTTGAAATGTAGCACAGGAGGATACTCATTTCTTCTAGATAAAATCCTTATCATCTCTAGATCTTGGTGTTTTCATGTGCAAATCGAACTGGAGCCAGTTCTGATAATTCTAAATAGAAAAACCTGTGCCAGGTAGATGAACTTTAACACATTTTTGTTTAATGATTCAGAAGAAGGAAACTAGGGAGTATTTAATGTGATTTCTACTAAAAATTCTTGTTTTATTCAAGTGTATTAATGCCAACACAATATTGATTCTTGCAATGTATTTAATAACTTGACAGGTCTTAGAAAGTAGTCATTGGTGTTTGTTCAATCACTGGGATGCAAATTTGTAGAACGTAAAGCACTCAATAAACATGCACTTTCTGCCCATAAATCAGGACATTTTGGACACAGTGTTTAGAAGCTGGCTGCACTAATTGCATTGACATTTGACTTATAGTCAGAGATGGAATTATTGTGTATACTTACCTGCCAGGACTTGTGTGTGATAGTCTTCCATCCCCGTATTTCACAGTAGGGCTCTGTTCCTATCACAGATGGAGATACAACAAGAGAATACCAAAATTCATCTGCTTCTTAACTTTCCCCTTTTTGGAGATGATTTGGAACCATAAATTAAAGCTGTACTTGAAAATATGAACTGAGTAAACCAATAAGAAAAGAAAATGACAGTGAAGGAAAGTAAATCCAAGACCCCTTTTCAGATCATAGTTCCTGAGTGTTGGGCTGTTTCTGTAGATACAAAAGGGTGGCCTGTGTACATGTATTTAGTGCAGTGATGCTCCAAGCTTATTCAAATTGTGCCTGGAAAGAAAACTCTATTCACGTATTGGAGTAATTTTTTGTTTTGTTTGTTTTTTGCTGTTACTTTATTGGACATGAACAATCATTAAATAAAAAAATCTCCTTGCCCTAGCTGGTTTGGTTCAGTGGATAGAGCATAGGCCTGCAGACTGAAGGGTTCCGGGTTTGATTCTGGTCAAGGGCACATGCCCGAGTTGTGGGCTCGATCCCCACTGGGGGTGTGTGCAGGAGGCAGCCAATCAATGATTATCATCATTATTGTTTCTATCTCTCTCTCTCCCTCTCCCTTCCTCTCTAAAAATCAATAAAAATATATTTAAAAATATCCCCTTAACTTATGTGAAAATTTAAAATAAAAACATAAAAATTTATAGTAATAATAATGATGCAAATCTAATAATTTTTAGTCTATTGACTTCTACTTAAGAATTTTATGTATTTTGTACTTTTTTCCTAGCTGCATCTCATAAATAAAAGGCTTGAAAGTGATTATCGGCCAGCTGGGAATATGTGGAAATATAACTCAGTTTTAGTGTCTAATATGGGACAGAGAACACAGTTAAGATCAGTTTATTTTTATGTTCCCTTCTACTTGACTGGCATATATAAAGCGACTGAAAAATCCATATTGGAGGCATGAAAGAGACAAATGGCTTTGCCAAGAGAGATTCTGTTTTGTACAATGAATGGTTCTGGTGAGTGATATTTCGCTTTTGACAATGATTATTTCAATGGCATGTTGCCCATCTTACAACTGGAAAAACCCAAGGGGAATGTATCTCCGTGCCCCTCCCCCCCCACTTACCCCAGCAATTGTTTAGTTTTATGTGACTTTTACTCTTGACCTTGTCCCTGAAAATAATGCTTCCTCCACATTTATTTTGGGACCTCTTCATTTTACAGTATTTCACCTGGATTTCTTTATAGCCCTCACCTTATTTTTTTGTGCTGTAATCTTCCTTTCTTCCCGACCTTAGGAATTCTGACAGGCTATAATGCTGGACCAAGACCAAGGAAAGGTAATGTAACAGGGTGTAACAGGCTTTTTTCTCAGGACTCACAGAGGAAACAACAAAAAGTCAATTGCTGAAGTCCAGGTTTGGAGAGCCTTCTTGGAAGCAAACATCTACACACAAGAGTTGGGAGTTTTAGTTGACAATAAGTTTAATAATGAGCCACTACTGTGAGGTTTGAATGTTTTAAGAAAGTGACATTGATAACTTATAGTCTATCCAGAGAAGAATGATCAGGACGATCCAGATCATCAATCTATCAATAACTACCACTGTCAGTCCTATTGTGCTTGATCCACTGAGAGGGGCAGAGGTAGCTCTGTCTGGTTTTGCATAAAGAGGACATGAAGGAGAGTCCTAAAATCTGCTTTCAAGTATTGGCATCTATATTTCAAGATAGCTGCGGCACTTCACTCCATGTAGCTCGAAAATGGACTGAGATTAATGTTCACACATTCATAGAAACCAATTTTGGTATACAGTGTAAGTCTTTCTTAATTAAGGGCATCAGCTCTCAAGGAAGATTTCTGGGAAGGAGAAGGAGACATGCACTGTGTGGTGAGTGTTTGCTGAACCTTAGAGATGATATACGTTTACTGATGGTATATGAGGCAGGCAGGAATCCTAAGAGGATTTCAGCTGTCTGGCTAATCCCAAAATGAATGCGGACACTGTATGGGGCCCTACCCTTTTTCCTTATATTTGACTTTAACAGGAATATTAGTGTCAAATAAAAAACAAACCAGGACCCAGGCAAAAAGCAACTTTATTTGAAAAGACTATTGCAATAAAGTTAGGGTAGGGGTATTACAATCAAGAGCAGGGTCTGACCTTAGCATCTATGAGGATTTCAAAGGCCAGGCAGAGCAGAATTTTCTATTACAGGGAGGAGGGTGTATGGCTAGCAAGTATGCGGTGTTGGCACCAACGAGGGTGTCGTCACATGGGGAGCAGCCAAGGCTTTCCTCTGAGGTCAGCTGATTCTCAGATGTGCTGTTGGGAGCATTCTTTGGCGTTCTGATGTAGCTCAAGCTCAAAGGTCAGGGTCAAAACCAAGGTCCAGGGGGTGAAAAGCCTGGCTGAGGTTTGGACAAGTCAAGTTGTTGGGCATTTTGTCCAGATTGATCCATGGGCTGAGCAGCTCAGCTGATCATTCATTAATGGGGAAAAGAGTGAGATCTGGGGAAGATATTCCCTCAGTCCCAGGTACAGATGGAGTTATCCACAAATCTTATATGGTGGGGCCTTTTAACTGTGGGTGTTGTCTAGCACTACAGGGCTCAGGCCAAGTTAACAATAACAGTAGAGATTTAGTGAGAAACCTTGGTCTACCTCTATGAAGCCCAAGCTTTGTCCTGGTGCCAGGACAACCTGAGTATGTGCGCACCTCTTGGAGGTGTGGGGTCTTAGAACTCGACAGGGGTGTGGTGCAGTGTTAGGGGGGCTTCCCATGGGGAAAACCTCCATGGAATCTAGGCACCATGGTGGCAGGGGAGAGTGTCTCAGGAGGGGTTCAGCTCTGACCTTAGCTACAAGGAGGGGCCCTGGAATGTTAGGAACTGCAGAGCTATCTTGGGAAGTGGGGGGCTGTTATTTTTTCTCCTAATGAATCCCCCCCTGTCTGTGGCCACCCCTGAAGAGGTGACTTTGTTAGTCAAAGGCATTCCTAGAAGTGGGCAGGAGTGCCATTACCACCTCACACTCAGAGCATCAGGGAAATTGGCTCACCTGCCCAGGTAAAGGTATCTGGATAGGGCTCCTTCTAGCAAGATGACTGGGATCAATCTTCCCCAGTGTCTGTCATCGGAAAACATATTAGCAGTGATATTTGGGTTGAATCAACATTATACTACCTGGATTTCTCTAATTAGGCAGTTAATTCCAACTAGATGAAAAAAATAAACATTATCACAGACCATAGAGACAGGACACTTAAGTATTTCTGAATGGATATTGTATTGGGTCATTTGGACACCAGGAGAAGACACATTTATAAATCAGTAAAACATTCAGTTTATGTCCCAAATCATTTTCCATATCTGCTTGTTTCCTTTGTGTGTGTGTGTGTAAGCCACACCCATTTTGGGAGGGGAACTGGCATCAGACTGACAGTGGTTCAAACCCCTACTCTGGCATCACTGCTAGACAACTAGCAAGTTAGCTAACATCCCACCTGAAAGGGGGACTAGAAATGGCTGTGAGAATTAAATCAGTTGACATGTGTAAGCACAGCATCTTCCACGTGACAGGTGCCTGATACACAGTGGCTATCATTGCTGTTATTCCTGTCATTTCCTTAACCACCATGCCTGTTTCATGTCTATCCAGAGTGCACATGTTCTTCAGACCAGGTGTTCACTTGTCCCCTCAGATCCTACTCTTGTGAACTCACATGACTTATCACATGGTCACAAAACTTAGCACTGAATCATAGGTGGTGGTTGGTTGTTCCAAGTGTGATAATCCCTGCCCCCCACTTCAATTATAAATATTTGGAAGTTGTAATCATTGCATATCACACTGGCCCTTGGTTAAATTTTCTCGGCAGTGTGAGAGGAAGTAATTTCTGTTGAAGGGATGGCTGTCTCCAGGCACTATGCCTATAATGTGAACTACTCGTACATGTGACTCTTTCCTTTGCCTGGTGACCCGCTAAGAAACAACAGACCACTAAGATCCTCTGAGGATTTTAATTCTAAGCCTCTTTAAAAAAATAGCTCAGCTGGTGTGGCTCAGTGGTTGAATGTCAATCTATGAACCAGGAGGTCACAGTTTGATTCCTGGTCAGGGTACATGCCTAGGTTGTGGGCTCCATCCCCAGTGTGGGGTGTGTAGAAGGCAGCCGATCAGTGATTCTCTCTCATCATTGATGTTTCTATTTCTCTCTCCCTCTTCCTTCCTCTCTGAAATCAATTAAAATATATTAAAGAAAATAAAAGGATATGTAATGGGTTGCATCTGTGAATTGTAGACATTTAGAAAAAAAAAAAAAAAAACAAACACAAAACCCCACAAAAAAGTGATTTTATTTTAAGAATAATAACCATTTTTAACCAATGCAAGTTAGTTTGTAAGTTATATTGTGGCTGCCTATGTATGAATGCCTTAAATAGGGACTTTCCCCCTCTTTGTAAATTGGATGTACATTTTTACAGTAAAAATCAAGTACAAAAAGAAAAAAAACGAACAGGAAAAGCTCATGCTGACCCTAGAATAATTTTCATCATGAATTGAATTAAAAAGTTTTTTTCCTAAATATCCCAAATAAAAAAAGGAGGCTTTTTTTTTTTTTACTCTAAAATTGATAGCAGTAATGGCCATCCTTGGATAGATTTTTTTTCTAAACTATGGCTATCAGAATAAAAGTTTAAAATATGGTCAAATATCAGATAAGAATTTCAACCACGCTGTGTCTAACCATAATAAAATGTAATTATATTTTTTCAATATTTTATTAACAACAAAGTCATATTATGATAGCAAGACATATTAGCATATTTATAATTTTACCCTCTGTGACCAGCCCGCAACTTGCAGGCTTCCTCATTTGAACAATCTTTTGTTTAACTGTAAGTACCTTCCCATTGCTAACAACACCACTGACCCCAATGTCAGGCAACATTATCTACTCAGTAATTTGCACCAATAGCCTCATTGTATTTCATTTAGCAGAATGCTTATCAGGGAGAGACAGGAACAGAGAAACCCACAGCATTCTGAGAGATAAATGGAAGTCATAATAACAAAAAGATAGGACGTCAGGAAGCAGATTGGCAGGGCCTGTGGACAGGTGACAGAGAGACCTGGTATTTAGCCGTTTGATGGTGGTGATAAACCAGAATTGTCCCTGGACTGCCCCTGCGATGAGTGGCCTTGGGTTGGGAGTGTGAGGGTCACAATTCTTTGCTCCAAATTCTAGGTGTGTAGGAAACCCGGTTGCTGGCTTTGGGAGGTGGAGGAAAAAGTGGGAGCTAGTTATAACAAAGCTAATTTAAAGGTCTTTGAAGCCTTGAAGGGAACTCCTGAAAAGTGTTGATTTGATGAATCTTTATTGGATATCTTTTTTTGTGCCCCATCTCCCATGGTTTCAAGATTATGTTTAGTGGAATCAGCTGGAAGGACTGGCTCTGGAGTGAGGCTGCTTGTGTTCAAATCCTGATTCTGCCCTTTGCTGGCTGAGTGGCCTCAGAGCAATTACTGGATCTCTTGCTGCCTCCGTTTCCTCACATGGGAACAGAAATAGGACCTTTATCCCCGGGAGAGACTGAACACACAAATGGACGATGACCAGACCACAAAGACAATAAAACTCTGACCCGCAGTCTTTAGCCACCAGCCAGAGAGGCCAAACACAACCTCTTCAGCAATGGACTCCCAAAGGCCAGGAAGCAACCAGTAACTGGCAGATCTCCTAAATTTTGCTCTGGCTTCCAACTTAGAAACAACCAGAGAAAGCCAAATGTGTTTTCCCTAAGCAGTCACACAGGGCGCCTTTTTCTAGTTGGCTGCTTCCAGCAGAGCACACCTGGGTCCCGCTCCTGCCCCAAGAAAGCTCTCCCCTTCTTTGCCTGCCTTCAAGTCTCTGTATGGTGGCTGGTCCCTGCTACCACAGCTCTTGGTGAGTAGCCTTTGCTTGCTCTCATTTGGGTGGCCTTTATGTGTTCATGTATGGCTGGATAGTGCTGGAACATAGTACTGAGGAAAAGTTAGTTTTAGACAATCTTAGTCAGATGTTTATGAACATTCCCAAGATACTAGAATGCTATGCAATTCATAACTTCCTGCATATGAGTCCATTCAGAAGATGGCAGACTGCCACCAGTGAAATATAAATAAATGTGCTTGGTCAAGAAAGGAGAGAGAGAGAGAGAGAGAGAGAGAGAGAGAGAGAGAGAGAGAGAGAGAGAGAGAGAGAAGGTGTTATTGGAAAGTACAAATGATTCTAGCTGATCCTTTACCTAAGGCATTCTTGGCCAAAATTGTCTTATTTTTTTAAAGCAACATAATGGCAACCACACTTTGGATGAGAACTTATAAAGACAGAGAGTTGAGTAAACCACAACAAAACTAATTTAAAAATTGCTAAGCAGCTCCTTATGGCAAAGTAATAGAAATTGGTGCTTGGGTAATGTCCAGAGCCCCAGGGAGCCAAGAGGGCCCTGGAGGCCATGAAGGACATACAAGAACCCAATGAACGAGGCATGGAGTCAGCCAATAGGAAATTCCCAAGGTCTTTAATCTTTTGCAGTTTAATGATGATGTGTCTTGATATGGGCCTCTTTGGGTTCATCTTGTTTACCAGGGTCGTCATTATTTTCTGTGGACTTTACATTGTTTGCTATGTGATGCCACCTGCCTTCCCTCTTCCAAAACATTATTAAAGTTTGCAATGCCCCCATGTGCTTGGCATTTACACCAAATTGTGTAAAAGTGGCTCATGTTCCTTATCACAGCATCATTGCCAACAAAAGGGGAAGATCAGGTGTGAGCGAGGTGGAAGAAAAAGTCAGCAGGGATGAGTTAGGAAGGGGTGTCAGGACTCCTGGATGGGACACCATACCTCCAAGTCACCTTGTATGGAAGGCATGGTCCAATTTTACTCAAATCTCAAGGACAGGATCCCAACTGATGCTAAGCTAAAATTTTAACTCAAAAAAGTATAATAAAAAAGAAAACCAGGTCATATGTGATTACTTTTTCAAACTAAAACCAAAGCCCACAGATTTCTTCTGGGCTATATGTGTGGATATTTAAAGCCATCATGGTTTCCCATCAGTGGCTATTATTTCTCTGTTGCATTCAAACTACAAAATTTATTGTTAATGGAATTGCCTTTGAGTATTATATTAATAAACACAAAATTATAAACAATCTGAAATATTATAATGAAAAAATTTCCAGGACCATTAAATTATGGAAGAGAAATAAGATTAAAAACTAAACCTATAAATATATAGGAATATAAAAAGATTCACATATATAGGAGTATGTATAGGTACACACATACTTACATAGAAAGAGTTATTTTACTCTTAGCATTTTTGACACCTTTGATATTTTGTTATAGTGCTATATTGCCCAGACAAAACTTGGCATTTTGTAGAGCATTTTTCAAGGGAGATTTCTTAGTTTTGGATTTTTGTTTTTGCTATGAGTAATGACTGAGAAGAAGTTGGAAATGTAAGGTTTCAATATCATTTTTAATTTATTGGTTGGAAATTAAATGGCTGTATTTAGTTACGGTTATCTGAAAATTGTGGGGCAATAATTTTGGCAAATGTCAGCTGAACCAAAGCATGACTGCTTTGTGGCAAATACATAATGAAAAAGACACCATAGGCAGTAGCAGGGTGAAGGTTTTAGAGACATGAATTTCGACCTGGCTCTGCCATTTGTGGACACTGCATGGTGGGCTGGCTATTTAATTTTTTGAACTTCACTTAACTTGTGAGAATGGATAGTAATAATTACCTTTTACGGATTATTTTCTCAGTGTCTGGCTCACATGAATATTAATAAGTGGTAGCAATGTTTATTATTATCATTATTACTGGTGTCATCATCATTATTATTATCATTATACTTGGTAATAGGTTGAATGTTGTTGACTTTGTTTTGTCTATTGGTCTAATCCGAGCTACTTTAGAACCTCCTTTAATCTTCCCTGGTTAGAATATCATGTTAACCTAATGGGCAAGAGTATTTAAGTTTATGAGGTGAGATCCATTCCCTCAAAGTGCTCAGATGTTAATATTGCCTTTTCTCATAATCTGAAAGGGAAGCAATTACAGAATCCTAGCAATTTTCTGCTGGGAAGGACTTCAAATAATTCTTGAATCCCCACACCCCAACTCCCACCCTCCAGCCACCATGTGTCTGAAGATACTTAGGCCGAGGAAAAGTATGTTTTATAAAGTCACACTGCTAATAACTCCCTGCACTAGAGGGAGGACAGGAACTCTGGGCGACCCTGGCAGGGCTCACAGCTTGGGCAACAGAGCACACAGGTGGGCTCGCGAGTGTTCCGGCAGGGACCACAGCAGCCTTCTCCGTAGTGTCCAAACATCTGATACAACAAAAGTTAATTACCCACAACCAGCCAAGTGAAAAAAAAAATCTTAAACTGTTACTCATGGTAGAATTTTTGTGGTTTCCATGGTAATGGAAGGGTGTGAGTTTTCAAATAGAGCAAACTTGCACAAGACATGTATTTGGTGATTTTTCTCCTAAGTGGTTAATCAGGGCAGATTCTTGATGATGTTACTGGGAGTTGAATGCCAGAGAAAAACAAACTGTTTCTGTTCTACCCAGTGAGCACCACATTCTACAGGTGTTATGAGCTCCCTCTGCTCTGGGCAGGGAGGCAAAACACAAAGGGCTTCATCTTCTGGGTACTTCTGATGTACCAGAAGGAAATTACTCTCCAACACCCTTTGACTGGTGCAAAACTTTGAACAGAAGATTCACAGGTAGGGTCTGTGGCTGCATCCAGTAACCAGTGGTCCTGCTTTTGACCAAATTGCAAACAAAAAACTAACCAAGAAACAAGCACTGACAGGACCATAACAATAGCAAAATGCACCCATGTTTTTGTCCGCTGAAGCTGACAATTACTTTGTGCTTGGACACAGTAAGACTTTTGCTCACTGTTGAAGCCGGTTAGGTCTATAAGTTTTACTATGCTATTTTCTTCACTTTTATGTTTAACATAATAAAAGTGAGAAAAGATAATAAAACTACATCATTGAGCTTCAAATAGTGAAATGTCCTGTACTGTGAACTGGCAAAGGGCATGTGCTGGACTGATGCTGGGTGCATCTCAGAATGAAAGGAAGAGCTGAACATCATTCTTGAGGAATGATTTCAACCTAGACACCTTGTGGGACATCTTAGCAGCCCAGAATGACCCCTTCCCAAGAACACTGCAGGGAAATGCACTGGCCTAACCACCTCCTCTCTGCTCAAGACCTCTTCTTGATTAGACCAGCTTGGATAATATTCCACTCCTGGGAACAGGGTGATTTTTTTAATACTAGGCACGAGTAATGAAGATGTGAAAAAGTCACAGGATTTATCTGAAGAACTCATGAAATGAAAAGACAAATGTTGGGAAATGACCAAAATTGAAATACATGCAGTGGGAAAGATAAAAGGTAGATGGAGGGAAGATGAGTGGAGAGAGTGTGGAATTCCTCACAGAGGGACCTGGGTCTTGAGGAGAACTGGGTGTTTGTAGTTTGTGGCAGGTAATCTTGGAGAGAAGCATTCATGTCACACATGTGCTGAGGACTCAGGCTGGACATCCCCCTGATGCTCTTCTGGGACAGAGAATGTTCCACATGCACATAAATGTTCTTTTAAAAAATATATGGTATATTTTCATTGATTTCAGAGAGGAAGGGGGAGAGAGAGAGAGAGAGAGAGAGAGAGAGAGAGAGAGAGAGAGAGAGAGAGAGAAACATCAATGATGAGAGAGAATCATTGATCGGCCACCTCCTGCACTCCCCTTATTGAGGATTGAACCCAGAACTTGGGCCTGGGTCCTGACCAGGAATTGAATCATAACCTCCTGCTTCAGAGGTCAATGCTCAACTACTGAGTCATGCTGGCTGGGCCACATAGATGGTCTTAAAATACAATTCATTATTTGGTTATGTTTAGAGTATGATTTATTGTTGATGTCTTTTCCATTCCTTTTGTCTACTTGCTGTATTCTAGGTTGAGAGAAACATATGAAAATCTGTTACTGGTACAATGTCTCTGTCTCTAACTTTGTATTGCCTGTAGTTTCTTCATTACAAACATTGTTACTGTTTTATCATTATACTAAAGGCCCAGTGCACGAAATTCGTGCAGGAGAGGGGGGTCCCTCAGCTCGACCTGCACCCTCTCCAATCTGGGAACCCTCAGGGGATGTCCTACTGACAGCTTAGGCCAGCTCCCTGGGGTTCTCTACTCTCTGCGGGGCCTGCCTGTTCCATACCACAGTGATGGGCAAGCAGGCCCTGCTGGGTGCTGCCTGCTGGCCACACTTGCCTGCTCATGGGTCACCGTGGCGATGGCCAAGCAGGCCCTGCTGAGTGCTGCCTGCTGGCTGCACTTGCCTGCTCACAGGTTGCTGCAGCTACGGCCAAGCAGGCCCTGACCACCCTGGAGTTGCCGGTCCAGCCCTGCCTGGCTCCCCGGGCCCCACAGCAGCCATGGCCACTGCCTCCCTCTCCAGCCCTTGAAGCAGCCTCCGGAGCTGCTGACCAGGCCCTCCCCCAGCACAGACACGCAGAGGCCCCTGCTGCCCCGCCCCCGACGCTGCATGTGCAACCTCTTCCTGTCCAGTTGACCAGTTATGGTGTCCCAGTTAATTAGCATATTTCTCTATTATATATTTAATATGTATATTAATGACTCCTAGATCTCCATTGTTAATCATAGCCTTCAGAGTTGTGAAGTCTCCTTTGTTTTCTCATTAAATGCTTTACCTTCTGAGTTTCTCTGCATTCTGGCCAGTGTTTGTCAAATACAAAGTTGTGACACCTGCTTAGGTTTCATTTTCATTTACCTGGCACTGCTATATTCATTTTCCCCCTTTAATCTCTCTAGAATACTGTTGTTCATTGGTGTTTCCTCTATAAGCATGATGTATCACAAATACCAGAAATAAAAGAGAGAGTTTTATTACAAGTTTAGTAAACATTAAAGGAGAAAATATTCTGAATAAGTTAATGGCAACAGACTGAGCAACTTAGATAAAAGTGGCACATTCATCAAGAAATAAAATTAACCAAAACTGAATCAAGATGAAACAGCAAGTATTAATAGCCCTATAGCCAGTAAAGAAATTTAATTAATTATCAAAAACCTTCTCACAGGGAAAGCTCCAAGCCCACGTGGTTTCACTGTAAATTCTCCCAAATATGTAAGAGAGGAACAGCACAAATCTTATACCACATATTTCAAAAATTTATAGCAGAAGGAAACACTTCCCAATCAGAAAAAAAAGAAGGAAGAAAGTTTAAGAAGTATATTTTCTCATGAATATCAACCTAAAAACAAAAATCACTTATGAGCATAGATGCAACTATCATGAATGATTTATTACCAAGCCCAATTAAAAGAATAATAAAGAAAAGCCACATAATCATTTGAATAGATGCAGAAAAGCATTTGACAAAACAACACCCTTTAATGTTAAAAAAAAAAAAAAGGCTCAGCAAAATTCTCGGGAAATTTACTAACCTGCTAAAGGTTATCTATGAAAAATCTATAGCTAATCTCACATTTAATGCTGAAATATTGAATCTACCGTATATATATTAATAATTGTACCAGAGGTCCTAGATAATATTGCTATAAATAATATAAAATACAGCCTAGCCAGAGTGGCTCAGTTGGTTTGAGTGTCCTCCTTCACACTGAAAGGTTGCCAGATCTGTTCCTGGTCAGGACACATACCTGGGTTGTGGGTTTGATCCCTGGTCAAGGCTCGTGCAGAGGGCAACTTATGTCTCTCTCTCACAGTGTTATTTCTCTCTCTCTCTCTCTCTCTCTCTCTCTCTCTCTCTCTCTCTCTCTGTCTCTCTTTCTCTCTCTTTCTTCTTCCCTCCCTCCTTTTCCCTTCCTTTCTCTAAGCATCTCTTTGGATGAGGATTAGAAAAAACCCCAGCACTAGCTGGTTTGGCTCAGTGGATAGAGCATTGGCCTGTGGACTGAAGGGTCCCCTATTCAATTTGGTCAAGGGCACATGCTCTGGTTGTGGGTTCAATCCCCAGTAGGGGGCATGCAGGAAGCAGCCTGATTAATGTTTCTCTCTCATCATTGATGTTTCTATCTCTCCCTCTCCCTTTCTCTCTAAAATCAATAAAAAAATATATTAAAAAACACCATAAGTGCTATATCTATTTAAAAAGAAGTAATAGTACAATTTTCAGAGTATTTTTTAATGAAGATAGAAAATCCTAAATTATCTACAAAAAACAACAACAAAAACATACATAACTGAATTCAGAAGATTCCAGGATGCAAGTTCAGTATAAAAAAGCCAATTGTATTTCTATATGAGCAGCAAAATATTTACAAATAAGATTTTTAAAATCCCGTTTAAAATACTTTCTATAAAGGTAAAATACTTGGCAATAAATTTAACAAAAAATATGCAAGATCTTTATACAAAAATTATAAAATATTAATGAGATAAATTAAGAAGACCTAAATAAACGGTGGATTTTCCATTTCATGAATTAATAGGAGTAAATATTTAGATGGCAGTTCTCCATATATTGATAGATGGTTTCTATGCATTTCAAATCAAAATCACACAAGATGTTTTTGAAGAATGAATAAATAGATAATAAAATTTATATGAAAAAGCAAAAGGTAAAGACTATTAGAACAATCATGAAAAATAACAACAAACTTGGAGTATTTATGCTACCTAGTGTCAGACTCACCTCAAGGTGCTGTAATCAAGACAGTGTGAAGGGATTAACTAAAAAAACCTCATAGACATAGACGACTGTATGGTGACTGCCAGAGAAAAAGGTGGTGGGGGAGGTAGAAGAGGGTACAGGGGTAATAAACAGTAATGGGAGGACACTTGGTTTGTGATGGTGAATACACAATACAATAAAAAGATGATGTATTATAGAATTGTAAAACTGAAACCTACATAACTTATATACTTTTATTAACCAATGATACCCCAATAAATTCAACAGAAAAGTTAAAGAGAAAGAGAGAAAGAGAGAGAGAGAGAGAAGTATCAGCATCAATATTAGCTAATGAATAAAGTAACAGAACCAAGAGCTCAGAAACAGACCTGTACTTTAACAAACATTTATTTGATCTTCAACAAAGGCACTAAACCAGGGGTCCTCAAACTTTTTAAACAGGGGGCCAGTTCACTGTCCCTCAGACCATTGGAGGGCTGGACTATAGTTTTAAAAAAACTCTGAACAAATTCCTATGCACACTGCACATATCTTATTTTGAAGTAAAAAAACAAAACTGCAAAAACATCCGCATGTAGCCCGCAGGCTGTAGTTTGAGGATGCCTACACTAAACCATGCAGTAGACAGTCTTCTCAATCAATGGTGCTGAAACAATGCTATCCTCATTGACCCCAAAATAGATTTCACCTACTAGACTTCCCACTGTATACAGAAACCATTGGGAATGCATTATGCATCCTATCTAATAAAAGAGCAATATTCAAATTGGCCATACCTCCACTACATCCAAAAGCCACACCCACCAGCCAATCAGGAGCGAGTATGCAAATTAACCCAACCAAGATGGCTGCAGCCAGAGAGAGAGCAGGAGGCTTGGGTTTCCCCAGCAATGGAGGAATCCAAGCTTTATGCCTGCCCTGGCCTGCCTTGGCCTCCGCTCAAGGCTACAAAGTTTCAATTATAGAAGAGAAATAAATCCCAACAGAAATGGCTGCAGCCACAGAGAGAGCAGGAGGCTTGGCTCTGCTCAAAGCTACAAAGTTTCAATTATAGAATATAAATAAATCCCAGATACCAGGGCCTCCACTTGGGTCGCTGGGGTGTGTGGCTGGCCTGTAAACCACCACAGGTCCCTCACCCAGGCCTCCCCATGCCCCAAGGGAACCCCAACCCTGATCTGGGATACCCTTCAGGACAAAGCAGCTGGCCCCCACCCATGCACCAGGCCTCTATCCTATCTAATCCTCCTATCTAATAAAAGAATAATATGCAAATTGACCATCACTCCAACACACAAGATGGCTGCTCCCATGTGGTCAAAGATGACTGACTCCATGTGGACACAAGATGGCCACCACAAGATGGCCAGCAGAGGAGGGCAATTGGGAGGGACCAGGTCTCCAAGGGATGGCAGTTGTGGGCAATCAGGCCTGCAGGGGAGGACAGTTAGGGGCGACCAGACTGGCAGGGGAGGGCAGTTAGGGGCAATCGGCCACCAGGGAGCAGCTTGGTATCGATCAGGCTGGCAGGGGAGTGGTTAGGGGGTGATCAGGCTGGCAGGCAGAAGCGGTTAGGGGCAATCAGGCAGAGGCAGGCAAGCAGTTGGGAGCCAGCAGTCCTGGATTGTGAGAGGGATGTCCAACTGCCCGTTTAAATGGGCAGTCAGACATCCCTCAAGGGGTCCCAGATTGGAGAGGATGCAGGCTGGGCTGAGGGACAGCCCCCCATGCACGAATTTTGTGCACTGGGCCTCTAGTAGGAAGATAAAAGTTTTAAACTTACACTGAGTGGCCAGATTATTATGATCTCTGAATGCATAATAATCTGGCCACTCAGTGTATATCCTATATAATAAAAGTCTAATATGCAAGTTGTCCCCTCGACCAGGAGTTCAACCAGCAGGCAGGCCAGCCAACCTTGCATGTCCCCTTCTCCTGGCCAAGCTGGCCAGACCCCACCCATGCACGAATTCATGCACTGGGCCTCTAATACACACACACACATGCACCGGGCCTCTAATATATATATATTGAGTGGCCAGATTATTATGCATTCAGAGATCATAATAATCTGGCCACTCAGTGTATATACACTTAGTAAGTAGCCTTAAACCACATGAAGCAAACCTGTAATTCTTGATGCAAATACATTTCTTAATTTGTTTCTGAGAGACAAAAATGAGAGATTCACACACACACACACACACACACACACACACACACACATACACACACAGACAGAGATCAAGAGAGAAAGGTTTAATAGAATTTGCTCATCTTTGCTTAGTTTCCTAATTGAATTATACAGAGGCCAATGTTCAATTAGCCCTACTTATTCAGAGTGAATAATTTTGTCATATTTACCCAGTATTTCCGTTTGGACTTTAGATATTGGCTATTTAATTAAGGCCCATCAATGGTTACAGCTAAAAGAAATGTTTTATAGAGGTTTACCTATATCAAAAATTGTATTCAAACCCAGCCAGCATGGCTCAGTGGTGGAGCATTCACCTATGCACCAGTAGGTCACAGTTCAATTCCTGGTCAGGGCATATGCCTGGGTTTCGGGCTCAATTCCCCATGTGGGGCATGCAAGAGGTAGACATTTGATGTTTCTCTCTCATCATTGATGTTTCTATCTCTCTTTCCTTCTTTTTTCCTTTCTGAATTCAATAAAAATATATTAAAAATAAAAATAGAAAGAGTCAATGTAGGTATTTCTTATCATGCTACAAAAAGACAATGATTGCATTAATCCTTTTTTTAAATTGTATAAAATGATTCACTGATAAAACCAATTTATAAAATGCATCTATCAAAGAGATGTTTAGGAAAGAAACATTATGGCATGAAATTTTATTTTAACAGAACTTAGTAAATCTGTCCGCTCATGTTGTCACTTGTTTATTTTACTTCTTTTTCCAAAGGAATCTGCATTCTCTCTGAGAAATTCAGGGGCACTGAGAAACCCTGAGGCAATGTAAAGACCACCCAGCATACTGCCAAGGAAACTGAGGACTCAGAGAACTGGAGTTTGTGAGCGTGCATGTTGGTGTGCACAGCTGGTTTTGCATGTGTGCATGCTCACCCGTGTGAATGTTCAAGTGTGAGTGTGTGTACGTGTGTGTGTGTGTGTGTGTGTGTGTGTGTGTGTGTGTGTGTGGTCATGAGGAAAGCTGAAAGAAAGAAGACTCCAGGGAAGGGATGGTCACCACACAGAGATTCAGGGAGTCTTTTTCCAAAAGTTTCCCTAGTCACATGAGCAGGTGTGTAGATTAGATTTTGAAAGAAGAGAGAACTACCATTTGTGCAGACATATCTAGAGGGAAATGAATACATGGAGGTATTTCCCAACATGAATAATTGAATGGGATGGACTTGACAATGCAATTGCCATTTGGAAATTAAAGAGAAATTTACTCACTGTAATTTTCACACTTACTAATAAGTCTTAGAGGAATTCTTCAGTTGGTAAAATATAAATCAATATTTTGTGAAAACCTAGAGACATTCTACTATGATTCTTTCATATGATAAGCTTTAGCCATCTACTTAAAGTTTTCATTTTCTTAATACTTAATCTGTGCTCAAAAATTAATTTGTATTATGAAAAATGACAAAGCTTCTCACTAAGTCATAACTGGGTTCAACAAGATAACAGTTGAATAGATGAACTTCTAGCCCTTTTTCTTCATAGTGGTTGGACTGAAACAGACATATTTTTTTCAATTTAATAATAATGAAAATTAAAATGACCCTTTAGTGTTATCTTTTACCAGTGTCTAAAGTTCTGTGATTTCACTATATGTCTAGAATGAATAAGTCAGAAAAATCTTACATTAAAAATTTATAGGCAATGTGATAGATATGTTAACTGCAAGAAACATTCTAATTAATAAGAATAAAAAAATTGCATCTTTCTATGCTTATAATATTATGTTTCCTGATAATTACATAATAGAGACTAGGTATATTTAGTATAGAACTTTTCAAACATTGTTACTACCTGTGAATCATGCTTAAAACTTCAACTTCATGTTTATATTATACTAGAGGCTTGGTGCATGAAATTCATGCACTGGGGGAGGGGGGAGGGAGGGTTGTCCCTCAGCCCAGCCTGTACCCTCTCCAATCTGGGACCCCTCGGAGGATGTCAACTGCTGGTTTAGGCCTGATTCTGCAAGACATCCCTCTCACAATCCGGGACTGCTGGCTCCTAACCACTTGCCTGCCTGGCTGCCTGATTGCCCCTAACGACTCTGCCTGCCAGCCTGATTGACACCTAACTGCTCTCCTGCCAGCCCAATCACCCCCAACTGCACTTCCCTGCAGGCCTGGTCTCCTCCAACTGCCCTCCCCTGCTGGCCATAGATGAACTTCTAGCCCTCTATTATTGTGATAATGTGGGGGCAGCCATCTTGTGACAATGTGGGGGTGGCCATCTTGTGGTGGCCATCTTGTGATGACATGGAGGTGACCATCTTGTGATGACATGGGGTGGCCATATTGTGACAACGTGGGGGTGGCAATCTTGTGACGTGAGGGAGTGAGGGTCAATTTGCATGTTACCTCTTTATTATATAGGATGGTTTTACCTTTTATGAATTCTGAAACAATCTTTATGATTCACTTAAGACTTCCAATGTCAGATATCAGACATGTCATAGAAAGGTCCTCAATCGAAAGCCCAGTGTTCTGTGTCCAGTCCTTGCTTTGGGTGTCCTGGAATAAATGGTTAACCTTTCTGAGTCTCTGTGATGTGCTCTGTATGATGAAGGCATCTGGGAAGCACAATCCCTTAGATCTCTTCCAAATGTGCAATGATCAGATTTCTCTGTGTGTCTAGGATTCAGAAATTTGTGAGGTGCCCTATAGTTTTCATGCAAATATGTATTTAAAGCTATGCAATATATTCATTTGGTTCATATGATAGAGTTAGAAAGAAGACAATGAATAAGAAAGCATTACTGTTAGTAAACAACTTTCTTTGTAATGCAATTTTTGTGGATGTCAGTGATTTTGATGAGCAGCAAGGTGGAGCCATTTTAAGTATAGGAGTCACTGTACCAAGGAGAAAGGGATTTGCTTCCTATGGGGAAGGTATGCATCAGACGATCAGTAGAGCATTGGTTTAAAACAATATGATAATTTCTACTGACATAATACAAATAACTGAGCAAATATATTCTTTTGGCCCATGGCCTGTTTTTGGCACTGTGGACATCTGTTTTAAGCTTATAACCTAAACATTTACCTCTTCTGTGACAATTAGGAACATACTTATAGTCACATTTCTTGATACGAAGGAACAGTGGTACATCTCAACAAGAAGGGGGATGTGGTGGTGCCATTTTTAAGTTAGGGGATATGACAATATCTAGAGGAGGCAGAATCCATTCTGAGTTGGTGTCTTTTCCTGAAGAGAGATTGATGAGGGAGGATTCACTAGGGATTAAGAGCTCTCATGAGGTAAGGGTAGTTTAGGAGTTGAGTACCCAGTTTCTAGGGGGAAATAACCAAGTGGCTCTTTCATTTGTTACTAGAACCCACATGTGAACAACTCATTGAATAAAATTATTTTTTCCTCTTTATTATTGGTAATGGGACATGAAATTTAATGCTCTCTTTCATTATATATCCTCCATTCACTAGGTTCACATCTTACCCCTTTTGGGTAAGTTACTTTAAAGGTTATTCATCAAAATATACTGGGGAGGGGTGGAGGCATGTCAATGGGGAGAAATGGGACATCTGTAATATTTTCAACAATAAAGACAAATTACAAAATGAATTAGGAAATCACATTTGTGTATCATTGAGAATGGGAGCAACTGTTTGATAATCTGCACAAAAGGTTAAAGAGAGATTGCTCAGTGAAGATCAGTTATATCACTTTATTGACCATGTATATAAGAGCAATAATAAAAACCTATAAGACATAGATTGAACATACAAATTTCATTTAGCTCTGGAACATTTCTGTATGTTCTGTTTTAGCATTTAGGTGGAGCCAAAGTTTGCATAATAATGTATCATTGATTTCATTCACTGTAGAATGAAAAAAATCAAGTGCTTGCAAAGAGGCAAACTCAACAATGTAATAATTTAAATAATTTTGTCTTTTGAGGAAAATTTATATCTTATTTAAACTTGTGGGATTTTGGTCTTAAATTGTTAGATTCTAGCTATTCACTAGAGCAGTGGTCGGCAAACTCATTAGTCAACAGAGCCAAATATCAACAGTACAATGATTGAAATTTCTTTTGAGAGCTGAAAACTGACTTCTGCGCATGGGCCACAAAATTTCAATCGCACTGTACATGTGCGCCCGCACGTGGTATTTTGTGGAAGAGCCACACTCAAGGGGCCAAAGAGCCGCATGTGGCTCGCAAGCCACAGTTTGCCGACCACTGCACTAGAGTAACACAACATAAAATAAAAGATACTGTCTTTATTGGCAAAAATGGTATACACACATACACACACACACACACACACTCATTAGTTGGGAATTATGAAAATATAATATCTGTCATTTTTTAGAGCTTTATTGAAGTACTAGAGGCCTGGTGCATGAAATTCGTGCACGGTGTGTGTGTGTGTCACTCAACCCAGCCTGCACCCTCTTCAATTGGTGGGATCAGGCCTAAATGGGCAGTCAGACATCCCTCTCACAATCCAGGACTGCTGGCTCCCAACTGCTCGCCTGCCTGCCTGGCTGATTGCCCCTAACTGCTTCTGCCTGTCAGCCTGATCACCCCCTAACCACTTCCCTGCCAGCCTGATCAACGCCTAACTGCTCCCCTGCTGACCCGATTGCTCCTAACTGTCCTCCCGTGCTGGCCTGGTCACCCGTAACTGCCCTCCCCTGCCAGCCTGGTTGCCCCTAACTGTCCTCCCCTGCAGGCCTGGTCACCCCCAACTTCCCTCCTCTGCTGGCCTGATCACCCCTAATTTCCCTCCCCTGCTGGCCTGGTCACTCTTAACTGCCCTCCCCTGCCAGCCTGGTCACCCCTAACTGCCCTCCCCTGCAGGCCCGTTCCCTCCCAACTGCCCTCCCTTGCAGGCCTGATCCCTCCCAACCTCCCTCCCCTGCTGGCCTGATAGCCCACAACTGCCCTCCCAAGCCAGCCATCTTGTGGTGGCCATCTTGTGTCCACATGGAGGCGGCCATCTTGTGTGTTGGAGTGATGGTCAATTTGCATAGTTCCTCTTTATTATATAGGATGATTCACATTTAATTATCTACACATTTTAAATTGAGGAATTTGATGAGTTTCAATATATCTACATACCCAAGATACTATCACCACATCAAGGTGATGAAAACATAGATCATCCTCCAAACTTTCCTTTTTTTACACTCTCTTATCCTTAGGTAACAATTTCTGTTATGTCTTTCTAATTTGATCATTTATAATTTTCTTAAATATTGTTCTTCTTCCTAATTTTCTTAAATATTGTTCTTTCTTCCTATCAGAACAGGCTCAATGGTTTATAACAATTAGGACTAACAATCCAATTTTAATTATAAATAGGTTGACTTTTTATCAAAATCTCCTCATGCTCTCATCTTAGGTGCATATAGTTAGAATCAAATATCAAAGAGTGGACTCTGGGTTAATTACCTAGTTTCTTGGCAACTAATTATTCTGCTGGGTTGCATTTTTCCAGATACTTTCTCAAGCCTGGTACTTTATAACCAACTGACTCAGTTGGTTATAAAACACTAAAATCAATGTTATTTTCTCCTAAGTTGTTGCTTATAGCCCTGAATCATTCTTTACTATATCCACTTATTTATAATTCCAAGTACTCCATTTAAGTATCAGCAGTATCAAAGGTTGGTGTGAAAACCATTCTAGACAGTTATAGAAATGTGAACTCAGACATGAAGAACGATGTGGAAGCAGAGAAGATAAAAACAGAAGTCCATGTGAAAGTAAAGGGTGAAAAAGAAGCAATGTATTGAGGGAAACACACACAATCAATGAGAAGAGACAAGTCAGAAAGCTTCTTACTTGATTAAATAGAAGCAAGACCTCCTTTTAATGACCTCTTCTTGTAACAATCAGTCTTCTCATTTGGAATCTATTAAATTCCCATTATAAATACAAGAAACATTCTGAAAACTATTCCTAATCTTGGCTTTTTCTAATTATCGAGTGACTGGAAATTCTATAGCAGCATTGAATATATGTGGAGTTCACTTCTACCCTATCTAATAAAGAGGGAATATGCTAATTGAACCTCATGCCATTGCAAAGATGGAGGCGCCCACAGCCAATAAGGAAGGAATATGCTAATTGACTGCCCTGCCCTAAAAGATGGCGGCCTCCACAGCCACAAGATGGTGGCGCCCAGTCCCTTCAGTCCCGCCAGGGCGCCTGCCTCCGGAGTCCTCCAGTACCCTCCGCCTCCCAGCTGCCCAGGGCTGGCCTGAGGCACAGGCAAGCCTTGGATGGTGGCTGCCCAGCTGCCCAGGGCCTCCTGAGGCTCAGGTAACCAGGGCTGGCTGAGGCTTGTGCTGCTGGCAGCGGCAGCAGCAGAGGTATGATGGGGTATCGACTTCCCCTGATTGCCAGGTTGCCTCCTGCCCCTGAGGGCACCTGAATTGTGAGTGGGGGCAGGCCAGGCTGAGGGACCCGCCCCCCTTCCAATGTATGAATTTTCATGCACTGGGCCTCTAGTTCTAAATAAAATGAGAAGACTTAGATTTATATAGTATTTGAAGTCAGAGATGCAATGCTTACTATGTATGAGTAAGCATTCATATTTCTCCATATTGTGAGAGTTTTCTAGTGAAGATAGATCATTTGAATTCTATTTTGTTGATGGTGAAAAGAATTATTATAATATGACTTGCTATGAAGTAAAGTTTTCTGTTTTGAGAGAAAAATTGGCAACATTTATTGAAGTTAAAAATATAGAAATAGCCCTCTCACTGAAACAAGACTTATTTGAGTTGTCTTGTACCCATGGAGTGGGGAAGTGGGTTTTTGATATCTAAATCCAGCCTACCACCAGGAATGCTCAGGGCCTACTCAAGAAGGCAAATAATCCTTTCCACTATTATTTACAGGGTAAAATAAGATTGTTGTTAGAGCATTAAATTTGACAGTAAAATAGTAGTCAAGTTTTCAGGCTAATTTAAATTGGCTAATTGAAATAAGTGAATATTCTAGAAAAATTAATTGTACTGGACAAAAAGCAGTTCCTAAAGTGTTAACTAAAATTTTTATTGGTAGTTCATCTCATGATAAAATTGAATATCATGTAATGAACATAAAGCAGTCATATTATAGTGCAAAAAATTAAAATTTAAAAGCTATCAAGACTACATTATAAAATTTTCAAAAGACTCCTAATATTTAAATAAAAAAGGGGGGATAGTAGAAGAATATCATGTAAGGAAAAATATCCTGTAAGTAAATTACATCTAGGAAATTTGTACTTTAGAAAATTAATTGTAATGCTAACAGCAAGACACCCATGAAAAACACACATGGTGTCAAAACAAGCCAGAGGAAAATCATTTGGGCAAAAAATAAAAAAGGATCCCAAGTCAAATTTATAGAATATATTCCTTTATTAACTTTTGGTCGAGAATATGTTTGCATATTTTCAGAAAACAACTCTGAGACCATGTGGATTCTGGCAACAGAGAGGAATTGACAGGACTACTCCAGCCGTGAAGACAGAAGAGAAGCAGTCCAGAGATGGAAGACGCTGACGTCGCCTTGCCATACTAGCAGTCAGCAGCTGTGCGTCACTGCAGGTTGCCCAGGACCAAACCAGAAAGGGTCGGACCTGCATTAACACCATCCAGAACCATAATATCATCACTGACATGTACACATAAGGAACTGTTTGACATTGAAATTGAGTCTCAAAAGAACTGTTGGCCCAGAAAGAAACTCACTACAGACTGATTCATTTGCCTTTCAGCATAACCATTATTGCTTGTCTCATTTTCAGTTCTTATAAGTATATTTCTAGTAGCACATGATCTCGCTCATCTAGGGGAAATGGTGAACAACATAGACTGATGAACAAGAACAGACCCAGAGACAAGGAGGCATGTATCAGACTGTCGGACCTCAGAGGAAGGGTAGGGGAGGGTCGGGGTAAAGGGGAGAGATCAACCAAAGAACTTGTGTGCATCCATATGAGCCTAACCAGTGGTCAAGGACAACAGGGGGGTGGGGGCATGCGTGGGGAGGGGTTTGGGATGGGAATGGGGGGATGAGGACAAATATGTGATACCTTAATCAATAAAGAAATTTAAACAAAAAATATATAGAAATGTAAGAAGAAACATACGTTTGGTTCCATTCTTGCTTATTGGCTACACTCAAACATCACTATTGAATTCTAACTTTGATTATAGACATTCTTTGTTTCCTAGCTAGTTTTACTGATAAATTGCTTCTTTTATCTTCCTTTTTCTTTTGTCCATTGGTGCTTGTCCTTGACATAATTCAGTCCTTCCACCATGTATTCATATATCTTTGTAACTTAATTATCTGTATTTCCACTTATTTAAAAACATTTCTTTGTAACCTAGGAAAGCATAGCTATTTTGTTATTTTAAAATTGTGGTGTCTTTAAAAGTAGGTTTGTATTTGAAGGAGTACATAATCAACAGATGCTTTTTAAATTATTCTGAGATTACTTCAATAGACTTTAACCCATTATATTTATTGTCAAGATGGAAATTTCTTCTTTTTTTCAAATCATGATCTTAATCTTTATTTTCTTTCCAACATTGATTTTTCTAATTGACCAGTTCATTCAGTACTATTCTTAACACATTGTGATAGCAGGCATTCACAACTTATTTCTTATATTATTAATGGTTATGCTTCTAAGTTTCATTGTTAAGTACAATGTTTGCTGCAGTTTTTCTGCGTTCAGGCTTTTCACTACACCAATGGTCTTTTCCTTCATTGTGAACTTATTTGTGTTTCATAAATTTCAAATTCTTTTTAAAGGCTTTTACATTTTCATAGTGTTTTTCTGTAGAATAAATTTTTAGATAAACTATGAGATATGAATTTCTATTAGATTTTCTGACTCAAAGCATTCAAAGGCTTTTCCACAAACATAAAGTTCATAAGGTTTTTCTACAGTATAAATTCTCAGATGTCTGATGAGATACAATTCCTGAATGAAGCCCTTTTCCACATTAAGCACACTTAAAGGTAGCTACTGCAATCGAGGATGACCTATCGCAAGATTTTCTAGGCTTATTGCATTCATGATATTTTGTCTTTATACGGTTTCTCCCATGATTAAGTCAGTTGAAATAATGTCTCAGACTCTTTCCTGAAGAGTCATTTCATTTATAGTGGTATTTCATTGTAAAATTACTAGTAATGTCTGAATTCACAAGAGACATTTTTTCCAATCTTAGCAAAATGTCTATCTCCTCAGTCAAGGCTTTCTTAAGTATGGTTGCATCTCCTTTCACAAATCTTTGCTGTTTGGTTTTCATCTGCTCACCAACTTCCCAGTGTTTTATTTTTATTAAAAACTAGAGGCCTGGTACACGAATTTGTGCATGGGTGGGGTCCCTCTGGGTGGCCTGCAGAGATCGGGCCCCAGCTCACACCGCCAGCCTTGTAGCCCCAGCTCATGCCCCCAGCCTCGCAGCCCAGCAGCCCCACCTGGTACCCCACCTTGGCCTGGTGGCACCCCCTCACCTGCTCCACCATCCCACCTGTGGGGTGATTGATTGGGGCCAGGCCCCCCACCTGGCTCCCTCAGCACCTGGGAGCTAGGCAGTGGCCCTGCGTCCCCCCCCCCCTCGCTGCCACTAGTCTCATCTGTGGGGCAATCCATCTGGGCCACGTCCCCCCGCCCCCCGCTGCCTCTGATCACCATCTATGGTAGGGGCCCTGCTCTCCCCCTCCCCCCGCCACCAGCCCTACCCCCGCCCCGCCACTGCCACTGGGTGCCATCTGTGGGGTGATTGATAGGGCGATCGGGCCCCTGCTAGCATCTGCCTTGGCTTGGTGCCACCTGCTCACCTGCTCCACCATCCTGCTGTGGTCCTGTCAGGGCCCTTTGGGGCTGGTAGCACCTCCACTGCCTCCCGCTGCCAGCGTCATGTTGCTGACGCCCACCATGGTCCACACCACCCCTTGGTGGTCAGCGCACATCATAGCAAGTGATCAAACTCCTGGTCTCCCAGTTAAACTCTGGTCTAATGACCACCTGGGGGACAATTTGCATATTAGGCTTTTATTATATAGGATTTTTAATGTTGACACCATTGTAGATTTTTCCAGTCTACTGTTATCAGGCTGTTGTGGTTCTCCACCATCAGGTCCCCATATAAGTTCCTCTGAGCAGGTTTCAATTGTTGCCATTCCTTGGGGACTCACTCTCTTTGAGCTCCAGTGATGAGACAGCAGCTCCAAAGGCACCAGGGACACAGGGGGAAGAACTGTGTCTTCTGGCTTCAGAGTGAGGGCTGGAGAAGCAGCTTCCTCTGAGACAGAAGTGCTGGCAGAGGCCATTGTTCCTTTGCTGAGGTCTTTCCTCACAGAGCTGGCAGGCGGGGGCCCCACATGGAAATCCTTTATATTAATGCAGCCATATATATAATTTTCTCCTTATTATTTATTTTTATTGTTTTCTTATTTCTCATTGCTTAATGATGTCAATGATGAAATGATATTGCTTCTCACATCACATTCCGAATAGTACAACTGATTTGTTCTGAATTTGTATAAATGCATTTTAACTTTTATGACTTTATCAACAGCTATAGAATAGAAAAAAAAATTTTGTGGTGTCCACTGATATAAACATCCTTTTATTTCTCTCCTGTGTTTACTCTAACTACCCATAAATATCTGTTTATTCTTTTAATGAACTTTAATTTTAGTTTTGTTTGAATTTTAGTTTTGTTTTTGACATTAAGCATCCTTAACTTTTCATTAAACATATTTATCTTTTAAATTTGCATTAAGCATCTTAAATTTTAAGAAAAATTTAAACTATTTCATAATTGTTTATAAAACACATCATCAACAATTATTTTGACCTAACTCTGAATTTTACTAGATTTAATGGTTACCACTATTTCTTCTATTTATGTTTTCTTCTTTTGAATATTTCTTACTCTAATGTATTGCTTGTTTGACTGACTGATATATACCTTAAGTGTGTAGAGAAGATATGTTTTCAGAGTCATATTAATATATACTATCTTTAGTTGAATAAAATTTAGCAAACTTGATACTCTCTCTAAGGCTCCTGTTACACAGTTTTATTCATGGGTAAAAGTTCAGGGAAGTCAGTCAGTATGATGTATGTGGGCTCTCATAACAACTGGGATCACAGTATAGTTTTCCTAGTGGTCTCCCCTGTGTGTGGCAGGTGCCAGTTAGGACTCCATTTCATGTGCTTTCCTGGGAGAGGTGGCTTTTTGACCCATGTATTGGCGGGGAGTCAGCCACAGGAAGCCCCTTGAGAAGGTGAAAGTCTGAAGCTCAGCTCGGATGTCACCATTCTGTGATCAGCTTTACAGTATGCCATCAACTTAATGTGTACTAGACACTAGGAATTAAGGCCACAGAGAGATTGCCCTTCCAAAGAAGAATGAAGGGAAGGAAGATGTTTTCAATCATGGGGCCTGCAAGTGGAGACTATAGGAAAAAGCATTGCTCTGATAAATAAGTCATCAAGGCAAGACTCGATGCCCCTGTCTTCATTTTGCTTCATTCACTCCACTGATTCAGGGGCCAGACTAGTCACAAACTTACATTTGTGAGACTTTAGTCCTTGCCAGAAGCATCACCACCTGTGACAGCAAATTGACCTCACATCACTCTTGTAGCTCACTCATCCATTAGGATCCACGTAAAATTTCCATAAACTCATTGCCCTTTATTATGGCCATTTCATGAGCTTCCTGGAGTGGCTGATGTTCACATATTGCATTCCTTCTTCCTCGAAGACTTTTGGTCCTCATGTGTGCAAAAAATACATGCACACACACATGCACACACATGCACATGCGCTGTACTTTCTCGATGAACACACACTGTCATGATTCCATCTCTTTCTGAGTTTCTGCAATGCAGTCTGCTGAAAACCACTTAAAATTTCACAGCTCACCATGAAGCTAATATCAATTTTAAGACTGAAACAACATAGGTAATTTTGTGTAAGGCCATGTCTTATGTCTCATTATTTGTCTCAGGGCATTAAGTACAGGGCTCTGTACAAAACACTCTCAATAATTATTTGTCAATTGATTGATTGTGACTGATATTTTAGGAATTCTATGAGAGCCTGAGAACAACCATGGCACTTGGGAAGGAAGGGTCAAGCATGCCCTCTGGGTGGCTTGTCTGAACCATGTAAGGGTTATACTTTTTCTCGGCATTCTTATATAATGAAGTAAGATGATGGCTAAAAATACAAAATTCACAGATTTTTTTCCAACTTGGATTGGAGCTGAATTTCTTTGTACATTCTTAGCAGAAAGGACTGAAATCCTGTTAGTTAGCACTCTGAGTCACCTGTCTATATTTATGACAGATTTTATGGTGTGCATATATTTATTAGGGAATGGTACCTGAAGAAATAAAATCCAAGATGAATGCCCTAGGTTGCCTCTATATGATACCTGAGTAACTTACACATTTTATCAAATCAGTAAAAAAAATCATGCAAGTATGCAAGTTAATTGTTTGGAATTCTGAGTGCAGAAAATCTAAGAGAATGAGTTTTCCATTTTCCATTATTTTTTTCTTAGTGTAGGCACCATTCAAATGCCAAGGATTACATCATACCTTTAAACTAAAAATATGAAAACTGATGGCAATGATTTGGCATTCTCCATCTTAAACACTTATTTGTGAATTGGATGACACATTATTGGTTCCACATCAGGCATAAGAATTCATGTTAGGGGAAAAATTACTGTTTGGAAAATTACGTTCTACTCTAAGTGCACATCAAGGTAAGACCTTGGGTATTGGTGTCTCTCAGGGTATCAGAGAAAAAGGATGTTTCTCCACTTGAATGTACTCATTGCTCTGCAGAAAGAAAGAATACATGAGCAAGAGAGAGATGGTGGTAGGTCATAAAATCAGCAAGAAATGTGATGAGATACTGCCTGAGGGCAGCAAGGAGAAAGGAAGGGTGGTCAGTATGGTCACATTACTTGTAGAAATCACAATCACAATCTCCATGGCTGTCAGTGTACTCCTCCAAGGCAAACACATTCTTGCAGCTCAACTCTGTGATCTGTGAACCACGTGAGGCTGATCTGGACTCACTGTTGAAGTCATGGAGAGCATGTGTGAAACTAGGGCCTGGGGCAGGGGGGCTTGGGTTTCCACAGCTGAGAAGTGAGGAATCCAGCCAATCATTATAAATTGCAGGGGACAACCTAAATTCAAGTTATATTTTCATGGTAACTGAATAATCAGGATATTATTCTGTTTAAACACATGACAGATTTTAGTGTCAAGATTTAACCAATTCAATGAATTATGTCCATAAAAAAGGCCCCATGGCATCTTCATGGAGGATACCAATGAGCTCAGAGGAGACACAATGCACCCATATACAGGAACTAGAAAAGGGTAGAATAGGTTTCAAGTTAACATATAAAGAGTACTGTAAAACCATGGGGAAGAAGAGAAGATTTCTTTGTCAAAATTGAAAGTAAAAGAAGGAAGTGGGTTTGATTTCTAGTGGGAAGGGATATAGATAAACTAAAGGGTCCGCTGTGGATATACACATAGATGTAATAAACAACAGTAATAATCAACAATCAGTGACTGTGTTGTCATTTAGGATCCTGAAAACTAAGTAACCAGGACCCGAGCCAGGCCTCCTCTCACACTCTTATCAACCTCTTCCCAGAACCCAATTCACATTTCTCAATTACTAAAACCCTGACACATTGGCCTCCAGGACTGCAAGTCAAACTTCAGCACATTCTCCCTTCCCCGGCCCTATTTTTCACTTTCTCTCCCAGGCTAATGGAAAAATGCATCTACAGGGCTCCCTCGGGGTCTTATTCCTCCCTCTGTCCTTCCCAGCACTGTGTGTACATACCGCTCCATCTCTGCTGCTCCTAAAATCTCAAAATCTCCTGATACGAGTTCACCACTTCTCCTTGTAGTAACCTCTATACTTCCCTCCCTCCCCCAACACACACGTTTCAGCCTCTGGATCCCTATCAGATCCACCTGGAACATCCCCAAGTCCAGGCACAACTTCCTCACCTCTGAGGTCTTCCCAAGGGCCACCTCTTGGCAAGGCCATCTGAGACCAACCTGTTTGTGAGTCTGCCACCCTTTCCTGAGGCATTTCTCTCCATCATACCTGTCACCCGTGTACACCATTTGAGGCTTTTATCTAAAGAGGTGCTCCCTGGAGGAGGGATTTTTTCTGCTTCATTTACTGCTCTGGCTTCAGATCCTAGTACAGCTCCTCCCTCAGTCGCTCAGTCAATACCTGTTTTGTGAATGTATGAAGGAGTCTGCTTCTGTGTTTTCTGTGCAAACTCTTTAAACACAGAGCAATGGAAAATGGCCCCTTAAAAGTCTGTTTGGGTGGAGAGATAGCTTTATCCTTGGTTAATTTGGGCATTTCTGAGTGTAAAATGGTGAAAGCACTCCAGTGTTATGCTCAAATCCAATGGTATCTCATTATAGACAGAATCGATTAAATGGTTAACATTTTCTTCCATATTTAAGTACAAGATGTGCTATAAACACAAATGATTATTTGGCATGGTACAGTTTTTCTTCTTGTGTTTGAAGCTTGCATATGAATGTATAAATTTATACATACCATCTCCTTATTCTAAACGAACACACTGAAGAGTTGGGGCTGTACAGGAAATAGAAGCCACAAAGAAAACTAGTATAGACATCATCTGTATTGACAAATTAATTTCTTTGGGCAGAATTGGTAAAATAGAATTTTCTCCCTGTACAACACTGCGCCTTTCCCAGCTATCTTTAGGGTGCTGTTTGGGAGTGAACATGCAGCCTTAGTGCCTCTTGCAGCTGTCTGCCAGGACTGACACGCTGGCTGGGTGCAAAGGGAGGACACTGCTGGAAATGGAAACGTGTGGGATAGGAAAGGAGCAGGGGGTGGAGGGATAAAGCAGATGTCTTGTAGAAGGACTGTAGCTGAGCTGAAGTCAGGAGTAAATGTTTCTCCTCAGTAGAGAGCATGTAAAACCAATACCTGTGGGAGAGGACAGGTTGAACTTCTGGAAGAATCTGGCAGAGTTTGCATTATATGGGAACTTCTTAAGAGCTATTCTGTCTAATTTCTTAGGGAAATGTTTCATTGGTGTCTAATGATGCCTCTCTGAGAGAGCTGGGGTTCTCTGCATGCCTGCTTTGATCATTATTTTATTCTCTAAAGGAGGAGAACTTTGGTGTTGTCCATAGACATATACTATTAACTTTGGAGAATAAATCCATGATTGACTCTGCAGATGAACTCCCTATGTCCAGCACACTGAACAGATCGTGGCCATTCTTTATCTTGTTTATTTTTAAAGAGCTTGACCATGAGTAGAATTCGATGAACACCTGGCTGAGCTGCAGCAGCAGAACTGAACATGGATGTGGATGCAATGAGCTAATCAGTTGAGTGAGTTAGATATGAATTTTTGAATCAAAGTTAAATCCCAAAACAAATGTTCTAAGCCACACTTATCATTTAAGAAAACACACATAGGAAATGGAAATATTTAAAATTCTGCTCTTGTGTCATATTATGTTGAGCAAATACAGCTCCTCTATTTTCTACACTTGATGTGTGATTGACCTTGTATAGGGTTCATTTCAAATATGGGTTCTCAAAAATTAGTCTGTTTTCATTACATAATGCAATTATAGATCTTCATATTTTTATTAATCACATGTTAATTTTATGTGTCTTAAGCTCTTTTATGTCTATTTGTTAAATCAAGGCTGGTGTGGTTCTAAATAATCCACTCAGATTTTGGTCATTTTTTTCTATGTTTTAACAACTGTTTCATGTATTTTTGTGATATTGTTTCAAATGTTTTTAAAACACAATGTGAGAGCCATTGTCTTTTAGGAATTTCTTTTTTCTTTCACTGTGTTTTCATTTCATTTTTGCCTTTTTTCTGATCTTTTTGTTGCTTGTTTTTCTGTGTATCTATGCCAGTAATTTGAAAGGAATTAATACAAAACTATTCCTCTTTTTTGTTAAAAATATATTTTATTGATTTTTTTATAGAGAGGAAGGGAGAGGGAGAGTCAGAAACATTGATGAGAGAGAAACATCGATCAGCTGCCTCCTGCCCACCTCCCACTGGGAATGTGCCCGCAACCAAGGTCCCTGGAATCGAACCTGGGACCTTTCAGTTCACAGGCCGACGCTCTATCTACGGAGCCAAACCAGTTAGGGCCAAAACTATTCCTCTTAATTATTTGTTTTACTTATATAATTATCAAACTGATAATTAAACCTTATTTTGGATACTGTAAGGTAAGGGGTTTAGTACACATTTATTACTCAAGCCACTCTTTAACTCCATACTGACAAATACCTAGTCTTGTAAAAAATTTATTAACAAGGTCATTTAATTTAACATTTATTGACCCCTATGTACCATATTTAGAATATTTGACCCAGGTTTATGCTTTACAATGTTCATCATTAATCATTGTGTTCCATATTTTTAGTCCTAGTTTAGTTCTAAATTACCTGAGTTTACTTTTGAGTTGCTTACTGTCCAATGAAGTCATAGTTAAAGTTGTGTTTAAATTTTTTCACCAAGAAGTACAAGAGAATAATTTATAATATATATATCATTGTTTCTGATTCTTTTATTGTTGGTGCCATCATATGTCAATACTTGACTGGTTATAAAATTCTCAGGTTTTCATTTTTATTAGAATTACTCTGTTCTTTGGAAATCAGGGGCAGAGAGAATTATAAGGTTAATCTGACCTTTATTTGTTCTTTGAAACACATATTTTTGTTATTAATAAGCCCACAAAATGTTTTCTTTAATGTTTATAGTTGAAATTTGTCCTGTTTTTCTGTAATTTATTTAAATAAAAAATAATCTGTGCACTGTGGTCTTTTTTCACTTTTGGATTCCATTTTTATTTTGTGTCCTTAGTCTTGGCTTCTGTTGTACCTTTTCCATGTTCTTCTCAGGTATGCCTAATATTCAACTTAGATCTTTTCCCTACCATTCATTTTTATGATCTCATCATGATACTTTATTTTCTTTGCACTTTTCCTCTTCTAAGATCGTTTTCCATGCCACATATTCAATTTTCTGGCCTTTTGATTTTGCATCTTAATGAATTTAAAATGATCATAGTTGTTCTTGCATTTTTAAGGTTTTTGTTTCCTGGTCCTCTTCTCCCTGAGTTCTGCTTCCTCTCTTTCCTATCACCTGACTCATCAGCATTTCCATCATGGAGGTTCCTGACCTTTAGTTTATAGAGACCACGACTTGTTATGTCCAGTTAAGAACTGCTCCTTTTTTTTCTAACGGTCCCCTTGATTCATCTTCAGTTCTATTATATATTTTCACTGGTCTTCATAATTGCCTTTCCCTTCTTGTGATGACACCATGTTGATGCCGAGGAGTCACCCCTTCATGGAGTCCCTTCCCCTTGAGTGCAGGTGGGAATGTGCTGAAGGGAGGCATGTCCCCATCGTGGTGAACTGAAGAGGGAAGTTCTGCTGCTGGCCTTGAAGAGGTTAGCAACCAGGTGGTGAGGGGCCATGTGTGGAAACTGTGGGTGCCTCTATTGCTGAAAGCTTCCCCAACGACAACCAATCAAAACAAGGGACCTCAGTATCTACAACGGTAAGGAACTGAATTCTGCCAACAGCCTCGTGAGCCTCCAGGAAAATCCTGAGCTGCAGGTGACCACTCAGTTGCTGTCTGCAAAACCCAGAGCAGACCTGTCCAGATGCCTGACCATGGACAATTTGAGATAATAAGTAAGTGTTGTTTTTAGCTGTCATGGTTTTGCTAATTTGTTACTCACCTATATAAAATAACATACTTGTTTTGAAGTATTTTGAAAACTCTATGTTATTGCTTTACTTACTAATTTTTATAAAAAATTCCATGGCTGAATATCCTCATTTACTGTTTAAACCAATACTTCACTGTCACCATCACTAAAATAAAATAAAAAGGACCAAAAATTCATATTTTTTAAACATATATTTGAAGATAAATACCTATCCTTTTGTCTTTCATCTACAATAGCTCTTAAATATGCTATGTAGAATTGTAGAGATTAATTTTTATACCTAGGAAATATTTGTGACATGAGTTAGGAATGCCTCACTGGAGCAATTTTTATTCATATCTGAGAATAAAATCTTATCTTCTTGTTGACATCCCAAAAGGCCTTTTTAAACTTGTGATGGAATTAGTTTGCTGGATGTCAACACAGGAAAAATATACATAAAATTTACCCCCTCACCCTGACTAGGTAGCTCAGTTGTTTGGAGCCTCTCCCCATGCACCAAAAAGTTGTGGGTTTGATTCCCAGTCAGGGTATATACTCGGTTCGACCACAGGTCAGGGCGTGTATGGGAAGCAACTGATTGATGTCTCTCTCTCTCTCTCTCTCTCTCTCTCTCTCTCTCTCTCTCTCATCAGTAAACATATCATTGGGTGAGGATTAAAACTAATTTTTAAAAATTTACCCCCATTTATATTTTCTGGCTCATAGCCACAACAAATCCCCTGATCCACATGAAAAAGATATATTTTTAAGTGGGTACTCTGGTGTGAGTGGGATTGTGCCAAGACTTTCTGGGAAGACAAGTTATGTAGTTATGTCCACTCAGGATTTCTGTCTCCTGTTCTTGTGAATGCTTAACAAACAACCTCTCACGGCTTAGTGGGTAGTGAAGTTCCATCTAAGTCGTAAAATTAGGTGGGACTTCCCACTTTATGCTCCATGCACTTTTGCCAACCTTTCTCTGAAGTCAGGAGAGAAAGATGCTGCTCCACTCTGGAAGCCGGGTGTGGATTGCCCACCAGGAAGCTGCTCCGAGTCAACACCCTCCAACCTGGACTGTGTTCTCATGAGAATCTGTCTGAGCCCACTGAATCTTCTCGCTGCCTATAATGGTCAGCTCGGGAGGCCGTAACAAATACCACGGACCAGGCGGCTGAAACAACAGGGGTGTACTTTCTCTGGAAGTCTCAGATCAAGGTGTCAGCAGGGCCGGTTTCTCCTGAGGCCTCTCTCCTTGGTGTGCAGATGGCTGTGTCCTCACATGGTCGTCCCTCTGCATGTGTCTGTGTCCTAATTGCCTCTTCTAATAAGTACACTAGTCATATTGGATTAGGGCCCACCCAATGACCTTATTTTTTTTTTTACCTTAATAGCCTCTTTAAAGACCCTATCTGAGTCACATTCTGAGGTCCTAGTAATTAGAATTTAGAGGGATATAATTAAGCCTGTGACAATGCCTGTTTCTGCATCCCAAAAAACACTTTTTCTGCCATACAAGTTTTGAATTGCTGAGTCTCTCTGACATCAGCTCCAACCTGCTCCTGATTTAAAACAGCCCAACACTCCCACAGGCTCACAGATGAATGAATTTGAACAGATCGGGGCTCCTGTGGTCTTTCTGCCAGATTGCCAACTCCAGAACATAAGAATTTATGAAAAAGTACACTTCATCTTGGGAAGACGATGGGGTCCTGGGTATATTACTATGTTTCTTAGAGCAGGTACATATTTGGTGTGCAACAGGCACACGGATGTCAACTTATATTTATCTTTTAGTGAAATTATGTAGCTGCATAAAAAGCACGCAGTTATTTTTTAAAAAATCATAACATTTCTTATGTCAGTGTAACTAATGATAAACATGGGTAAAAATAATTGAAAGACTTTTCTTGTCACAAACATTGGAAAGAATAATCAAATGTACTATTCCATGTAACTCCTATTTTAAAAGATGAACTATTTTGCTATTTTAATATAAAACCAAAGCCCAGGTGAGTAAAGAGAATTAATTTATGGAGGAAAAATTACTTATGGAGAGCACCTTATCTTGAAAAAATGTATCTGTTAGCAGTGACATATGGGCTTCTCTTTAAAAGCATAAGTTTTTTTTCAGATTCCATTAGGCATTCATTTTTCTAAATAGTTACCCTTAAACTTCCTAAACCAGCCAAACAACATATGGGATGACTATGATTTACATAAAATATGATTTGGGAAATGTTCCATAAGTTACAAATAAGTTTGTTGCACACTTTTGTTTTGGAAACAACAAACCAAAAGAAGAAAAAAAATGGCTTAAATTTATGATTAAAATATTTCCAATTGACCTTCATTCTAATAACTACCCATTTTTCTAAGACCCTCCTTTGCTCCAATGGACTTGAGTGGACCCTTTCTGGTCATAAGCAATATTTTGCTTCTATGATGTCCCAACTTTGCCGTGATTACTAAGTTTATGGTGCTGGACACACTCAGGAGCATCGAGAACAGATGAGTCCCTTCAGCCACCATGAAGAGAATTTTCCTCTGTGCTGTGTGACATAGTCTCACCCCCATCCAAGATTAGTAGAAGGGAGTTGTTTGTAATTGTGGGTGATCTGTGGCATCACAGACATAACCAGGGCACAGCATACCTCTACCATCTTTAAGTTTATTTCATCTACTCATGAAAATCCACAGATGCCAGTGTTTCTATGTCCCTGTCATATTTTACATGTATAGAGAGATTGGAGGATATGGGTCACGGAGGTGGGAAGGAGGGCAGGTGGGACTGAATCTATTACATGTCTTGAAGTTTATCATGTTCATTTGATTTGTCCCTCCATCATCAAAGATATCTTGAGGCCAGCACATGTGGAGCACCGTGTCCTGTGACAACACCACACAGGAGAGCAAGACCAGAAGTAGGCCTTGCCACCTGAGCAGCAGGAAGGTGCTGACCTCCACTCCTTGTCCTACTGTATCCTTCCTTGTATCTACAAATGTGGGTAATAACACCCGGTGTTCCAATTCCAGAGGCTGCTGTGCTTCAACAACATAATGGACAGAAAAACACTTTCAAATATGAGTTTTTATTTGACATTATTCATCATTACATTAATTTGACTTTAGACAATGTTCTACCATTGGAACTGGGGGAGACCTGTAAAAGCCATGACATGAGCCCTAATCCCTGAGAGACACATTTGTCACCTCCTCGAACTTTAGAATATCCTCCACCCTTTCCATGTTTACCCTCAACTTTGCTTTGAAAAACAGTGGAGGTTTTCATGTGCTTCACATTTCTGAGGGTTCTACATCATCTGAGTAATATCAACCATTTATGAAGAGCACAACACAGGTTGGTTATGGCACCAAGATATTATGTGGGCCCCATGGTTTTCATAATCAGCCATTTTCCCCTCATTTTTCCCTCAGTTGAAATGAATGGACTTGTAACCAGCAATCCTACCTAATAAAAGGGTAATATGTAAATTACCATCACTCTGCTACGCCCATGATTGGGCCAGCAGGAGGTGCAGGGGGCAGGACTCTGGGTGGCCAGGGTAGCCGATTGGGCTGGCGGGACACTGAGCTCGCGTTGCCAGCAGTGCACGAGCTCACCGTCTGCGCCATGGCTGTGCTGCGGCACAGAAGGGGCCCCTGGGGCAGCGAGCTCATGTCCCGCCGTGGACCATCAAAAGCGAGGGAGCTGGGTGCCTGTCTGCTGGTGCACCAGGCCTTTCGGAAGCCTCCGCCACGGCTTCTGAAAGGCCTGGTGCACCAGCGGACAGGCACCCAGCTCCCCCGCGATCAAAAGCGAAAGTGTGTAGGGGACCCTACACGTGCATGATTCAATCATGCACTGGGCCTCTAGTATTTCCATATTTATGGAATACTCTTTGCCAGATAGGGTAGCTGTCACTAAATCCATTCCTAGGACAATAATGGGGTAAAGAGCTTGTATTTCATGCAGAGTTCTAGCACTATAACTATCCACAGCAAACTTCAAGCATAAGATTGTTAGGGGTTTAGGTGACCACTGACACACTAACCTCTTCTATGAATGTGGCTTGTGGCCTAAGGGCAAAGGGAGAAGAAAAAATTCACTAATGTAGATACAGATTCAGGCCACATTTTAACAAAATCAAGAAGGGATAGCATGTTTATTTTTCTTTGGTTTCCCTTGCCTGAGGAGATATATCAGAAAAAATATTGCTAAGAAAAATGTCAGAGATTTTAGAGCCTGTGTTTTATTCTAGGAGTTTTTTAAAAAATATATTTTATTGATTTTTTACAGAGAGGAAGGGAGAGGGATAGAGAGTTAGAAACATCGATGAGAAACATCAATCAGCTCCCTCCTGCACACCTCCTACTGGGTATGTGCCCGCAACCAAGGTACATGCCCTTGACCAAAATCAAACCTGGGACCCCTCAGTCTGCAGGCCACTGCTCTATCCACCGAGCCAAACCTGCTAGGGCATATTCTAGGAGTTTTATGGTTTTGAGTTTTACATTTAAGTCTTTAATTCATTTTGAGTTTATTCTTGTGTATGGTGTTACCTGGTGGTCTAGTAAATATTTTTTGAATAATCAATTCTAAGATCCAAATAAATTATTATTCACTATTAGAAATTTTATACTCATGAAATAGGAGTAAAATAAATGAATACTCATGAAAGGTAATAGACATCAGTTTTATAGAAAAAGTAAATGTAAAGAAATTTTAACAGATTCAGCATTATAATTTGGGGAGGATATGATCTACTTGCTGAATTCCAATTTTTAAAAAGAAATATGTATTTTCACATTTTACATGTTTAAATCTTATCACATTTCTATATTTAATTCTTTAAAGTAACTTCTCCCAATATGCCATACAAGGAATATAGGAAGGGTCTTCCTGCTCCGAGTTGCATGAGGAGTTGGAGGTGGGTGGCTGGCTGCTAGCTTTTCTGGAGGAATGTGGTTACATGCGCGTGGCCGATGTTTATTTTAATCCAGCCATGCCGTGAGTTGCCTAGCAACACAGCTAGAGACAGGACTTAGGAAGAGTGGCAGAACTTATGACAGCAGTGAAGAGAAAACATTGCTTAAATGAGTGTTATAACTGCTGAATTTTTTTTTTAAGGAAAAAAAAATAGAAGATTTTTTTTCTCAAAGGCCCAAACCAGCAAGCAGTACATGTGTCACATTCTAGGGTTGGCTGATACAATTTCACCATCACATTTCGTCATCCTGGTCTGCAGTGAAAACTGTCAACAGTTATCCTTCTCAAACCAGTAAGGATTGGAGAGAACTGTGTCCTAAACCACTTCCAGGGTCTCAATTGGGTGTGTGCAATGTGAATGTTTATATGTGTATGTACACACTTATACATAGCTACTATGTACTCATACACATGTAAAGTGTATATATAAATAGAGATATTATAAGGAATTAGCTTGCATGGTCTTGGAGATTGAGAAGTCCCACCAGGATTTGCAGTCTGCAAGCTGGAGACCCAGAAAAGCTGATGGTTAAGTTTCAGTCTATGTCTGAGTCCAAAAGCAGGAGAAGACCAAGCTCGCAGACAGACAAGAGATAATTCTTTCTCATTTAACCCTTTTATTCTTTCAGGCCTCCAATAGATTGGATGAGGCCACCCCACTGGTCCATTAGCCTACTGATTCACATATTAATCTCATCTAGAAGCATCCTCATAGACATACCCAGAATTATGTGTGACCAAATGCCTGGGTACCCCAAGGCCCAGTCAAGTAGATACATAAAATTATCAATTTATTTGCATGTGTATATATAGATAGATATAGATATGGATTGATACATATATAAATACATATGGATAAATATGAATATAGATAGAAAATTGTGGACAGTCACCTGAAATTCTAGATACAGTTCTATTATTGATCAGCTCTGTAAAAGTTGGAGATTCATTAACCTTTCACAGTTATACTTCTTAAATTACACAAAAAATGTGTTTTTAGACTCATTCAAAGAAACTTGAGTAGAAAAAAATTTAACCTATATATATCCATAATACAGAGGCAAAATACTTTTTAAAATATGAGACAACTTTGTGATAAGCAAAAGACAGTTGTATTTCTCTAGTTTTGAGTGACTTAAAACCTGGTTTTCATGTTTTCCCCTTAATACTAGGTAATCAGAATGGTTTTGTGAGTTAGAATGGTATTATCAGTTTCAGTACATAGAAATTCAAAAGCCAGCCAAATGATTTGTCTAGCTTGTCATTTCAGAAAGAGTTTATGTTAGAACATCATTAAAACACATTTCCATGTCAGTATCCCGTTTTGATAACATATTCATTTAAATGTAGCTATGCACACATTGAAATGCTCAGATAAATTTTTTTTACAGTACACAAAAGGAGGAAACATAAGAAGTAGTAGGACATAAATTATAATGCATATAACATATATAAAGTAAGACATAAATTATAATGCATATAACATATATAAAAATTCAAATAAATTATATATTATATATAACAGTATAAAAGGATCTAGAATTGATTGGGTTCACAAAACAAATGTAATTAACAGTTTAGAAACAGCTTTTCTTCTTTATGTCAAGTGTAAGTAAATTCAAAATCAAAGGAAAAATAAAATCTTAATTTGTATTCAAAAACATTCAATCTGTCTGTAATGGAGAAGGCCTATATTTATCCATAAGACTGTGCCCATCTAAAGTTGTAGACAAATGTGTGGGATGATTTTTCAGCAAGGAACCAATTTGTCCTTTACAAATGGATCACCACAGGTTCTGTTAATTTGTTCATTAGGCCTCCATATGGGGCATGCTGTGTGGAGAGACAAATAGAAACAATTTGGAATGAATCTTTTATGTAAATCAGGGCATGTGGATGAAAAGGAGAACCCAAGATTTGATGGCCTTTATTTCCTTTAACTAATAAAATTACACAGTTCATATGGGCACGGTCTCAGCAGCCCCCATCTAATGAGTAAAGTAACGCAGGGAAGGGCACAGACTCCCAAAAAGATAAACTTTTCAGTGCTTTCTGTTTTGGAATCATCGAAGAAAGGGACGTATTCAGTTCTTTCATGTGAAATTAACAGGTTTGCATGTCAAAAATGATCAATTATTGCTGGTTTCCTTTATGTTCCACTGACATAGCTGTTCAACAGAATCAGTGTCAATGGATTTAAGGGAATATGAGAAAGTATGCAGACTTTGCTCAGACCAGAGGTGGGGACTTGAGCTTTTAATAGTGTCGTTCAAAAGCAGATAACTTTTTTAGGATAGGAAGGTAATATTTGTGCTCAGATATTTTATGCAATAAATTGAGCATTATTCAAATAGATGTAAATGAGGGCATGAGAGAGAAGATATAAACCAAAATGTGCCACCACAAACCAAGAAGTGATTAGTAGAAATGTAGATTCATTAAATTATTGAATTAGTAGACACTTTTACACAATTTTTAGTCTCTTTCCAAATTATCTGCTCACCCTTCCTCCATCACTTTTATCTTTTATTTTTATTCTCATTGCAACAGTGAACTCTTTTAGTCTGTAATTCTTGTTTGATTTGTAATAACCATACAGTTTCTAAGCCCTGTTATTGTTAGCATCTTTTATCCAATCCCTTCTTTGATTATATGTCAGACAAATCTTTTCATGCCCCCAAATCAAGCCCCTCTTCTTAAAATCTTCCCTGATGGTTGTCAGATGAGAGCCTGGGTGAAAAAGGTGAAGGGATTAATAAGTACAAATTGGTAGTTACAAAATAGTCACAGGGATGTCAAGTATAGCATAGAAAATATAGTCAACAATATTGTAATAACTGTGTATGGTGCCAGGTGTATACTAGACTCATCAGGGAATCACTTTGTAAGTTATAAAATTTCCTAACCACTATGCTGTATACCTGAAATTAATATAATATTAAATACCAGCTGTAATTGAAAAATAAAAAATTAAAAATTCTTTCCTGGTAAAAGTGTCACATTTCTGAACAATTATTTTCTCTGTTCATAACCTATAATATAAACACTATCACTTTCTCATGTGTCTGACTTCTTCAGTTAAATTATAAATTGTTTGAATAAGTGCAGCCTTCACAATCGTTATCCCCCAGAGACACATAAGACCTTAATGATTAATTAATAACTTAATATCAGTTCTACCTAATAGATACCTATAGAAAACTCCACTCAACAGCAGCAGAATCTGCATTATCCTCAAGGCTAGGCCACAGGAGGACATAAAATCAGCCTCAATCAATTTAAGAGATTAAGGTTTTAAAATTGACAAAATAGAGAATAGAGAAAATCAACAAAAACAAAAGTTAATTTTTAAAAGAGTAACAAAATTGACAGATTTAAGCTAAATTGAATAAGCAATAAATAAATAAATAAATAAAAATAGATAGCTCATTACTAAAATCAGGAGTGAAAGAGGAGACCTTAATGCTGATCTTGCAGAAATAAGGTGTATTATAGGGGAATACTTTGAACACTGTATGCCAACAAATTAGATAACTTAGATAAAATGAACAAGTTTCTAGAAAGACACAAACTACTAAAACTGGCTTAAAAAATAGGAAGCCTAAATAGACATAAAACAGAAATTGATTTGGTAATAAAAATTACCCCTCATAAAAAAAAAACACAAAAAACACCCAGACCCAGTTGACTTAATTGATAAACTATACTAAATATTTAATAATGAATATAATTTTTCTCAAACTCTACAATAAATAAAAGAGAAGGAATACTTTACAATTCATTATGAAGCCAGTATTACTGTACTCACAAATACAAAAGACATAATAAGAAAATAAAACCACAGACTAATATACCTTATGAGCATAGACGCAAAAATCCTTAACAAGATATTTAGCAAACAAAACAACTAGAGGCATATAAATGGATTATTTAACATGCCCAAGAAGGATTTATCCCAGCATGCAAGATTAGATTAGCATCCTGAAATCAATTAATGTAGTATACATATCAACAGAATAAAAGATAAAAAAACTTCATGTCATCTCAATAGACACAGAAAAAAACATTCATCAAAATTTAACATGATTCATGAGAATAAAACACTTAACAAAACAGTAATGGAAGGGGATTATCTGGAATTGATAAATGTCATCTATAAAATACTCTAAAAAGGATTTGCCTATTCTGAATATCTCATATATAAGTGAAATCATACAATATTTATCCTTTTGTGTCTGGATTCTTGCACTTATTATAATGTTTTCAAGGTTCATCCATGTTGTAGCATGTGATAGCATTTCAATCCTTTTTATGGCCAAATATTATTTAACTAGAGGCCTAGTGCATAAATTCGTGCACCAGTGGGGCCCCTCGGCCTGGCCTGCAGGATTGAGCCAAAACCGACTCTCTGACATCCTCTGAGGGGTTCTGGATTGCGAGAGGGCACAGGCCAGGCTGAGGGACCCCTGGTGCACGATTGGGGCTGGGGAGGGACCGAGGGAGGGCTCCAGGTCATGTCTGGTCCATCTCGCTCAGTCCTGATCAGCCGGACCCCAGCAGCAAGCTAACTTACAGGTCGGAGCATCTGCCCCCTGGTGGTCAGTGCAGGTCATAGTGAGCAGTTGAGCAGCCTTAGCATATCATTAGCATATTACACTTTGATTGGTTGAATGACCGACCAGTGGACTGGACACTTAGTATCAATTCTTCATTAACACTTAGCTTATTAGGCTTTTATTATATAGGATTAGAGGCCAGATGCACGAAATTCATGCACTCGGGGGGGGGGGGTGGGTGTTCCTCAGCCCTGATCTCACCCCTAACTGCTTGCTCCCCTGTGCAGGCCCCTCCCTACTGCTTGCTGCCTTGCACCCACCTGATCTTGCCTGATTTCGCCCCTAACTGCTTGCTCCCCCACGCAGGCCCCTTCCTACTGCTTGATCCCCCCACATGGGCCCAATCTCACCCCTAACTGCTTGCTCCCCTGCGCAGGCCCCTCCCTACTGCTTGCTATTCTGTGCCAGCCTGATCTCGCTCCTAACTGCTTGCTCCCCCACGCTGGCCTTATAGCACCCCTAACTGCTTGCTCCCCTGCTGGCCTGATTGCCCCTAACCGTCTCTGCCTCGGCCCCTGCCACCATGACTTTGTGAGGGAGGAAGTCGGAAGTCTGGAAGGCGTCCAGAAGACATCCGGTCTCCTGGTCTAATTAGCATATTACCCTTTTATTAGTATAGATTGTATGGATATACAGTTGATTATCATTACTTGTACATTTCATAGTCGTGAATTTCCCTACTCATTAAATTTTATTTGAAAAACCCCAAATCAATACTAGCAGAGATTTTGTGGTAACTTGTGGATATAAAGAAAGGGGCAAAAAATGTGAGTCACCCAAACTCACATCCTCATCCAAGCTGAACAAAGCAGCATTCTGTGTCTTATTTCAGCTCCCATGTTTGCAAACGTCCTTTTCACAGTCTACTTAGTGCCATATCTTTTGTATTTTTGAACTTTTTCTTGGTGATTTGCTGTTTAAAGTGGCCCCCAAGTATACCACTGAAGTCCTATTCAGTGTTATTAAAGGTAAGGAATAAGATTGCTTATTGTTGGTGTATAAAATATGTAACACATTTTTACCAGTTGATCTTATTTCCTGTAACATTCCTGACTCACTTGTTAACTCTAATTATTTTTATATGTAGGGTTTTCTGTATAACAAATCATCAGAGTTGTAAATAAGATTATTTTTATTCTTCCTTTTCAATCTGGACTCCTTTTATTTCTTTAAAAATTTTTTTTGTTTATTTATTTACTTATTTATTTTGATAGAAACATAGATCTGCTGTTCCAGTTGCTTATGCATTTATTGGTTGATTCTTATATGCGCCCCGACCACGGATCAAACCTGCAACCTTTGTGTATCAGGATGACACCCTAGCCAACTGAGCTATTCGGCCAGGGCCTGGATTCCTTTCATTAATTTTTTCCCCTAGTTGCTGCCATTTCCAATGTAATGTTGGATATATGAAATGAAAGCACACATACGGTTACTCTTGCTACTCTGCTTAGGGAGAAAGCTTTCAGTCCTGTACCATGAAGTCTGACATTAACTGTAAGATTTTCATAGAAGCAATTTTAACAGACTGAGAAAGCGACCTTTATTTCTAGTTTGTTGAGTGTTCATAAAGGGGTGTTAATTTTGTCAAATGCTTGTTCTTCATCCACTGAAATGATAGTGTTGACTTTTTTACTTTATTGTATTAATGTGGTATATTAGTGATTGATTTTTAGATGTGGGCCCAACTTTGCAATAGTGGCATAGCATCATAGTGTATGATCCTTTCTATATGCTGCTGTATTTGGTGTGCCCATTTTTTTTTCAAGAAGTTTTTCATCCACATTCAAAAGGAATAATGATCTGTATTTTTCTTGTGATGTCTTTATCTGACTTTGGAACCAGCATAATAATGACATCAAAGGAGGAGTTGTGATATCATCTCTCCTCTTTCTTTTGGAAGAGGTTGAAAAAAATTAGTAGTAATTCTTCATTAAGTATTGGTAGAATTCACCAGAGAAGCCAACTGGGAGTGGATTTTCCTTTATGGGTAGTTATTATTATTATTATTTTAATCTTGGGTATTATAGGTCAAATGTGATTTTAAAATTTCTTCTTCTGTTAGGTTCAGTAGTTTTTTCATTTCATCTAAGTTACCTAATTAGTTGGCAACCAGTTGTTAATAATACTCCTATATAATTCTTTGTGTTTCTGTAAAATTGGTTTTGTAAAATCTATTTTGTTTCTGTAAAATTGTGTTTCTGTAAAATCTATTTTGTTACTGGTTTTAGGAATTTGAGTTTTTTCTTGGTCAATATATTTACAGTTTTGTCAATTTTATTGATATTTTCAAAGAGCTAACATTAAGTTTCATTGATTCTCTATTGTTTTTCTATTTTCTAGTTCCTTATTTCCCTCTAATATTTATTATTCCTCCTTATTGTTTTGGGTTTAGTTTACCTTTCTTTTTCTTGTAGTTAGAAACTACACCTAACCAGTGTGTTGAAACTTCAGAATGTCAAAGAATGGGGTTCTACTAGTAAGACTGACAACACACCACAATATATGGCAAAAGACATTGTCAACCTGGAATTCTAATTGTAGTGATAAATGATTCAATGAGGTGGGAAAGTCAAGAGGTTTAAATCTGAGAGAAGTGACCACTTACATTAAAAAAGTGAATAGAGAATATTCTCTAGGAAAAAGAAAATTACTTCTAGAAGGTAGGTCTAGGATTCCAAAAATGAAGATGAGAAAGATACTTATAAATATGGGAGAAATTTAAATAAACATAGACTGTGTGGTAGGTTGAAGAAAAGATATGTCCCATCACCTTTTACCTCCCAAAAAGATATGTCTAAATCCTAATCCCTGGAACATAAAATGTTACCTTATTTGGAAAGAGTCTTTGAAGATGTAGTTAAGTAAAGGCTTTTGAGATGAAATCACCCTGGATTGTCTAAATGCTTGTGTGAGAGAGGAAGGTGGACACGGTGGACATACAGAGGAGAAGCCATGTGAAGACTGAGGCAGAGGTTGGAGTGATGTGCCTTGGGGCCACTGAAAGTAGGAAGAGGCAAAAAGGACTGTCTCCTGGGCCCTTTAGAATGATTGCATCCCAGCTTACACCTTGATGTCAGGCTTTTAAGCTGCCCAGTTTGTGATTTAGGAATTTGAGCTGCCACAGGAAGCTCACACTCTCTGGGACCAACTGGAGTACAGACTATCATTAATGAATTAGCACAGGAAAGGAATTAATGTGGATATGAGCAGAAATTAATAAGGGAGAAAAAATCAGGTCAAATTGATAACTCAAAATCCTGTTTTTCAGTAAAACAGCACCAACAAAATAAACCTCTAAATAGTGTAATTAAATAAAAAAGGGAGATTGCACTCTGAGGTCACTGACCACCTCATCTCGCTCAGAAGGAGGGTTTTATCTGTGGATGGGGCTGTAAGTATTTATCTTTTCCTTTACCACATCACCTAATCAGTGTCACACACAGATGTTTTATAGGCTTTTCTGGATAATAAAATATAGCGTCATTGTTGGCCTCTTATCAATAGACTTTGCACTTGGAGAAATCACAATAAAAGGCAAATGTGTGTTTATTCACAGGTAGCAAGTTAGTTCTGAGATTTTGGGTCCTGAGAGAAGATGTGAAGAGAATTCCAGGCAGCTCAAGTGAAATATCCTGTAGGACTTCTAGTACCTGCACCATTTAGAGGGCTGTGGGAACGTCAGAAATTAACAGCTTCATTGTGCCACAGCAATTAGATGACAGCAGCTGCCAACCCAATGAGCTGTGGTGTCACATGCCTCCTCTGCTGTCCCCACAAATCAATCCAACCAGCCAGGAGCTCCGAGAGCCTCTGAGCAGTTATGGATTGCACTTGTCCTGAATTTATTAACTTACCCCTGAGCGGTTTGTGTATAACTGGACCCACTGGGGAGCAGGTTAGGACAAGGTGACTTCAAGGTGATTCTTAAGGCATGGTAAAGAGAAGTGTAAAGCAATTAGCCTGAGGCGGAGCAGAAAGGTCTGCATGTCTACACAGAAGTTTGTGTATGAGGTGACTCAAATCTGAAAAAAGAAAGGAGCATCTTCACAAATAAAGACAGTTTTGTATTTAGATCTAGTGTGTGAAAACCTGCGTGCTCAGAGCACAATGTGGGCTGAGAATGTTGGGTCCCAGTAGGTGCCTGGCAGGGCAGTGGGGAGATGACAGGGGGCATTGTGGGAGGAGGAGGGCAGCCCCACCTGCACTTAAGTATCCAGAGAAATATGGGAATACTCAGTAATTAAAAGTCCAGAAACTTTGGGAAATGTCAAGACTTCAAATGAAATTGGTAATCTCTGGTCTTTTTACACTGGTTTCTCATTAAAAAAAGGTCTGTTTTTGACCGAGAACCCTGAACCTGTGAGACAGTTCTCCTTCCTAGAAAAGGTAAATCAAACAACAACATGCCTCCTATTCAGATGTTGCACATCTGGTCTTTGCCCAAGAGTGCAGATCCCAAAATGCAACCCTAAAGAGACACTGGAATATATGAATATGCCTTTTAAAGTTTAAGCCAAGTTCGTGTGATTGTTTATATCGTTCTGTCTTAATAGCGTACTATTTTTGCCTTGCCTACCTACAAAAGGTGCCTCTTAAACTATTCCGGATAAAATTTTTATACAGTTCCTCACCGCCTCATTCACTTTCTCTTTACGTTTCTCTTTTCAAATCCTATTATCCCCTCAAGCACTGCACATCGTTTTTCCGGGCTTGTTAGCGTACTGCCGTGTTAACTCCAATTCTTTATTTCCTGCCAGGTATTTGTTCACGCTCACAAGCCGGAGCTCACCTACCATCAATTGAGTTGAAAGTCTTCCAGCAATGAATCTCTTACTTTATTCTCATCAGCCTCATCTTCCATATCATTTCATCTTCACTTTTGTCTACTTTGTATCAATTTATCTATTCCAGCTGAAATTGTTACTTGGTCATATCATCAGCTAAACATTAGGCATCAACTCTTTCTCTCTTATAAATAACCTGGAACTTCACCTTCAGATGAGATTCAGGGAATTAGTAATATCTATACTATTTCTGACAGGGGCATTTATATAACCTTACCCATTGTCTATAAAGATGCTGCACTTGGAGTTGGGAACTATACCTCTACAAGTCAGACATTTCTGCTCTCAAGCTGTTAGCTGTCCACCACAGAATTTAAGATATGCATTGCATACATGAATAGAAATGCTCTTATCACCCAGCAGAATGTAATAAGCACCATGTGGTTGGCACTGTTGCCGGAAGACTCCGCACCAAAGTCAGAATCACAGTTTGCTAAGATTCTATCATGGAAATGGGGCATTTGAGTTGGAATTTGAACAGCAATCATGGCGTTGATAGGCTTGGATTGCCATGCAGTTGAGGACAGACTTCAACCAGGAAGTCCACAAAGGGACATGTTTTAACAATCCCTGTTGATAAGCATCACATCTGAAGAGATTTAACATTTAAACAAAAATGTGGGGTAACATTTTCTGCCATCCTCCGAGTCTTAGAGAGAGCCTTGTCTTTTGTATATTGAAGGTCCAGGCACCTGTTTATGAAAGCAGTCTTCTCTCAACTTGGTCATCAGTGCCATATCCAGGTCTCGTTTCCAGAAAGTCTTGCATGTTGATGCCTAGAGAACTTTGCCCCATAAATGTGGAAGAGAAAATGTGGCTTTGGACTTCTGATGGAAAGTAGATTTTCTGTTCCTTCCAGATCTTGAGAAGACATTTCTCAGAGCTCCATTCCTAGTTCACAATGAGTCTCTTCCTCATTTTCTTTAAATGTCCTTTCTATGGTATATAGTTATTTCATTAGCATATGAAAGTGTCTATAGTGACTCAATATTGGCTTGACTATGTCTTTTCTAGGTCATTCCAGAAGCCCCAAGAGTCCAGAACTGCTCTGCAGGGCCCCAGGACATAAATGGTCAGGAGATAATTCAGGTGCAGAGGTGAGGGAGGGAATGAGAAGGCCACCATGGAGCCAAAATCATTCCTCTTGGGTTGATTACTTGTAAAATTACCGTATATGGCCCCTCTGTGAATATGATAAACTTCCAAATACAATTAATTCAAAGAAAATAATCTAAACACTCTCAGGAATTACATATTCCATGTTAGGTCTTCAGATACTTAAAATATTATAAATGCTTTGTCATGCTCTCACCTCCTGTATAATTGTAGATACATACTATATGATTCTTTTTGGGATGGCAACAATGATTAGCAATAGTTTTGGCTGAGTTGATCACTAATAGTAATAGCTAATACTTATGTAGTACTTAATACGTGCTGGGGACTATGCTAAGCGCTTTAAGTATCATCTCTATATAATTTTCACAAGAACTTTATGATGTAAAATATAATTATTATGCCTGTTGGTATACATGAAGAAACTGAAGAACAAAGGTGTTGGATAACTGCCTGTGATCACACAGCGGGTAAGTGGTGGGGTCTGGAGTAGAAACTAAGACTTCTCATAGTATATGTGTGCTCTTAGCCACTAGATCATGCTGACATTAATTCATCACCTATTTATAGTCAGTCCTAGCATCAGCACCAGCAATCCACAACTTGAATGAGCACATGTGTGTGAACTTAATGGCTAGCTATTGGTTTATTCACATAATATATTTTTTTTAGAAAATATATTTTTTATTGATTGCAGAGAGGAAGGAAAAGGGAGAGAGATAGAAACAGCAATGAGAGAATCATTGATTGGCTGCCTTCTGCACATCCCCCACTGGGGATCTAGCTGCAACCTAGGCATGTTCCCTGGCTGGGAATTGAACCATGACATTTTAGTTCATAGGTTGATACTCAACCACCAAGCCACACCAGCTGGGCATAACATAGTATACTTTAATGAATCCTTTGGAAATGTGTCACTCAATTCATAACTGATTTAAAGTTAGCACATACGTAAAACTTTAGACAAAAAAAAAAATAGTTAGCATAGCGAACCCCTTTAGGCAAATGCATGTGATAGCAAAAGAAATGTACTTCTCCTATGAGGCCTCACTTATCTCCCAAGTTTGAACTTTCTGAATTGCTGGTCTTGGCAGATATATAAAAAAAGAATACTCCAGTGTACACTGCCAATTCTAAATAAGGATTTGGGAAGAGATTATTGAAAATCTTCTCTTTCAGTACAAATTAGTACTGGACTATGCCACATAGTGCCTATACTGATTGTGTAATCCCTTGAGTGTTAACGTTTCGTGAAGAGCTTTGAAAGAAATAAATTGTTCCATCTCAAATTGAATTCTGATGATTCAATTTATACTAAGACTCTCATAAGAAAACAACCAGACATTTCTTAGATAATAAATGCACGGTTAATTCAATAGAGAATAGAAAGTTATGTCTTTGGCTTGCCATAAAACAATAAAACTATTTTTATTTGCATAAGCAGCATTACAATTAGTACATAAGTGGGGGCCAGACAGTAAGTGATATCATTTTATAATTTTGTTTATTAAAAAAGTTACCTTCTTTTTTTATAAATGAAGGTGCAGTGAATGAACATGAAAGTAAGTGTGAGTAATATGGAAAAAAATAACTTTGCCTCTTTGCACTAAGAATTTGAAATGTAGAAAATGAAAAATGTGTCCAAAGATGATGTACATACACATCAATACTTGTCTGGAAATGCTCTTGATTTTCAAGAAAAGGATATTTTGAACACTTGAGAGGAATGAAGTACTTCTTTCACGATTGACATTGTGTTCACCACCAAAATGCTTTCTGTTAGGGTGGCAATGATAGCTTGCACAGCTATGGCACAGATAATCAATGCCTACACATGTTTACAAATGAAAAGATATGCTGACAGAAATGTAGCTGTATTGTTTTAGATGTGACCATTAGCCTTCTCTCAAAATTGTCTTACAGTCTTTGAAATATGTGATATTTCATTTTCATAAAATTTTTTATGTCTGATACTCAAATTAGAATATCGAGAACTAAATTCCTTAATGATCAGTATTCTGGTTGATTTTTTTACATTTTTTTGTGTTTTACTTGTTATATGTGGCATTTTTACCCATTGAATATTTCCTATCTCTAAATTATTCATCAAAAACCCATATGACATCTGTCTAACTCAAGGTTTCCTCTATAAAGCTTCTTGCATCTTTTCCCCCCATTTCCATTCCCAGAGATGAGATTTCCATGACTTTAAGCATGGACTACTTCAATAATAGCAGATGCATTCACCAGTCAGCATGCATTGCATGTGTGTGTGGAGCTAGGCACTTTTCTGGATATAAAGAGAAGTAGACGTCATTCCCAGGCTTCAGAGAGCTCATGGATTAGTAGATGACATAAGCAAATAAATACACCCATAATACATGCTTCACACACATGCATACACAGATACACCCATGCACAAATATGCACATGCACATGCATAAAAACACAGCGACATACACACCACACACATAAACACTTGCAATTCACAAATACAAAACACAATTCACACATACTTGAATAAATCCATAAACATTCATACATACATACATAAGCACACATACACATGAGCATATACACATGATATACACACACACACATGCATGAACACATAGGTGCAGGGTGATCATGTCTTTTCACAGCACCTGAATCACCTCTTGGAGGTTCAGAGAAGGTGACACTCATACCATGTTTGGGCCTTGTTTCCTCAAATCCTTCTCCACCTGCACATGCTCCCACTGTATTCATTTTGTGCATTTTTTCAAGAAGCACTGTGGCCACTCCATGACTTCGCTGTTTTATGTTTAAGCTTACTGTTAGCTACTAACAGTTTCAGCTGCTATTATTATTTATGGATCTGGCCCTAGCTCCCTTCCCAGATTTAGTTTTCACCATTCCTCACACAAGACACCAGATCCAGAACAATTTACCCACATGGAGCCCACATAAGCTGTGCATTCTGGTCTTTGTATCTGAGCAATGCCTGTCCCCTGCTCTGATTTCCTAATTTTATCTGCACCCAAGTCCCACATGTAGCTTCATCCTCTCAATGAAATCAGTTTAAACAGGGGTATGGTGGATTATGTAGTTTGGGAACATAGCTCTTCTTTCTATTATCCTTTAGGACTTCCATACACCTCTTGTAAGCTGGTTAGTTTCTAAACATGTTACTTGTTTTACATGTGCAATTGGACTTTAGGATTAGGAAAGAGAAGAGCAACCAGAAGCGTATACATAAAAAGTGGTCTAAAAATATGGACAAACAGCCTAGACAGTGTGGCTCAGTGGTTGACATTTGACCAGTTCAATTCCTGGTCAGGGCACATGCCCAGGTTGGGGGTCTCAGTCCTCTGTAGGGGTCATGCAGAAGGCAGCTGATCAATGATCCTCTCTCATCATTGATGTTTCTATCTCTCTATCCCTCCCGCTTTCTCTCTCTAAAAAATCAATAATAATACATGGACACACAGCATCTTTTGTCTGTTTACAAGTGGAGAGACCATTTTTAAGAGTTTTCCTTTAGATTCTCCAGGAGTGCTGCCTAGTAGAACTCTATGTGACTGTAAAAATGTTCCCAGCACTGCCTAATATAGTAGCTGATAGTTACAGACATCTTTTGTGCCATTTAAATATGGTAAGTGTGACTGAGAAGCTCAATTTAAAATTTTGTTTCATTTTAATAAATTTAAATTTAATTATACATGGCCATATGCAGTTCATATAGTTCAGGAGCGATGACTTGCCATGCACTCGCTATGTAGGGAAGAATAAACCCAACCACTTGTAATAGTAAAAAGCTGAGATGTCAACCACTCATTCAATGAAAAGAAGTAAATTTTCATTGTTACTCTATTCTGGGAAGGATGGGTAACATTAAACGTATCACATAAATGCAAATGCACATATTGCTCTCAAAGAATTTAAAGTCTAGCTGAAGATAGGAGGTACATCTACAGGCAGCCATAACAGGGAAGTGTTTGTAAGTATAGAATTTGGAATGAAATAATGAGGGAAGAATTCACAGAGCACTTGGTGTCAAATTAATTCATTCATAATCCCAGCGTTTCTGTGTCTTTGCTAGTTACTGGGCACATAGCAAATGACTGGGCTAAGTTATACAGATGCAAGATTACATATGTTGTGCATAGATAACATGATAACAGGAGCACAGCTTAATTAATTACTAACACAATTTCCAAGTATACATGGTATGCCATGACCTTAGAAAAGGGATGAGTGCATATTACAGGCCATTTCACTGGCACCATGTTTTGCCCATCACCTATTTAACAGGTCAGCTCTTCTATACTCCTCTCGAAGCTTTATAATGGCCTAGACTGGGAGACAGTAATCTGAAAATTACTCAGGATTTTTTTGGGAAGGGACAGAGGCTCTTGGAAAGGCCATAAATGAACTACAGGTCTGGTAGAGAATGACAACTTTAATGGGTGGAAACCAGATTATGAATGTGGGCGAGGAGATTCCAAATCTGATGTCCTGGCACACAGGTACACAATAGGAGAAACACGTGGGCATCCACACTGGTAGATGGACCACTAGATAGTCCCACACTCAGGTCCCCTTTCTGTCCTGGAGTTTCAAAGAAGTTTTTACATTTCTGAAGAAGATTGATTGGTCCTTGTATAGCAGGCTTCACATTGAAGGTATCTGAACACCTGAATGAAGCAAAGGCTTAAGCAAGAACAGATATGGCAGGAATAGAGTTCTGGGGTTTGTCAAGGCTTATGGTGGTTCATGGCCTAGGAGAGACCTCTCATCCTCCAGGTCTGCTTCATGATCGTGTGCACGTGGGCTCCTGCTGCCCATTCCCTGCAGGGCTCCCCGCCCAAACACACTCCGCATTATTTCACTTCATTGCTTTTGTAAGAACTTGTGATTATTCTTTTCATTTTCACCTCCATGGACTGCACTTTCATGAGGAGATATTACTTCTGCCATGCCCACTGCTATATCTTCAACCTTATGTACAAAGCTGAATAAATATTTGTCAAATTGTGTTTACAAAGAAAAAAATGTTGTTAAGCTATTTAACCAGACCCCTGGGACTCTTTTTCTCTTTGCATGTGTCCATAAAATCCCAAGTGATTGGGTTTGAGAGAAGACCTATTGAAAGTTCTGGACTCTACTGGGAATCAGAGGCCTTTTACAGCTCCACCCCCCAAAACAAACAGAAAAACACCACAAAGAAAAATGAAAATTTTCTATTTGATATCCTTGTGTCCTAGAGCAAGTAACTATATCCTATATAAGAATCAAATTTTCACCTCTGAATGTGAGAGTTAGAAGGAAAAATTATTAGCTTGCTTATCCAAGTCATGCAATAACTTTTTCCTAAAAAGTTGTGTTCATAATGCCTGAAACTATTACTTACCAGTATATGTAATACTAGAGGCCCGATGCACGAAATTCGTGCAAGAGTAGGCCTTCCTTCCCCTGGCTGCCGTCACTGGCTTTCCTCTGGCACCTGGAACCTGGGCTTCCCTCGCAGCCCCGGCTTCATCCAGAAGGATATCTGGAAGGATGTCTGGTCTAATTATCATATTACTCTTTTATTATTATAGATTTGCAAGAAATTCAAGGGAAAAACATACCAAAACACACACACACACACACACACACACACACACACACACACACACAGGCATAATACATAGAAATTACTCAGGTATTTATTAAACTCCTATCATGAGACAAACCATAAAAATCCTCATACTCATGTAATTTAGATTTACTGTGGGAGAAAATAAAAAAAAATAAAATGGATATTATTTGAAGCAATGATAAACATTATAGAGAAAAATAAAAATTTAAAAATGTGTTTTTAATTTAATTTATTATTAATATTAAATTTATTGGGGTGACATTGGTTACTAGGATCATACAGGTTTCATGTGTACATTTCTACAATACAAGATCTGTATAGTGCACTGTGTGTCCACCATCCAAAGTCAAATCATCTTCCTTCACCATATGTTAGTCCCTGTATGATCAAGGGGAGTCTTCATTGAGAAAGCTGGATTTTTGTGGAGTCCTGAGGTGGTAAGGAAGGGAGTGATACGAATATCTAGTAAAAAGGTTTTCCAGCAGAGGAAATGGCAGTGCAAAATCCCCAAGGCAGAGAGAGGGGCATCTGGACTATTGTAGGAATAGGAACAAATCCCCAAGGAGGAACAAAGCAGGCAATGACTTGAGGTGAGAGAGTCATCTTAGGGCTCTGTGGGCCACCTTTAGAGCAAGTCCTACTCACTTACTGGACACGTTGGAGAGCCAGGTGTTTCACAATGCATATTTCCCCAGATGTTTAGAAAGTTAATTCGTTTTTGCAAAGGTAGTTTTCTAATTTGAGTCTTATTTAACAACAAATTAGAAAAACAACACACTGCGTATTTTGGTTATTATATACCCCATGGTGTAATAAAATTACAGTGTGACAGCACCTTGCCATTCATGACAACAACAGAATCACAGTGGTGGCCAAAAGACTAGAAAGAGCTTTGTTTTCGTTTAAAATGTAGTTCACATTTTACTACAATAGGAGTTTTAAGTGTACATTCAACTTTGAGTATTTGAGTTTTGAGGAATTCAGAACTATGGAAAGGGGATGAGGTTCTGCCCTGCAGCTGTGGCCTCAGTGAGGTGGGTGTAATGACAGTGTTGGTAGAGGGAGCCAAGAGCTGATGAGTTTGAACACGTCTTGGTACCTGTGTTGAAAGGATGGATAAAACCATCTTGGATGGGTTTACTCTGCACACCCAATTCCTAACCCTAACCCTAACCATAACCCTAACCCTAACCCTCACCCAACCTATTCCATGAAGCAGGTTAAGTGTTCTATATTCTTGTGTAACTGAGAGAGAAAACACAGGATGAGTTTTTATGTATAATTTACTGTGTCCCCTCCTTAAATGTTTTCAGTTCATACGTTTATAATCTCCTTTTCTAAGGTCTTTCTTATGTAGGGTCCTTGCAGAGTAAACCTATATACTCTATGGGTAAAATTCTTTCTTTTCTTTAATTTTCATGTTTTCCTGATATTTTCTGAAAATTCCTTTTATTGTTTATATTACACCATAGCATGTTGGTATTATATTGTCATGGACTGTTAAATAAATATCCATTTTGAGCACTGATAACAGTTGTTTCTATGGATATCTGATTGCAACAGCTAATTAAAGAGTGATTTCCAAACCTGTCAAGCTGTCAACTCCACAAACTTCTCCATGCTGGTTTTATTTAACACTTTTTTTTTTCTTTGCGATAACGCTGCTTCATGTCTTCAGAGTCCTCACTAGAAATTAAAAGGCCAGAGTCATGTTTTGTTTCCCTTTCAATTGTAGATTGATCATTTTAACATTTTTCCTAAAATGCAACATGAGAGACCAGGTCCCACTTCTTCCCTAGTGAAGTAAATGCATGAATAAGTTGTGTTAAGGGCCATGTGGGGTCACCGTGCATGTGAGAAGAAGGGAGTTTTCCACCTCACTTGATGTTCTGGGCTGCAGCCTGTCCTCGATGCTCTCTGGTGGGGCTACATATGAGTTTATTTATGATTTGAAATGATGCAGCTGCAACTGCCTCTTTTTTATTTTTTAATGATTAAATAGGTTTCTGTGTACATTCACTCTTCTACACAGGAGGAGGCATCCAGAAGAAAGGCGGAGGCCTTTCTAGACAATAAACCTTTGTCTAGTCTTAACTGGCAACCTGACAGTACACTGTGTCTCTCAGTGGTCTGGCCCCTAGCAGGAGCATCTGTTTGCCCTAAGCATGGCTCTGCTTCACCTGAAAGCATGTGACATGGAGCAAACTCCTGCATCTCCATGTCTCCTCGCTCCCTCCCAGCTTCATGTGTGACAGACCGGAGACACATGGCATAGGCGGTGCTGTTCTCCTCTCTCTCTTTGAGGATCTGAGGTCCAAGAGAGAAACATCTTGTTTGCATTGATTTTCTGAGCCCAGGACAGTGTACAGTGTCTGCTACACTTTAAGTGCATAGGTACCTACTTGGCAAATACATCAATACTCAACAATATTTCTGAGATTGCTGTAGCTTCTCTAAAATGCCAGTACCTAACTTCAGTCTGGGATCATTATAACTTGGAAATTAATACTAGGCCTATTCAACTCAATCCATCTATCTCCCAGAGCCCCAAACAATGGTGCTGAACAGTGGAATTAGAGAACTCCTGCTCTGAACCTGCCCTGCAGCCAGCTCATAGCCAGGAAGCCAACAAGTCATAATTATTTTGTTTTTATCTTTTCCCATTTCTAATCATGAAACTTTGCCTGGAATAACCACTATTTCAATGATAGTGGCAGCTGATTATGTATATGATACACAGCAACATTACTTCTTGGAAATACATAAATATTAAAAAATAGAACAGAGGGGCCAAAAATCATCATACATCTCAAATGGTCTGAATCATTTTTTAGAAACTATGATATTTAGTTATTTTGAAATTATGTTTAACTAAGATGATTTTAATGCCCTATCAGCTTGTTTTTCTGTAATTAATAAATAAAAAACAGTTTTTAGAATGAAAACACATGACTAAATACCATTTCTTTTACATGTCCAATGTTGTCATAAATCCCACACAAGCAGCACTTTTGTTAATCAGAATGTGTGCTAGATTAGGACATATGAATTCTCCTCTTAGACTTTGTGTCAGCTAAATAAGCTCATTACCCTTTCTTGATCTCCATTTTTCCATATACATATTTTAGAAATTAAATAATAATGTCCATAGAGCCTCTTTCAGCCAGAATATTTTATGTTTGTCCCACCTACCTTTTTAAGTAAGGCCCAACATCTGAGCAATTAAAACACAAGTCACTGAGACCTTTTCCTCAATGTTAAGCATTGACATTGTATTAAGGTGTGTGAGGTAGTTTTGAGGGGAAAAAAACATAAAACATGGTTCATGTCCTGTAGCAATTGTTTTTGAGAAAAAAGACTAAAATAAAGTAAATGACAGAGCCTGGGCAGTCTAGCATTGAATGTCACATGAGTGGTGGAGATAAGAAGTGCTCCAGGAGGCAAGGCCAGGGCAAGATGCCATTATGTCAGAAAGATCAGGGACCGTCTGGGGTCAGGGGCGCTTGAACTGGGCCACCCAATGTATCCAGGAAGCTGGTGGCCCATCTGCAAATGTTAATTATATGTTGCAATAATAAACAGAACGTGACGGGCCAAGCAAACAGAAACAACTTTGAGTCTTTATCCTGGAGAGAATTTAGCAGGAAATGAGGTAAGCAGTTGATGGAACAGGGAGACAGGCAGACATGAATGTGGAGGTAACTGTACCACAAGGATGCAGAGAGTGGCTTCCACACTGAGGTTGAGGACAGAGGGAGGTGGGGCAGCACAGAACCCAGGACCGGCTTCCCTGCAGAAGCTGGGGTCTTCCCCTCATGTCCCCCATCTCTCACCTGCACCTCCCTTTTCTGGAAGTCAACTGTCATTGTCACGAAGCCTGAGGAAAAGGGATCTGATAGATTTGACAGGAAGCAGGTGCAGGGCAACCAGCTGATGTCTACGGAACACCTAGATGGGATGGGTGTCCAGCTTTAGACAAACCACTAGAGTCTTTCTTGTCCCATGCCCTATGACATAAATTTTAATTATTTGTTTCAGTGATTTCAGAGAGGAAGGAAGAGGGAGAGAGAGATAGAAACATCAATGATGATAGAGAATCATTGATTGGCTGCCTCCTGCCCTCCCCACACTGGGGATCGAGCCCGCCACCCAGGCATGTGCTCTGATCGGGAATCAAACCGTGACCTCCTGGTACATAGGTTCATGCTCAACCACTGAGCCATACCAGCTGGGCATTAAAGTTCAGAAAATGGAGACACAGAAAGATTGAGTAACTTTAATATGGTTGCAAAACTATCTAATGGAAGAAGGGAACTGTGACCTTTGTCTGATTCTGAGGCCTTGCTTTTCCCACTGTAGGTATGAGAGGCACGCAAGAGCAGGCTGCATTCCATGTCAGTGATTATTGGCAAGCTTTCCTGGCTGGATTGCAATATTTGGTAGACAGTGGTAAGCCTAGAATAGAGGGACATTTTATAAAGAACTTTGGCCTTAAATATGATCCAAACAGGCTGTTCTAGTGGCTCCTAAAAATATTGTAGATGTTTCAGTCACACTTCTTTCTGGAGCCAGATGTCTGCAGCTGTATGCGGAAACCTTGGAGAGAATTTCAGAGGGCTGGGCACATTTACAAGTTCTGATTGAGTATTCCAGAGAGGAAAAAAAAAATCAATGACGAAATCAGGGTTTGTGAAAATGATTTCTCATGTGGTTGACATGCAACCACCTTATAGTGACTTCTATAAATTGTTCGAAATGGTATTGCCAAATCTGATTGCAATTAAAAGGATCAACACTCTTTAGAGAATAGTCCTTTTTTTCAGATGATGCAGTTTGATGTTCATTATTTTTGAAGCAATGCCTAGCTTATCACTTGATTGGTGTTGCAGGTTACACAGGTGTCCTCATTCTACATTCCACCCTTGAGGTGAGGGTGGTATCCACAGGACACATTGAAGGACATGCTATTACTCAGAGGACTCTTGAAAAATACTAGAAATTTCCATTAGTTCTATGTTGCTTTTATGCATCAAGTAAAAGAGATATTTTAAGATAGTGTGATGTGTTTTTGTTCCAGCCAGGCCTCAGGATGTCAGTTCCCAGCCTGAATTCAGAGCTCCAGGGTCCGGCCTGTGAGGGGAGATGGGAGAAGGGAAATTTCAGTCATCTCCCCATGGTGCAGTGAGTGCTGCTGACATGAACAGATCACTGTTAATATCTAAAATTACTATAGACATATAGATCACAGTTTATCCTTAAAGCTGGTTCCAACTCAGAGCTGTAATTAAGGAGCATGAGACAAGAACACTTAATTGATATGGACAGAAAGGCTAAGAATAAAAGACACAGAGTGAAATGCCCAGGTATAACACAGTGGCTTCCATCCAGGGTCCCTGGAGCAGCTGAGCACAAACATGCCTTTGCACACATACTTCAACTTAGATCCCATATGTTAGGATGCTTTTTGTACATTCTCCTCAACTGCTTTTTAGAACCAATAATTAGCATTTCAAAGACTGAGGTTAGATATTCACCAGATGGAAGTGATTTGTGTATATTATGTTTAGTATTGCATTTATAAACATTTTTTAGCTTCTTAAAAATGTCACTTTAAAAAGGAGATCATGCCACAAATCAACTCATCCAAGAACACATTTTTTTTCACTAGAAATTTATTTATCCCTGTTCCTCATCTTTATACAAGGAGAAAATTATCAGAGGCTGAGTAGCCGAAAAATGATGATGTTTATTGATGGGATAAGATGATACTTTCTGGTTTAAAAAGAGCTTCCAAGTGCAAACAAGGTGTACATATCTTCAAAAAATTTTTTTAAATGTCTAACTGGAATCCTCAGTTAAACTGATGTTTTTTCCCCCTATTGATTATTTTGCAGAAAAGATGAAATGTTAGAAAAACAACCCCATTAAATATGGGTTTTTAAGATTATTAAATGTCAAGGATTGTGTCATACTCAATTAATGGAGAACTTGATACTTTAATATATGCGCCAATGTAAAGTGATTATACAATGACTCTCCAGGTGACAAATGATCATCCAGTTATCAAACGTGTATTAAATCTTTTTCATGGGAATCAGAATGTTTAGCAATATTTTCGTCAAGGGTACATGCATTTTCCTTGGAGAATGGAGACCTCTAGATTCTAATCTTAGCTTTGCAACAAGGCCACTATAAACTCAGGAGATAGCCCTGAAATATCTGTGGCACAGTATTTTCAACTACAAATGAAAAGTTTAGTGACATTTAAGTTTCCTTTTTATTTTAACCCTTACCATTTCCTTTTTTGAAAATTAGCACCTCCTTCCTCAGGGAAATGTTTATTCCTTTGCTTTGGCTGCATAATTAGCATGGGAGATTTTAGCATTTAGGAAACCCATTCCACCCAATTTTCTTTGAAGCTGATTTTTTTTTTTTAAACTGGAGGTGGGAAAATACTCTTTTATTCCCCTGAGTTCTCAAGATTAGGAGCCCAGGGTTTTCAGTGCCAGCTCCCCTCTCATCTAAAGATTGGACTCAGAGGAAGAAGCTCATCACAGGAAGAAGCAGGAACAAAGAGCAGAGTCCTAGGTTCCGGATTCCAGGCCCACCTACAGGAAACACCTCCTGGTCTTTCCACAGCTCATTATGGAAAACTCATTGCAGTCTAGTCAAGTTTAATAAAAATCATATAGAGATTTCTAGGTACATCTCAGTTAATCCGAAAATTATGTTAACCAAAGAATTTGGTTTCACAAACAAAAAAACCCCACACAAGCTAGATTAGAAGAGTGCCTGACACATCAGGACCTATATAAATATTTGTTAATTGGCTGAATGATCTATAATAATAAAAGCATAATATGCTAATTAGACTGGACAGCCGAACGACCTTCTGGACGTCATTTTGGATGTCCTTTCCGAGGAAGCCGTGGCAGTGGGGGCCAAGGCAGAGGTGGTTAGGGACGATCAGGCAGGCAGGCAGAGTGGTTAGGGGTGATGAGGCAGGTAGGCGAGTGGTTAGGGGCAATGAGGCAGGCAGGCGAGTGGTTAGGGACTATCAGGCAGGCAGGCAGGTGAGTGATTAGGAGCCAGTGGGCCCGGATTGCAAGAGGGATGTCCAACTGCGGTTTAGGCCCAATCCTGCAGGCAGTCGGACATCCCCCTAGGGGTCCTGGATTGTGAGAGGGTGCAGGCTGGACTGAGGGACCAACCTCCCCTGTGCATGAATTTTGTGCACCGGGGCCTCTAGTTCTAAATAATGTATACATTGCTGGATATGATGTATTTATTGGTAGAATTACACCTAAAATTAAGTATCCTTGGCTGTCAACCACAATGACTAAATAGGACAGGTTTGTGGTGAACATAAAGCCATGCTTACACACTGATACATTTTCAGGGTTAGGAGTATTGGGGAATGGTGTCCTTAGTTTATATTGTAACATTACCATGGTGACAAGCAGACAGAGTGCCAACTTGGAGGTGCCATTCTCAGAGGTGATCATCAGAATGGCAGGTAGTGAGGGGGCAGATGCTTTGCAAATAGCGGTGAAAGATTTCCCTAGGAATGAGGGGCCTGGGAAATTCAATTAAACTTCTATATGTATAAATGCATATGTAAACTATGGTATAAATAATAAATAAATGGCTACAGATACAGTACATATAAATAAAACACAACATATACATGTATTTGTATAGTTGATCTGAGATACATTTTTTCAAATTTAGGGCATAATACCTGGAATTAAATGATTATAGTAATAATGATGGTAATAGAAACAATAATAATAGCTAGCTTTGGTGTAATTTAGCATAATGTATCTCTATATCTATCTATCTATCTATCTATCATCATCTATCTATCTATCTATCTATCTATCTATCTATCTATCATCTATCTATCATCATCATCTATGTATCATTTATCTTTTTCAAAGTAAGCAGGCAGGTGCTATTCATGTCCTGGTTTATGCATGGAATTTGAGGCCCAGAGAGGTATATGCATTCTCCAGGTTTCTAGAATAGTAGGGCTGGAGTCTCATTAGAATCCAGTCAATTTAACTGCGCAGCCTGTTGTTTTATGTGAATGGAAAAGAAAGCAAAATTCTCAGGTTAGTGAGTTCTTTATATGGACTATCAAAGCATATGTACACATATTGTTAATAATAACTACAATTATAAAATGATAAAGTATACTAAATCTTGATGGGTTAAGCACTTAACCAAATGATGAAATACACTTAGTCATCAGTCTCCTTGGATCCCCAGGACCTCAATAACTGGCAGTCACAGTGAACAGAAAGTGAAAGACAGCATCTCCATGGGCCAGAGACTATTTGGGAACAAACCCTAGGAGTGCACTCACTGACAAAACTGGTGTTTTGTTGAAAGAAAGTGAGAGAGCATTAAGCTTATCATTTCAAAATATAAATATGAATTTATACCAGGACGGCTAAAATCAGGTTTCTTTCTCTGTATGCACATGCACACATGAATATACACACACAGCCTGTACGTATATTTCTGAGATTATTTCAATCTTTCTTTCACAGATCTAATTTGAATAAACACGCAGACCACATCCCATTAAGATAATCTGTCACAGCTTTCACTTCTCTAAACTGCTTTTGAAAACAGGAACTTGACAATTTATACAAAGCTTCTTGAAATGACTTTTAAGACTTTTTATAAGTGAATGAACTAAATATGCTGGAGATTTCCAAATTGCACTTCAAAAGGAAGCACGAAAGTCTGTAAACAATAAAAAAATAAAACCTTATATCACATTTCATGCATTGACTAACCGTTTGTAGGGGTCTGAATATTTTAATCCATAGAAGAATTCATAAACCTTTGTAGAAATGAAAAGTATCTTAACCCTATAGTGAATGACCTTTATGATTCATTTTGGGGGTCATTTCTTTTCTGGTAAATGCATTGTGGATTATAAGTATAAAAAATGAGTGGGAAATTTTGTGTTATTCATTTTGAAGGCTCTTTTTATTAAGAGAAGAAATGAAATTCAATGAAAATCATTTTGCTGATAATTATAATGAAATATGAGGTGCTCGAGTATATTCTATTGCAGACGATATAGAGGAAATGACTCTATCTGCTCAAAGCCTGAGTTAATGGATTGGATCCACAAAGCTTGGTCTGGCTCATTTCTGCACACACTCATCATAGTGACAGTGGGTGAAGTTGCTTCCAAGGGAACTTCAGTTTGAAAGATCAGGAGGATCATGGGCAATCTTGTTTTGATTCCCAGAGACTTAACCATTTATGAGTCATTATTGGGCAGTGTCAGTTAGCAGGGACAGTGTGATCTGTGTGGTAATCTGAGCAAACCTCCCTGGTGGCCACAGGGAGCAGGGAGAAGTCATGACTTTGAGTCAGACATCAGGCTGAGTTAGGGCCAGAGCAAGCCCATAGTTTCCAGGGAAGAAACAAGTAAGATGAAATTGAAAGTGGCTATCTTCAAATAATGCTCACATTGCTTAGTTCCAAATTATGGCCTATCATTTTTTTTCTGACCTTCCTAGTGCAATCGGTGATGCCAAACTAGTTAAGAATAGATGAGAGCAGCTGTGCCTTAACAAAGATTTTTAAAAACACACTTTGTGATGTAGTTCTTGGGACCCACCAAATTGTGTCTAAGATTAGGAGCTGCCTCGTATGGGATTTGCAGGCCACAGCCTCCTGTATCCATCCCGGCTGCTGACTGGTGCTTGGTGCCTGGGGGCCTTGGGATGCAACTTTTGTTTTTTAAAAAACACACATATTTTATTGATTTTTTACAGAGAGGAAGGGAGAGGGATAGAGAGCTGGAAACATCAATGAGAGAGAAACATCGATCAGCTGCCTCTTGCACACCTCCTACTGGGGATGTGCCTGCAACCAAGGTACATGCCCTTGATTGGAATTGAACCTGGGACCTTTCAGTCCGCAGGCCGATGCTCTATCCACTGAGCCAAACCAGTTAAGGCATGGGATGCAACTTTTATTACACAGAGGTACTGTGAGGACAAGCTGAGGACTTTAAAATACATACTTGGAATCCAGGTACTATTACTGCACTTGAGAATCCAACTGATGATTTTAATTGTGAATAATGGAATTGAGGCTCTTTTGTTAAGACACATTAAAACCTAGAATGTTTTTAAAGCCAAGATAACTTTCAGAGAATTTGGAGGGCTTCAGGTCCCATACAAGCCAATCTCTTAAATATTTTAATCTATTTAGTTTAAAGTGAGATTTAAAATTCAAAATGATAACCTAAAGGCTCAAAATAACTGTTTTTAAAAAAGTGCATTTTTAAATTAGATTACAATGACAATTTTTCAGTTGGAACACACCTCATTAGTTAAAAATCTAACTTGAATATTAATATGTGAGAAATTGTAAATACCAGAACTCAAGACCAGAAACCTTACTAATGATAATAGTTGGACCTGACACCCAGCAATTCTGAGTGTAATCCCTGGATGTTTTTAGGTCTACCATTGAAACTCATTCACGAGATTGTCAGTTGACCATTGATTAGATGTGGGGTCCTTCTCCTGGCCTCAACATTTTCTCATCTGTAGTATGGGAATAATAATAATTTATTTTTTAAAAGAATAGTTCATTGATTTTTTATAGAGAGAGGAAGGGAGAAAAAGAAATATCAATGTGAGAACATAACATCAATCAGCTGCCTTCTGCACCAGGGATCAAACCCACAACCCAGGTATGTGACCTGACTAGGAATCAAACCAGCAACTTCTCAGTATACAGGATGATGCTCAACCAACTGAGCCACATCAACCAGGGTGGAATAATAATAATTTCTATATCATAAGATCCTATTGCAGATTATATGAGTACACGCAAACCAGTTTGCAGAGTATCAGACACAACCTGAGGGCTCATCAACCATTAGCTATTATTATCCTAACTAATTAAGAGGGAATATGCTAATTGACTGCCACACCCTCACAAAGATGGCGGCACCCACAGCCAATAAGGAGGGAATATGCTAACTGACTGCCATGCCCTCAAAGATGGCAGCGCCCACAGCCACAAGATGGCGGTGCCCACTCCCCTCAGCCCTGCCAGGGCAGCAGTCGCGCTGCACGGCTGGGCCCACCCCGCAGTGGGTTCGGCTGCTCTGTGCACCTGCCTCCGGAGTCCCCCAGTCCCCTCAGCCCCCCAGCCACCCAGGGCCAGCCTGAGCTGCAGGCAAGCCTTGGATGGTAGCTGCTCAGCCTCCCAGGGTCGCCTGAGGCTCAGGTAACCAGGGCTGGCTGAGGCTTGTGCTGCTGGCAGTGGCAGTAGCAGAGGTGTGATGGGGGCATCACCTTCCCCTGATTGCTGGGTCACCTCCCACCCCTGAGGGCTCCCAGACTGTGAGAGGGGGCAGGCCTGGGTGAGAACCCCCAACTCTAGTGCATGAATTTTCATACACTGGGCCTCTAGTAAAAAATAATGGCAGTGAGAAATCTGAATAATGTAACTGAAATACTAATACATACACACACTATATGAGTGTCTGATTCTATAATTAATTCAATTTAGCCTTACATATACTGTATTATGGTATTTATAGTGATACTATATGGAGATATCAAATCAGCCTGTGTATGTAGGGTATCACTGAATTCCACTAAACATAGAATGCAAAACTTGGAACTCGTGGAGTCCTAAGGGTAAGGTAATTGAACTCCATGGCAAAAAATTTTCAAGGCAGTTTATAAATCAGAAGAAACACTAAACTAGAAGCTCCATGTTAGCTTGCAGGAACAAATCACCAATATAAATTCTCAGAAGGGTAGTTTGGGTTCTGTGGGAATGCCTCAAACAATGTCTCATTGTTTTATGGGTTGAAAAGTCTTAGAGTGTCACCTCACCTCTCTCATACACTTTAATGAAGATGAAAAGGTTAGAAATATCTGGGATGGAAAGACATTAGATTTATAACCAGGGAGGTGCAAGTCCTTCAGTTTGACTAGGACTAAGATGATTTAAAGAGCAAAAATGTTAGACATCTGTTTGATTTTGAAAACCTAAAATTAAAACCCAAATCACCACTTTTGTCTGTGTACAAATAATTTTTAAAATTATTAGATAGATCCTTTTTGAATTTGTTTACTATTTAACACATGAAGAAAACTCCCAAGAACATGGCTTTACTAATAACCTTCTAATATAATGAATATCTGGTCAAGATTTTGGAGTTAATTAAACAAATGTGTCATGAAATTATCTTTTCTTTAGAGCAATAAGTACTCAAAAACATCTTTTTCTTATTTACACATGAAGTCAGTTTTGCACTGTTCAAAATGCAGGTACCAGAAATAGAATTAAGAAAAACCAGGAAGATACAGTCAAAAAGTCTCATTATGAATCTAAGTCAAATTTTGATGGCATTATCTACCACAATATTAAAATGACATATCCATCCTTTAAATTCCATGTGAAATGAAGAAAATAATATTTTGACAAAAATGGCATCAACGTTGCATAACTTGAAATGTGTTTTAATATCATCATTGTGAACACATTCCACTACATTGCTAGATGAACTCCTCCAGCCTGTTTTTCTACATAACTAATTAAAAAAGTTGAAGCATCAGGACGTGATCAAGGTAGGAAGTGATTAAGATTTGTCTCATCTTGCACTTTAACTGTAAAACAGGATTTCATGCATCTCAAATCCTATTAGTTTATTTGGTAAAAGTGACCTTCCCAATGCCCTTTCAAATACAGCATATTGGACTGTGTTTATCATTAGCAGAGAGCACTATGCCAAACACGACTTTTAAACCTATTTTCTGATTCAAATTTAGTAGATCTAATAAAAATAAATACCTTAGGCTTTGCAGCTGCATCCATTTGTACATGCAAATTCGGTAATTGCTTATATAAATTGAGTAAACTGTACATGAAAACAAGCTGTTAAATGTTCAATTAATCAGTTTGCAAAAGTCTTCGTGTTCTTTCTACCAGCAAACTTCCACAGATCACTCATAGGAGCTGAAAGCAATCTCATATATCACCTGACAAGGTTTCTTTGTTTCCTGTTACTAGGCTCTGGTTCATCCATTCATCCATCCATGCATCCAACACTATTTTTAAGACACTGTTAGGCTTAGAAATTCTACCTCATTTATGTTCCGTTTATAACATAAAGTAAACAATGGTGATTTAAAAACAAGTTACTGATCCTCTAATTTTGTTTCTATGATCTCTATTTCTGGTGGCCCTCAAAGGTAGGCAGAATGATGCTACAGAAGCAGCATTGGGTTCCCATTTTCACTCTCAAGGATTAGAATTTGTGAAAGATAACTTTTTAATTTTTTGAAAGTTTTCTCATGAAGGGGTTTAATCAGTCTTACCATGCTCTTGTCACTTCCAACACCCCGAGAGTCCTCATTGCATGCTTGTTCTATCATCCTCTTCTTCATTCACTCTGTGATGGTCTAAGAAGTGGTGTTGCCCCGACTGGGTGTGTACATGGCTCACATGGGAATGAACACATTAAAATGCTGATTCTAACTGGGTAGGTATGATATTGGGGATGGAGAGTTTGTATTCCTGATGAGTACCAGGCAAAGCTGATGTTTTCTGATCCTGAGCTGTACTTGGAGTGGCCAGGGTATGGCTTAGGCTGCACCCCACATTTGCCCATCCTGGCTTCTACTCCTAGATTGGCCTTGGAAAAAGAAATATAGTTTAGTTAGAGAGAGAAAGGCATTTTTAACAAAGGTAAACACATGGGATGGACAGTATCCCAGATTCTGGTGCATATGAAATGGGGATGCAGGAATGACAAAAAGTTGAATGTGTCAGTGTTTCTTAATTTACTGTATGGGTGGGTCACATGGACATAGGCTCAGGGGATGGGAATTTAGCTCATTGTCTTCATTATACAAAATTACAGTAGCTACCATGAAAGAATCTCTTACTGGCACTTACCTACATCATTATAGCAATCCTTTACATTGCCCATGTCTGACATAAGAAAACTGAGTCCTAGAGGTGCTAAGTAATTTTCCCAATTTTGTACAACTACTAAATGGCGGAGCTGCAATTCTGAGGCAATTCTGTATCACTCCAGAACTTGGAGAAACTTTATGCTATGCAAAATTCTTTCCATTATCACTCAGCACTACCTCCTTCCATACCTTGATATAATTATTGGTTTGGTGATAGAAGGCACATTATGCAGAGAAATGAAAGAACATTGATTGTATCAGCTGATATTATTTAAAATACCAACATTTGGCAGAATTCAAGTTTCTTGAAATAATGACCTATTCAAGGATTTGGACTTTTACATTTCTCAGATTTAATGAAGATAGAGTTCAATGGATACAGCATTCTATGAAAGTTCCTGTTAATATATGAATGCATAACAGGAAGAAAAATCCTGTCAAGCGCTCACAATATACATTTGGATATGTGGTTTTTAAAACCTTTTCTAAAGCAAAGAAATAATTCGTTTATAAATTTGGGCCAACAAGTTCTGATAATTTTTTTAATTTACTTCCTTTGAGAGTTGAAGAAAACTTATTTTCTTAAAAGTCAAATGTAAGATTTTGAAAATAAAATGGTATTCTCCTTTTAGACCATTTTCTTCCTCCTCTGTGTATGTAATCTTTTTGAAGCAGATGAAAGGTTTGGTCTCAGGAATTCTTCTGGAAATACAGGGAGTCCTAATCATGTTGATCACCTGGTCTGACGTGACGATGTTCCATGACCCGTGAGCAAACATTAATGCTGTATTTCTGGGAGCATAATTTGGGAAAAGACCCATTTCCTTTTTTATGTCTTTTTCAGACGATATCAGAAGTAGGTTTAGTTATCAGATTAATACATTAATAGACAGAGTAGGATTTTTTAAAATAGTGGGCAGAATGTTGAGTTGTCTTTTGAGAAATTATTGGAAGAACTTGGAATGCTAGTGGGAAGCTGGAAAGCTGGGGGAGACCCAGTAAGTTCTCCCAAGTACCTGAACAGCTAACCTATGGAAGAGGTGGGCGATTCATTTCACTGGACCTCTGTTGTCAACTAAAACCAATATGTGAAGTTCAAAGCAGGCAGTTTGGGCTCAGTGCTCATCTTCAGAACTGTCTGAAGATAAAAACACTGCTGTGGGCAGCGGTAAGTTCCAGGAATGGAGCACAGACAGAGCTTGGGCCCCATAGATGTGGTGGTTGAATTTAAACATCAGAGGGGGAATTAGACCAGGTCATCCTTAAGGCCTTCCCAATTTCAGATGGCACTGTGGTTTGAAGCTGTTTCCTGGCAGGCAGGCTCTGATAAGAATCAGATCAGTTTATGCAGGAAAGCCCTCAGGCAAATGCATGCCCTGTCAGAGGTTTATCTTCCTTCTTCTTTTGTGCCCTATGCTTTCTAGTTTCTTTCTGTCCCAGCAGCTGAGTTCCTAGATTTTGAAGGTCTGCTCTGTCCTGGAGTTCATATTATTCCAATGAGTTCCAAGTTCTAGTATGTCATCAAACCTGCGTCAAAACCCCAGCATAGCTCTCCCTAGGGCCTGATAGACTAGGCAAAGGAGCCCCTGTAAGATGTCTTCCCAGGTAAAACCTACCAAAGAACTTATGCAAGAAATAATAGCAATTCAACTCCAAGTCTTACAGAAGAAATGGGAGAGGACAAATTTGCATTAGATGAGACCAGAGCCATTCCGAAGTAAGACCATATGAAAATATTATAAGAAAAAAAAATAATATAGAACAGTAGTACACATGAACATGAACATAACAATCATTTAAAACATTTTGGAAAACCAAATCCAGCAGTATGAGAAAAATGTATGATGACCCTCTGAAATTCATCCCAGGAATGTAAAGTCATGTCAACATTTGAAAATCAATCACTATAATTTCCTTGAACAATAGATTAAACAGGAAAAAAAAATATGATTATATGATTTTAGACAAAACCCATTTCTGATAAAGAAAATATCATAGTAAAATAGGAAGAGAAGGAGACATCTTCTAACCTGATAATAGAACTTTATCAAATAACTAGAGGTCTGTTGCATGAAGATTCATGCAATAGGCTTTCCTTCCCCTGGCTGCCAGGACCGGTTTTCCTCCGGCACCAGGGACCCAGGCCTTAGCTCTGGCTGCCACCTTCTGTCTTTGCTCTTGGCCACCACCTTCAGTCTTCGCTCTGGCCGGAGCCTTCAGTCTTTGGTCCTGCCGGAGCGCTGCTCCTGTAGCTCCCTCTGCCCCCCACCCTCCCTCTCATAGCAGGTGTCCCACCCTGCCTGGCCACTCCGCACCTGTATGTATGCTGCCCAGAGGCCCGGAGCTGCTGGGTGGGTGGGTGGGGGGGGGCGCAGCCATCTTTGTTGGGTTAATTTGCATACCCACTCCTGATTGGCTGGTGGGCATTGCGAAGTGATGGTCAATTTGCATGTTTCTCTTTCATTAGTGTAGATAGAAAATATACTTAATAGTGAAAGAATCCACTCTAAGATTAGGAACAAGGCAAGGAAGGCCTCTCACTTCTGTTATTCATATTTGTACATATAACCAAAATAATAAGGCAAAATAAGTATTTTTAAAGGCTGGATATTGAAAAGGCCACTTAAAATTCTCTGTATTTGAGGATAAAATAATTTTCAAAGAGAATCCCAGAGACTAAAAAGCACAACTAGAATAGATGAGTTAGTAAATTATCAAGAATAAGCTTGAAATTCAAAAACCAACTTTTTAAAAATAATTGCTAATAAAAATGGATATGAAAATAAAAATACACTATAATAGTCTCAAAACTATGATGCACACAGGGAGAAAAACAAAATATATGTGTAAAATTTCTCTGCTGAAAACTATAGCATGTTGCTGAGAAAAATTAAACTCAAAAAATTTATAAAGAAGAAATATTTGCCATGTTTTTAGATATAAAAACTCATAAAGTGGTCCATTCTCCCCAAACTGGTTAATATATTCAATACAATCAAAGTGACAACAACCTATATATTTGTGTTCAAATTTATGTTTTCTCAAATGTACATGGGAAGCAACTGACCTATAATAGCCAAAACAATTTTGAAAAAGTCCTCTACTTACTGTGCAACTGCTGGGCCTTATGATAAGTATATGATTAATTCTATAAGAAATTGCCAAACTGTTTTCAAAATGGGTTGATTTCAAGACTTTCTGTAAAGATATAGTAAAGACAATGTATATTGGCATAATGACTGATGCATCAGTGGAATATAATAGAAAAACCCTCTATTGTCTTTGACAATAGCTCCAAGGCAGCTCAATGAAAAAGGGTAATCTTTTCAATGATCAATGCTGGAACAATAGGGCATCCATATGTACAAAAATAAACTCTGATTCATAAGTTACACATAAAAAAATAAAAGAAACACTAAAAAATTAAACTTCCTTAAATGTAAAACTACTGCTTTTTGAAAGATACTGTGAAGTAAATGAAAAAAACAAGACACAGCTTTGGAGAAAATTTTTGGAAAACACATATCTAATAAAGTACTATTAACAAAAATATATAAAAATTTTCCAAACTCCATGGTAAAATGACAAATAATTCAATATATAATGGAAAAATATTTGAACACTTTATAAAAAGTATAGATATTCAATAAGCACATTGGACAGATATTAGTAATTAATGAAATGCAAAAACCATAGCGAGATGTCACTTCTCTTCTACTAGACTGATGTAGACAGAAAACTGACAGCACCCATGTGTGTCAGGATGAAGAGCAATGGGTACTATTATACGTTGTTGATGTCAATGCAAAATGGAACAACCCATTTTGAAAAGTTCGGCAATTTCTAATAGAATAACCATGTATGTATCATAAGGTCTAGCAGTTGCACGGTAGGTGTTTTTACTCAAGTGAAATGAAAACATAAAGACGTATGCCTGCCCATGAATGTTTACCACTGCTTTAATCACAATCACCAAAATATACCTTTTGAATAGGTAAACAGATTATGGTCCATCCATGCAGTGGGATAAGACTCAGCATGAAACTTATGTCTTAGTACAATAGCACCAATGAATCCAAAAAACACAACTTGAGTTAAGGAGACCAGACTCTGAGGGATTCAGGTATATGATACTAGTTACAGGTCATTCCGAAAAGGCCGAACCAGCATAACTCAGAGTCCTTTTGCATAGCGTAGTTTTCATGAGCCAGTATCTTTCATTGAGATTGTTTTATTCACTTGTGTAATCCCTGAGTAACTTGAGATTTTAAATTTCTACCTTCTTCTTCAACAATTTAACAACCCACACTGATGACTTTTGCCTACCCTAACACTGAGCTGCATCCAATACACAGGAGAATCTTTGACAGTTGGTCATACTTAAAGTCTAATGGATATTTAATATTCTCACAATGGCTTTCACCCTCCCAGTAGCCCTGAATTATTTATGAATAACATCATATCTCTTTAAGTAAAACACAGCTCTTCTAATGAATCAGAGCATGAGCAGTGGGCCCAGGCCAGCCCAGGAGATAACCACTATATATACAAATCCACATGGGTATAGTTTCTCAAATTTGGGCAAAGTGAGAGAATGCTGCCCCCACCTCTGCCTTGCTATATTAGAATTCACACATGCAGACACACATTCCACATTTGCCGAGTATCATTTTGCCCAACCATTTGAAAGACAATGATCAGAAGGCCTGTGGCCCCTTACCAGTGCAAGGCCAAGGAAGCAGCTTAGCAGATCGACTTCCATAGTCCTGGTGAGGCCCACTGGGTGCACGGATGGCTTCTTCCATCTTTGGGAGCTTGTATTTCTTCCCTTGCAGTTAACTCTTCTTCCTGAAATATGTCATGCAAGTTATCTTAGGTGTGGTGTGGTCCTGAGAATTTTGCTTTAAACCCAGAAGAAGCAGGTTTACATTTTATCACTTCACTTAATAGATGACCCTTGTACTGCTTTTCAATAAAATCAAGCACAAGGATAATGATCATATGGGGCTATTGTGAGATTCGAGAGGATATATTTCAAGTTCCTAGCACAGTGGTTCACAAGTAGAAGATATTAAATAGTAGTAGCTACTGCTGTTTGTCATATTTGTGAATTCTTTAAAATAATATTTGCTTAAGTGACATTTATCATAGCTTAACAAATGTAACAGTAAGAAAAAAGGCAATGCAATATTTTTGATGGGAGAATCATAATAGACAATTCATTGCTATTCTTTGTTTAAGGGAGGCCAGAAAGACAGTATAGACTTTATTCAGGTATTGTTTCTTTATCACTTCAATAATCTGAGAAATATGAATGAAGTGGTAGGGTCTTAAGTGTGGACACTTATCTGTGTCCACAACATGTCTCTTGGCCACATCTATGGTTTCCTCATCTGCCGGGAGAGACTAGAAAAGGACTGGGTATCAGAAATGAGTGGGCGGCTGCTTTGCTCAGACTAATGTGGTTTCCATTTCTTTTCTAGCTGCCAGTGCTTTCTTCTAATGAAGATCATGTTATAACCTCTTGAAATATTAGAAAACATGAGTCTCTGTCATAAAAAGCTAGTATTTCTTTAGATAATACTGAGTTGAAAGAATGAAGTGTGACCTATGTCTTCCTCCTCTGGGCCTATAATAAATTACCACAGACTGGGTGGCTTATCAATAGTAATATTTACTTCTTTCTCAGAGCTCTGGAGGCTGGAAGTTCAAGGTCAAGGCACCAGCAGATTCAGAGTCTGGTTCGTAGACAGCCTCTTCTCACATGGAAAAAGGGTTGAGAGAGCTCTCTGGGTTCTCTTATGTAAGGGCACTAATCCCATCATGTGGGACACATCCTCATTATGTGGTCACCTCCCAAAGGTCCTACCTCCTAATAGGATCACACTGGGGGTTAAGTTTAAGCATATGAATTGGGAGGAGACAGAGTATACAGACTATAGCAAACTTAATCCTGAGAATTTTCAAAAACTGAGAATAAAACGATGTGCAAAAAAAATCATTCTACATCTTTTTAAAAATATATTTTTGTGCTACTACTAAATGTCACAAAATCATTGGAAAAAAATGAGTCCTATGTTTTTTTTTTTTTTTTTTTTTTTTTTTTTCTCATCAGCAGGAGACACAAATACCTCCTGCTTTTTTGTTGCTTCTCATGTGGCCAGGGTGAAGAAGGCAAAGAGCACAATCACATTCCAGGCGAGTCTCATGACTAAACAATTGGTTTGACTTCTAAAGTTGGTCAAAATCTGGTGGAAAATTTGGTCCTTTAGATCCTCTGTCAAAATTATTGGCCCTAGCCTATATAGCTCAGTTGGTTGAATGTCTTCCTATGCACTGAGAGGTCACAGGTGCCAGTCCCAGTTAGGGCACATGCCAGAGCTGCTGACTCGATCCCAAGTAGGTGGTGTGCAGGAGGCAGCTGATTCATGTTTTCCTCTCTCTTTCTACCCCTCTCTCTCTCACTCCCTCTCTCTCTCTAAAGTCAATAAAAACATATTTTAAAAAAATGACAGATTGTCAATAAGAAATTAGGAAAATACCCAGGGCTTTTTATGTAAGCAACTAGAGGCTTGGTGCATGAAATTCATGCCGGGGCGGGGAGGTTGTGTCCCTCAGCCCAGCCTGCACCCTCTCCAATCTGGGACCCCTCGAGGGATGTCCAATTGCCTATTGGATCTCCCTCTCACAATCCAGGACTGTTGGCTCCCAACCGCTTACCTGCCTGCCTTCCTAATTGCCCCTAACTGCTTCTGCCTGCCAGCCTGATCACCCCCTAACCACTCCCCTGCCAGCCTGATCGATGGCTAACTGCTCCCCTGCAGGCCTTGTTGCCCCCAACTGCCCTTCCCTGCTGGCCCGGTCACCCCTAACTTCCCTCCCTTGCCAGCCTCCCCTGCAAGTCTGGTTCCCCCCTAACTTCCCTCCTCTGCAGGCCTGGTTCCCCTGCAACTGCCCTCCTCTGCGGGCCTGCTCCCCCCCAACTGCCCTCCTTTGCAGGCCTGGTTCCCCCCCAACTGCCCTCCTCTGCTGGCCTGATTGCCCACAACTGCCCTTCCCTGCTGGCCATCTTGTGGCAGCCATCTTGTGTCCACCTGGGGGCAGCCATCTTTGACCACATGGGGCAGCCATCTTGTGTGTTGGAGTGATGGTCAATTTGCATATTACCTCTTTATTAGATAGGATTGTATCTGTATCAACATCTGAACATACCTACAACTAGCACATGGAAGATTTTCAATCCTTAGTCAAGCAAGAAAGAGTTCAATAACTGGAGTGAAGCTTTGCCTGTTATAGTTTTGTTTTTTTTGTTTGTTTTGCAAAAGGAGAAGATATTCCATAATTTTTCAAAAGTTGTATGGAGTATATTTCATGCCAATATACATCTTCATGAGTGAGATATCAAGCCTAAGATTTTTGGAGAAGAAATAACAGGCACATTGATGAAATCCCAAACATAAAGCAATTTTAAGCATGTTGATTCATCCATTCATTTATTACAAACTTATGTGTCAGTTGAATAGGGGCTGCTATGTGAGGTTTTAGGTTAATAAGCACCTCCTTTTAAGACATTGCATTTGTGCCTGAGAGATTACCCAGTTAAATGGGATCATCTCAGAAATATAAATCAACATGTAGAGTGAGTGATGGGTTATGGGGAGGCGTTTGCTACACTTAATGGAAATATGTGATCAGAAGCCTCGTTGGGGGAATTTGGGTAACTTTGTAACTTAGGTAATATCTGAATTGCACCTTGAAAAGTCAGCAGGAATTTGATAAGTAGAAGAGGGTTGATCTATGAAGAGGAAGCCGCTTGTGCTAGAATGAAACCACTGACTTCTTCTGCTGGGCCAAAGCCCTAATAAGGCACAGTGGGGTGCTGGCCATATCCTCTTCACAGGACCAAGGACAGGGCCAATGGCACTGAGCCAGGGAACCACTCTGCATACCCTGGCCCCCCAGGAACAAACAAGAAGGCAGATCCAAGCTGAAAGCTGAAAAGCATTTTCATGTGACCTCCTTCTGAGATACAGGCTTGCCTTTGGTGTGGGATTTCCTCTGAGCATGTCTTAATTGCTTTGCACATCTAAACATCCCACGCGGTATTGTCAGGGATACTATGGACAGCCAACTCCATTGTGCTAAACAAAACCAGTGATTTGGAAAAATTACAGTTCTGGATGCCATCATTGGCACAGCAAGAACATCCTCCCTCCAATGGTTAAAAAGGAAAAAAAAAATTGGCCAGTGCACCAACCCAAGGAAGACCTCTTTGTCAGTGTAGAATGGAGTAATCCTTTGGAAAGGAAGTGGAATACAACACAGTAATTTTGGATGATTTAGCTTGGATGGTGGCATCTTAGAAGGTTGTGGCTCTTCCTTTTTGAAATTTATTTTGAAATAAAAATGACATGCTCTCTGCAGTGCTAACCATGTGTTAGTACTGTCTTCAATGGCACCACCCTCTGAAAAGCTGTTTAGTCAAGAGGCAGATATAATGGGCACTGAGCTCCTCTCGCTAGGGACTCACATAAACAGCGGCACCTGCAGATCTGAATTATCAAATCTTAAGTAGAGTACTGTGTGCCACTTTTTTTTTTTTTTTTTGAAAATGGCTGAAATTTTGCAAAGTTTTGGAAAGGAGGCATGCTAACACAAAGGTGTTTCTAAATGACTCTCTTAATATTCTGTATTGAGGGGGAAAGAAGCAGGAAGAGTTCAAAGCAGGTATAGTTCAAGCCTTTTCTTCCCCAGACACACTTAGTGTCATGAATTTACCTGATTATCAGATCTGTGAATGCTTCCCCATCAATACAAATCACATGGTTTTCTTTTCTCTGATTTTATTATAATGACTGCCTTGAGTTTTCACCAAGGCCATTTTTGGGGGAGTTGGGCTAATGACATGTTTCTACAGGCAGACGGAGGAGTATTCCCATGATGGTGGCTTATTCCCCTGAGAGCTTCTACGTGACCATTTCAATACCCCTTCACAATGTAACTTTCTCTTCACTCACACACAGTAAGTAGCACTCCTGCTTGCACAACCTTTTTTTTGCTGCTGCCATCATACCCAAAGGTTAACATATATCAGGGTTTGATGACTCTGTATCAGGCAACAATGACCACATTTAGGTAGAGAACATTACCCTGCTCATTTTATGGGTAGTATACATTGGGAGCCACACCTGATTCTGGAACTCCTAATCTCTTTGTGACCCTGGCTTACTGATAGAAGTAGCCCTGTACTTCTTAGCAATAGTTAGATAGTAACATGAAATGGAACACACAAAGAATGCCACCTTGCACAGATTCCACAATGGCTGGCACATTGGTAACGAATGCACCCGTGCACAGCAGTGCTCACTGTTGGGTTAAACCACTTGGCCAGGTTCCCACAGAACCTGATTCTCTAATGTGCCATGTTTACAGAAATGCTGGAAGCCACAGTGTCTTTGAGAGAAAATGGATGCAACTGCAGCTAACACGTAAAATTTATCGTATTCATAAAATTGGCACCTGCAGACTCAGAACTCTGGGCCAGTCTGACATAAATGTTTTCGAACCAATAAAACCTCATGAAGCAGCAAAAACATTCTAGTGAGTTAAAGCCCTGGTTCCTGCAAGCCCCTCCAGACCCTTGTCTGCTTATCACTTAGTCCTCCAGGGCACAGACCCAAGCAGGGACCCAAACAGGCGGTCATAGCAAAAGAAGGGCCACCATCTGGGGTCTGGGCGACTAAAGAACCAGTGAGCCAAGAAGTTGCCAGCAGCAGAGAGCTGGGCTTTGGGTGTCTTCTTTCTTGAAGGTGCGTGAAGGGATTGAGGTGGTGCTCTCCACGCTCATGCAGACTTCAGAATTACATGCTAGACATAAGGGTTTGTCTCTTTCTCAGAGTAGCTTTTACCTCAAAACATTTGGTAGAAACAGAGTCTGCCCATTGCCTGTTCATCATATGTATCAATTCCATTAAGTTATCACATTAAAATCTGACCCAATCTCCATTCCCAAGATTCTTTTCTGGAGATGACCACACCCACTGATCCTCTTATGGAAGGAGTTCTGTCCCATCATTTTCTAGGTACCACACCCCATTCCCACTCCTGTCTCAGCCTGACCCTTTGGAATAGTCTCATTATAACTCTTTGTTTCCAATGTGTTTATATAGGTATATGATGTTTAGATGTTATACTAGAGGCCCAATGCATGAAATTCATGCAAGAGTAGGCTTTCCTTCCCCCAGCTGCTGGCACCGGCTTCCGTCTGTCACCTGGGACCCGGGTTTCCCTCACTGCCCTGGCTTTGTCCAGAAGGTCGTCCGGAAGGATGTCTGGAAGGACGTCTGGCCTAATTAGTATATTACATTTTTATTATTATAGATATGGACTAGTATACTAGTATGAACATACAATGTTCATATGTTGAACCCCCAGAAGTTATGCAAGTGCTGTTAAGGTAATTGTTTCTCTTTACTGAGTCTCATTGGAATCCTTATCCATATTGCTCCCTGTGATTGAGTATTTTCCTTTCAAAATGTGTGATGCAAAGAACTTTCTGGTGGAACAGATATGACAGGGCAGTAAGACTCTTTAGAACCATTTTTTCTCTAGAAAAGCTTTCCTTAAATGTGGCACATTCAAATTGCACGTAACTATGAAAAAGCTAAATGGTTTTGAAAAAATCATTAGATTTGTTTAAAAATTGGGAGATGTTTATAACTGCAAAAAAAAGTGAAAAGGATAAAACCATAAACAGCTGAATATCTTCCCCCAGAAATGACAGTTAATATTATCTCATATTTATCTTACAGTTTTAATACAAGATATCAAATGTCATAGATTAAGTTAGAATTTTCAGTATAATCCTAGGAGACCTGCAAAAACAAAGGAAATTTCCTTTAATTCATATGTAAACTATGAATTCTTTCTGTGTCTCACATCTATCTACCTATCTGTCATTGATCTATCATCTATCTATATTAATGGACTTTACACATATTTATTGGCTGTATCGAGATGAACTGGATCAGAGAATGAAACTGATTTGGTCATTGAGATGTTCCACATTAAAACACTTCAGATGTTTTAAATTTCCACCACCTCCAGAAGAAAGTCTGGAATTATATACACCCAGGGGACATGTAATGAAAAGGTTATCAAGAACTGTACTTAATTTGCTTAGATCTGGAGTTAAGTCCCTTAGGAAGGAGGGTCAAGTCCCTAAAATCCCAAATCCCTTTAGTCATTGGTAAAAACTGAATGAATGACTTACTCATAACCCCTCACACAGTTCTTTTCAGACAATAGTGTGTGTGGAGAAAGTGTCTGGAAAGCCAACAGCACAGTGTGAAGTAGGTGGCACCTCAGTCAAACCCACCTGTGACAGTTGGATTTCCTACCTTAACTTTAGCAGCTCATCTCTGCCTCTGGGACCCTGTGGGGCACAGGCATCTCCATCTCTCTGTCCTGCACAGCATCTCACTGTCCCCTGAAGATGAGGGCTATTCAATAAATACTTGATTGAATGAAGAGAGGGATGCCAGATAACTAGAATTACTACGGGGCAAATGACATGTGACCCCAAGTCATTATTTTAGACTCCTGAATTGAAAGGTCTCAGGAATTATAGTTTGGCCACAGGAGAATACATTTCCATGGAATTTTATTCAGAAGGAGAGAGGCCGTGATTCCTTTCCTGCTCATCTCTTTCTTATCTCAAGTGCTATGACTTTTGCTCAAATAGCTTTGCAGCCTCAACTGCAGCCCTCTGTTTCAGGTAAAGAATTCTTCTCAATGTACCATTTCCTTAATCTCCTCCATTTCAAAGAACAGTTAACAGTTTCACTCACCTTTTTGAGGATCTTGCTGTAACAGTATGGTTCTTGCTTCTCTTTTCAAGGTAAATTCCATTTCTGTGACATCAAATTAAAAATAACATGAGCTTTACATTTGACAGTTTTACACATATCTTTACAGCACTGCTAAGTCGCTTTGCATTGAAACAATTGGTGCATGTATTTCAGAATGCATGTGCTTTTGGGTTTATAACAGACTTTATTGCTTATATTTAAAAATGTTTCTATTGTTTCATGTTTGGTATTGCTGAACAAAATGAATTTTTTTCTCTGCTTTTTCTGCTTTCCTGCTATATAATTGCTTCCACATGCTCCATACAGAAGTAGTAGTGGAAAAACACAGAAATTCATTATGCAAAATAAAACAAATAAAAAATAGATGATGCTTTAAAAATTCAAAAATTCAGTTATTATTAACATACAATATTATATTAGTTTCAGGTGTACAACATAGTGATTAGATATTTATGTACCTTACAAAGTGATCACCATAAGTCTAGTAACCATCTGACATCACACATAGTTATCACAATATTATTAACTATACTAGAGGCCCTGTGCACGAAATTCGTGCATGAAAGAGTGTGTCCCGCAGCCCAGCCTGCACCCTCTCCAATCTGGGACCCCTCGAAAGATGTCTGACTGCCCGTTTAGGCTTGATCCCGGTGAGATCAGGCCTAAACAGGCAGTTGGACATCCCTCTCACAATCCAGGACTGCTGGCTCCCAACTGCTTGCCTGCCTGCCCTCCTGATTGCCCCTAACCACTTCTGCCTGCCAGCCTGATCACCCCCTAACCACTCCCCTGCCAGCCTGATTGATGCCTAATTGCTCCCCTGCCAGCCTGATTGCCCCTAACTGCCCTCCCCTGCAGGCCTGGTCACCCCTAACTGCCCTCCCCTGCAGGCCTGGTCACCCCTAACTGCCCTCCCCCCAACTGCCCTTCCCTGCAGGCCCGGTCACCCCCAACTTCCCTCTTCTGCTGGCCTGGGCACCCCTAACTGCTCTCTGCTGCAGGCTTGATCTCCCCCAATTGCCCTCCCTTGCATGCCTGGGCCCTCCCAACTGCCCTCTCCTGCTGGCCATCTTGTGGTGGCCATCTTGTGTCCACATGGGGGCAGGATCTTTGACCACATGGGGGCAACTATATTGTGTGTTGGAGTCATGGTCAATCTGCATATTACTCTTTTATTAGATAGGATAGAGGCCTGGTACAGGAATGGGGGCCAGCTGCTTTGCCCTGAAGGGCGTCCCGGATCAGGGTGGGTGTTCCCTTGGGGTGTGGGGTGGCCTGGACGAGGGGCCTGTGGTGTTTTGCAGCAGGCCATGCCCCCCGGTGACCCAAGTGGAGGCCCTAGTATCTGGGATTTGTTTATCTTCTACAATTGAAACTTTGTAGCCTGGAGTGGAGCCAAGCCTCCTGCTTGCTCCATGGTGGCAGCCACTTCTGCTGGGATTTATGTATCTTCTATAATTGAAACTTTGTAGCCTTAAGAAGAGGCCAAGGCAGGGCAGGGCTTCAGAAGCTTGGCTTCCTCCATTGCCAGGGGAAACCCTAGCCTCCTGCTCTTTCCAGCTCTGTGGCTGCCGCCATTTCTGTTTGGATTTATTTATCTTCTATCATTGAAACTTTGTAGCCTTGAGTGGAGGCCTGGGCCTGCCAGGGTGTGCAGAAAGCTTGGCTTCCTCCAGCTCCAGGGAAACCCCAGCCTCCATCCAGCTCTCCGTGGCCACAGCCATCTTGGTTGGGTTTATTTGCATATTTGCTCCTGATTGGCTTGTGGGTGTGGCTTGTGGGTGTAGCGGAGTTACGGTCAATCTGCATATTACTCTTTTATTAGATAGGATTGCCTGTGCTGTACTTTACAAATCTGTGACCATTTTTATAATTGGAAATTTATACATCATAATGAATGAATAAAAAATTTTGCATATAGCTACTCATTTTATATGTAATAATTTTCTTCTGACCTGATACCTTTAATAATTACATATAGTGTCTCCATCCTTTAATTATTGAATTCTTCCTAAGATTATTTTATGAGATTTTGGATTACTGATTAGTTTATCCTGTAATATTCTAATACCTTTACCAGATAGATTTCACTGTCATGATTCAGTTAAGTTAAAACTTCCACTAACTGGAACTGAATTATCCAGATTCAATTTCACTTCCAAGTTTGGATTTTTGGAAAGTAAAGACACAAAAACAAATTCATCCCAAATATATAATCATAAAAACAAAATTCTCCAGTTTCTGATGCTAAATCTAAGGTAATCTGGCCTGAGAAATCATGTCTTATCCAAATAATCAAATACATTTTTAGTTTTATTCACTCTTCATTTTCTAAGGAAGAAAATTTATTCAAACTTTAACAATACAACAAACAAGTTATATAGAAACTTCACTTCCTCCTAATCACCAGTTATGAAATGTAGAATACTCTGTAAAATAAATAAGCTGAGGGTTATTGGTAACTGGACATGACGGACTAATCATTTCTTGTACTAAATACTGAAGACAGCAGGATTTTAGTCTGATTCCATCTGAAGGGAGATTGCTTTGGAAGAAGGAGCAGACGCTTTAGGTCTGGATCAGAGGTGCTGGGACAGAAAATAGCCCCAACTTCTTGATCAGTTTCAGCAACATCTGCCCACACCTTCCTGCCCTCACTCTGGGCCCCAAGTTGACGTGAGGTAGCCTGCACAGGTGTGAAAGGTTCCTGCTGCTTCCACTCACAGTTCCATAGGTGGAAGCAATGCTACATGTACATGCTGCAGTTTAACAGGGTGGGGACTTTAACATAGTCATCTCATAGGTGAGGGAGTGGGATATCTCACAGATAGCACCAAGGGTGATGCAGGTTTGGGCCAAAGGTGATTTTCTAGGCATGCAAATTGGGATTCTTTCTTTCTTTCTTTCTTTCTTTCTTTCTTTCTTTCTTTCTTTCTTTCTTTCTTTCTTGCTTTCTTGCTTTCTTGCTTTCTTGCTTTCTTGCTTTCTTGCTTTCTTGCTTTCTTTCTTTCTTTCTTTCTTTCTTTCTTGCTTTCTTTCTTTCTGGCTTTAATTATCCTGAATCTCATTATGTTTACTGTAGGGAAGATCACTCCAATTTCAAGGGATGGTTGGGACTCGCTGGGGTAGCAGACTGCCTGGAACATTGTTGGGCTTGTAGGAGGCCATCAGCAAATAGCCTTGCTCAGAATTGTGGCACTTTATTGAGTGTTGTGAGTGTGTATGCAGTTTTATGTGGATTCGCTTATTTACTCCTTACCCTAACAGGTACTATTATAATCTCTGTTTTTCATGTGCAGGAAGCAAAACTTGAAGCTGCATAATAACTTGAGGTTGAATAAAATTAAAAGGTGGTGCTGTGATTGGGCGCCAGACTTCCCCACCCCACAAGGGAGATTTAATCACATTACACCCAGAAAAAGTTGCTATCAAGGCTCTAAGGCTTCAACCAGCATTGCCTCGCTTGGTTAGGGAGTTTTTCAGTCCCTCTTCCTTGGTTTCCAGTGGACCTCTACTAATGGCAGTCATCTGGTCAAAGGCAATCACCTTTCCTAACAGACAGACCTCATTTTGGTCTTTGTTTATAAAGGAGAGCTCACTTTGAAGAGCTGAATTACTCTGAATTAAGGGGATCAGCACAATGTTGGGATTTCCACATCTTTTTTAAAAAGATATATTTTAAAATATATTTTATTGATTTCAGAGAGGAAGGAAGAGAAGAGAGAGATAGAAACATCAACAATGAGAGTGAATCATTGATTGCTTGCCTCCTGCATGACCCATACCAGGGATGAAGACCACAACACAGGCATATGGCCCAACCAGGAATCGATATGTGACCCCCTGGTTCATAGGTCCATGCTTAACCACTGAGCCATGCTGGCTGGGCCAATTTCCACACCTTTCTGAGTGGAAACTCTTTGTGGTGTCTCACACTGCATGCTGGTGTTGACAGCACCATCTTCCTGGGGCAGCTGAGGCATCCCTGCCTTGCCTGGCTCCTCCTCCATGTCCATGCTTGTCTCCCACTTCATGCCATGCTGTGGGTATCTAAGTGTTCTTCCCAACCAAGCCCAACTAGGTTTTGATATTTTAAGGGAAAGCACAATATTATGGAACAATAGCACAGTTGGAGATAAATTGTATATGCGTATTTCTGGGCACAGAACTTAGTACTCTGCAACAATGACACATCTCCAGGTGATTCTGAACTACTGGTCTAAAAGTTGAGAACCATGTTTTAGATATTTCTCTGTTGCTTTTGAGCCCTTCCACCATCTCCCCAAGTCTGCTAGAAGGTATGTGTTAATCTGAGAAACCCAGTTCACGCTCAAGTACAGGTGGCTGATGACTTATTAAAACTTGCTACTACTCTTGTAACACCAGGGAGTGAATAAACTGACATTTTCAGCAGTACAGAAGGTAATTTTTATGGCTCCTGATGATGTCTGGTCCAGAATTCTTCCACCAGTCTCAGCCCCAGGGACTTTTGACAAAATAGCTAAACCCAGGGGGTCCATAAGACGTGGAAATGCATCACTGAGGCTAAACAGGAGGTATTTGTGTTCTGAAGTGTGGGCCTAGGGGACCAATCCTTTAAAATTGGATTTTCTCTCTTTTTATTGACCAAGAATAAAATGGACAGTTAAAAGTCAATCAGATGTTTGACCTGCATGTAAATGAAATGGACCTAAATCCCTTCCCATGAGGACTGTGCCTTAGGGTTAGAGTGGAAATTGTTTTGTCATAACGTTGGGGACACTCTCCTGTGATAAAAATATCATTTCTAATTTTCTACTGAGACAGTGATTTTATTGGTTTGCTCTCTCCTGTAGGATTGATCTCAGTTTGTTGTTTCCCTTCAGCCTTGATATTATTATTGTTCCTGATTTACAGCTCAGAAGCCAAATACACATTAGCATCTGCAGTTCATAACCAGGGTAAATGATGAGGGAGCCAAAGTGATAATGTCCGTGGTATAGCTTCACTCTGCACAGCATCATAGATCCTACCAGGCAGAGGTCCTGAAATGCAGCCTATGTTGCCTAATTTACAATAAGTCTGAACATAAGGGTTTGGAGGGAAGGAAAGAAGAAAGTAAGGGAAGAAGGGGTGGATGGAAGGAGGAAAGAAAGAAAGCAGAGAAAATATTCACCACAAGGCTTCAAGTACTCCAACTATTGGTCATGCTCATTGGCTAATTATGATTTGTATTGTTTGATTCACTGTGACAAAAGTGATTCCCACATCATTTTAAATGCACAGGTACTGAGGAATTTCTATGGAGATTCTGTCCCAGAAAAAAGGTAAGAGCTGTGACAAGTTTGGTGGAGTGTGGAGTGTGGATGGAGAGGACATTGTCCATCCATTAGGGACATGGCCACAATCAGCCAACATTTGTTGGGCAACCATCTTAGCTCAACAGTGGGCAGGACGCTGTGGGGAGTCAGGATAAGGAGAGGACCTCAGTCCCAATGGAACTCAGGGGCTAAGTATGAAAACTGAAACATGTGACAGGACAGGTAGGAAACTAGTATCACAGGACAAAGTGAGGAGTTAACTATATGGGAAAGTGCCGCAGGAATGGAGGGTGAATGATATGACTTTGGAATGAAGCAGTCAGAGAATTTCCATGAGGGTCAGAGATGTGAGAAACCCACTCTAACGCTTATTCTGAAAGAAATGGGTTACAGGAAACCTGGCTCTCCCAGGTCACTGTATTCTCAAGAGATAGCAGAACCAGAATGTTTACAGGCTAGCGAGATGCTGCCAGCCTCGCCCAGGGCTGTTTCCAAGGCAGTCATCCTTGTGGGAACAGCATTTGATGAAAAGAACACCTTCAAAAACAGTCCATGAGGCACAGAAACTTTCTCTCAGCCACACGCCAAAAAAATGGTGAACACATATGAGCAAAGCTGAGTGTGTAGAATTGTAAAAAGAAAAAAAAATGCTACATGGATCATTTTACACTCTTTAAATTGTTATAGCTAAGAGAGTTATTTTTCTCCAAAATATATTTCCTTAAAAAATGTGGGCAGTATAACATTACAATTTAGAGAAAACTTAAATCCTTTTTATTTGTGTGTTGTGGAAGAAGTTGAGCTGTAAACAGAGGTCTGTATTTGGAATTCATAGGAAAACAATTAAATCATTAATATATGTATATATTATATAAATAATTAATATATATATACATGCTAATTATATATAAAGATATAAAATACAAATATATAAAATATAACTATGTAAAATATATAAATATTATATATAAAAAAGGACAGCTGCCCAGCTGGTGTGGCTCAGTGGTTGAGCGTCAACCTATGAACCAGGAGGTCACCAGTTTGATTCCCAGTCAGGGCACATGCCCAGGTTGTGAGCTCAATTTCCACTGAGGGGCATGCAGGAGGCAGCTGATCCATGATTCTCTCTCATCATTGATGTTTCTATCTCTCTCCTTCCCTTTCCCTTCCTCTCTGAAATCAATAAAAATATATTAATAAAAAATTTAAAAAGAAATAAAAAGGTATAGCTAATTGTGAGTAAAACACATTACTGAAAAGAGCCACCCTGAAAAGATCAGGTTTTCCCTTGCTCTTCTCTCACACTGTGCCCAGTGGCGTTGGCACACTGTAATGGAGCAGCGCTTTCTCCTCCAGAAGCACTGACATTTTAGTGATGGATAAGGTACATTATTTTCAGTACATAATAAGCGTGGGACCATTCCCGCTGAGTGGAGCTATCTAAGTGGAAGGTCATCATCCTGGCCATTAGGGAGCTATTGTTTCTAATGATAGTCCCCTTTAACTTTGGTGATCATTGCACTCAAGTCAGTTACAGAGGTGATAGGACTCCACCCGCAGAGCATTTCATGTTGCTACCTCCATGGGATGCGGGCAGAGGAGGAGGCCTGACTGATGGAGTGATTTGTCAGGTGCTTAAGTGGCCATGTCTGACCAACATGATATCTCCCAGCGGGACACTCCCGGTGAACTTTTTCTCAGGCAACAATGATTAGTTGGGTTTGTTTTCTTCCCCTCATCTCTGTTGAGGCCATATTTACAGAATTGAAGTAATGCACAGATAAAGAAGGAGATTGACCACAGGGTCAGGGGTGAGGGGACGCTAGCCCCACCTGACACACAGCCATGGTCAGACCCTTCTCCTGACCACAGGGTCCGGTGGAGGGAGGGGAGGATGGGAAGGAGCACTGGCCATTTGTAAACCTTAGGAATGGAGGGCAGCATTGCTTATGTAAGAATTAATATTGCCTATTTTTTTTCCCTTTTTTCAAATTAGTACACTTTAATTTTTAGGCAGTTTTAGGTTTTCAGAAAAATTGAGGGGAAAATACAAAGTTACTATACATTTCTTCAAGGCCCTCTGAGTTTCCCTTATTATTAAATCTTTCATTGCTGTATACATTTCATCAGCCAATATTAATATAGTATTATTAACTAAAGTTCATAGTCCACATTAGGCTTCATTCTTGGTGTTGCACATTCTATGAGTTTGGACAAATGTATAATGACATGTGTCAATCATTATAGTCCATCCTACAAAGTAGTTTCACTACCCCATCCCTCCTCACTCCTGATCCCTGGCAACCACTGGACTTTTCATTGTTTCCATAATTGTGCCTTTTCCAGAAGGTCATAGGGTTGGAATCCTACAGTTTGTAGCCTTTTCAAATTGGCTTTTTATCCCCACTTATTAATGTACATTTAAGTTTACACCAAGTATTTTCATGGCTTGATAGCTTATTTCTTTTTAGCACTGATTAATATTCCATTGTCTGGATGTATCACAGTTTATTTATCCATTCATCTACTTACTGAAGGACATCTTGGTTGCTTTCAAGTTTTGGCAATTATGAAGAAAGCTACTATAAACATTCGTGTGCAGATTTTTGTGTGGCTATGTTTTTAATTCATTGGGTAAATATGAAGGATCATGACAGCTGGTTCATATATTAATCATTTCATAAGAAAACTGACAAACTGTCTTCCAAAGTGGCTGTGCCATTTTGCATACCCACCAGCAATGAGAGTCCCTGTTGCTCCACAACCTCAGCAGCATTGGATATGTTTAGTGTTTTGGATTTTAGCTCTTTTAAAAAGTGTACAGTAGTATTGTATTATTAATTTAACTATAATGACATAAAGTGTTGAGCACCTTTTCAGTTTGTGATTTTTCTTTTCCTTCTCATAATAGTGGTTTTGCAGAACATAAGATTTAAATTTGAATAATTTCCATGTAATACATTATTTCTTTATGAATTGTACTTTCAGTGTTGTATGTAAAAAGTCATTGCTATACCCAAGGTCATCTAGGTTTTCTCTGGTGTTGTTTTCTAGCCATTTTATTATAGTATTTTATGGCTAGATCTATGATCTATTTTGAATCAGTTTTTGAAGAAGATGTAAGCTCAGGGACTAGATTATTGTTATTTTTTGCATGTGAATATCAACTTGCTCCAGCAGCATTTATTGGAGAGATTATCTTTGGTTCATTGAATTGCTTTTGCTTTTTTAGCAAAGATCAGTTGATTATATTTTTCTGTGCATGTTTCTAGGCTATCAATTCTGTTTCATTGAACTAATTGTCTATTTTTTTTATTTTTATTGTTTGCCAATAGCACACTGTCTTAATTATGGTAGATTCATAATCAGTCTTGAAGTCAGGATGTATCAGTCCTCTGACTTTGTTCTGCTCTCTCAATATTGTGTTGGTTATTCTGCCACTTTATATAAACTTTAGAATCCATTTGGGATATCCATACAATACCTGGCTAATATTTTCATTGGGATTACATTGAACCTATAGGTCAAGTTGGGAAGAACTGATGACTTGATAATATTGAATTGACTATTTTTTTCTTTTTAACTTGTGTTATAGATTGAACTTACCTTATCCCAATTAATATTTTGAAGTCCTATCCTCCAAGGTGCTGGTATTTGGAGATGGGGTCATTCGGAGATAATTAGGTTTATATGAGGTCATGAGGGGGCAGCTCCCATAATGGGATTAATGTCCTTACAAAAAGAGACACCAGAGAACTCACTCTCTCTCTGCCATGTGAGGATAGACAGTGAAAACATGGTCATCTGCAAACCTGGGAGAGGGCTCACCAGAACCCAGCCATGCTGGGACCTGGCCTCTGACTTCCAGCTAGGACCCCAGTATATAGTATTCTATTATGTCAGCCCAAATGGACTGAGATAGCTTGCAAAGATGCAAATGGAAGGTCTGTAAATGGAAATTATTATTTAAAACTTCACATCCCCTTAATGAATTCTTTACAGTGATTTTAAATTTGATCGCTTCAGTCTTATTTGGGCTTCTGTACTAGAAATATAATTATTTCTGAGCACATGCTTATGAAGGATAGTGATAGTGATCAATTATCATTCTCTGTTGCACATTTTTTCCCCTGAAGAGAATTCTTGATATACACATGAGAGTCTCTTTTAAAAAAGAGAATGACCAAGTAAAACTGCGATTGTCTAAGAAACACACCTGTTTTCATTCCTGGAAGGATGTATCATTATGTTATACTAGAGGCCTGGTGCTTGAAATTCGTGCACCGGGGGGGGGGGGTGTCCCTCAGCCCAGCCTGCACCCTCTCCAATCTGGGATGCCTTGGGGGATGTCTGACTGCTGGTTTAAATTAGAAGTCAGACATCCCTCTCACAATCTGGGACTGCTGGCTCCTACCCGCTCGCCTGCCTGCCTGCCTGATTGCCCCTAACCACTCCTGCCTGCCAGCCTGATCATCCCCTAACCACTCCCCTGCTGCCTGATTAACACCTAACTGCTCCCCTGCCAGCCCGATTGCCCCCAACTGCCCTCCCCTGCCGGCCTGGTTGTCCCCAACTGTCCTCCCATGCAAGCCTGGTCCCCCCCAACTGCCCTTCCCTGCCGGCCTGATCACCCCTAACTGCCCTCCTCTGCAGGCCTGATCTCACCCCCAAACGCCCTCCTGTGCCAGCCAATTTGGTTCTGATTCATCGGTTTCTATGCCAGTCAGCGTCAAAAGCTCCACCTCCTAGGCAGCCATTGGCTCCTCACAGTTGACCTAGATTTGGTTCTGATTGGTTGGTTTCTATGCCAGTCAGCGTCAAAAGCTCCACCTCCTAGGCAGCCATTGGCTCCTCACAGTTGACCTAGATTTGGTTCTGATTGGTTGGTTTCTATGCCAGTCAGCGTCTCTGGGCCTATCAATGGGGCCTGATCAGAAAGGTGGGGCTGATCAGCAGCCCTGGTCGATGCCTGGAGAGAAATGGAGGCGCAGCTGCTGGCCAGGCCCAGAGAGAAAGAGAGAGGCAAGTGCTGATCAACAGTTGCCATGGAGGCTACGGATCAGACCCTGCTTCTCTCTTCAGGCCTCTCTCCAGGCCTGATTCACAGCCCCCTCAGCAGTCAGTGCTGGGTCACCAAGGCAACCTAGCGCTGACTTCCGGTTGGTCGAGCCTCCGGTCATTGTGGATGTGACGGACCCAGGGTTTTTATATATTAGGATTGATTGAAGTTCTGAATTTTCTCAGCAGAAGTAAGATATGGGTATTTAAATGTCATTGTCAGTACCTGAAACTATAGTGTCTTTGACAACAGGAATAAATAATCTGTTTTGAAAAGGGACTACTGATAACAACAATACATTTTGAAAACATCTATTTCCTAATAGATTTGCAAGAAGATTACAGCAATGCTTACCTTTTAATGGAAACAATTCACGTACAATGTGACTTCAAAGCCCCAATGTGTGGATTACTGTGTTACTTTGTACTGTGCCTGGTGACATTACTAGGTTAGAGCTTGGCAGGAATGAAACCAAGATTGTGACTTAGGACTTATGAAGACCAGTGAGAAGCACCCAGATCTGCCCCACAATCTCTCTCTTAAAGCAAGACAAACTATATTGACTGTTATGATCAAAGGCAGGTCATAGAGGTATATGGAGTAACCCAGGCAAATGTTCTTAGGGTCATGGGGACAGGATGGCGGTCAGACCACTGGCTTTCTTGAAATGATTCAGAAACGATACATGTAGATAGAAAAAAATAACATTGCCCAAGCTACTTCTCTTAAATTAAAACAGGATTCAGCCTTCTTTCTTACCTTAATCTATGTTATTCTGTTAAATTTTATTATTTTTAGTATGGCTTTTAGAATCATTTTCTTTCTTTTTCTTCATTCTATTGTCATCAGCTTGGTCCATCTGATGTTCTTAGTAGTTCAGTAAGACCCAAGTCAGCATTAGCTTGATATTCAAACATTGAGTTGTTTACTATGTATAACCAAATGAGTTAATAACCTAAAGACTTTTAGAAATTATTCATGAAAATTTACTTACAGAAGTTTTACTTTTTATTTTTTGTCACATTTAATGTATTCATAGTACATTTTTTATGTCACTAAACTGGTGCACTTTTAGTGCTCTAAAAGTAAAAAGTAAGCATATTGCTGCATAGTACTTTTATGGTTTTAGCTGTCTAGTTATAAAGTGTTGCATATTTAAAAGCTATTCCTCTTTGCTACCTGATCAGTCACAAAAATGTATTAGCAAGATTGCAAATAAGAGAATAGTATGAAGGAGGGAAAAAAAAAAGCTGTTTTAGGACATGTCCCTCCTCATAGTCAACACTGATAGAGTTTAATTTGAGTTAATGCCAGCAAGCCAGATATGTACTCAGCACCCAACACTATTTTTGCCCACTGAGCCTGAATTGGAGCAAAAGTTGGTATAGAAACAGGAAAAGTATATAAAAAAGAACGCTTGAAAGATGGGCAAGAGGAAATTAAGCATGTGGCTGATTCAACTCTATCAAACTGTCCCAGTTATCCACTCAAATATGCTCAAAACATGCCTGAATGCTTTGTGCCCCAAAGGCAATTCTTAGTTTTAAGCTAAATTGTATCATGTTATTATATTTTGACAGCCATTAAAAATAAAACTATTTTAATATCAAGTTAATATTTTCACCCGATGCAGAGTGAAAATACATGGAGATGTGAACTTCTCTGAAAAAAACATTAAACATACTGACTCTGTTACCAGGCAACCAATTCTCAATCACTTCATTCAGAGGTTAGCATATCACCTTTTATTATCTTACATAAGTTGACTTTGGGGAAAAACACATGCATCTTACAGAAATTTGTTCAAGCCAGGAATTTATGTTTTGATTTTCAACTGAAGTATAAATGTTACTGTGAATTGGGTGACATTTTAAAGTATCTATTGTTTGGGCAGGTGTCATTTTAAAATAAATTCATCATTGCCCTAAGTTATGATAATTTTCTATAGATGATAAAGTTGAGATTTTCCTATGGCTTAAGGTGGGAGAAACAAGTTGCTTAAAATTTCTGTTTTCCTCCTACACTCTGACCGTGTCAATTTTTCAAGTTTTTACCACCTGTGTTGATGATATGAGAAGTAGAAATAAAGAAGAAAAAAAAGCTAAATGTCAAGAAAGATGCAGAAAGATATGATGGCAACCGTTCAAAGGTGCTTCAGAAACATAGCGACAAAGAAATTCTCTCGTTTCTGTCAGTATTTTTTTTTTCTTACTCATGTCTATATAACCCACCAAAATCAGTCCTGAATTCAATTGTAGATTACAAAAGTGGACAAATGCTTTATAACTTCTGCCATAAAGAAGTGGGATCTTTTCTTCACCCCATGAATCTGGGCTGGCCTTTATCTTGACCTATCAAATGTGGTGGAGGTGTTGCCCCGAGTTCTCAGTCTAGCCCTCAAGAACTGTGACAGTTTTTTCTCTTGTACCTAGAACTATGCCATCATCTGGAAAAGACTGTCCACTCTGCTAGTGAATAAGAAGCCAACTAGCCGATTTTCAAGTTGTCCACAGACACATTACTGATTGGCAATGAGATATAGTGTCCATAGTAGCCCAAATTAAACTGAATGCATAGTTGTTCTAAACCACTCAGTTTTGATGTGGTTTCTTATATAGCAAAAGGGAACTGATTGAGAAGTAGGATGATGAAAACAAAACAAAACAAAAACTAAAAACCTGGCATTGAATTTGGGGAAAGTTGTTGAGTGGAGGTTGGGGCCAAAGGTTGGAAAATTATGAGCAATTTATTAGTTGAAGCTGGTTGAATAAGTGATATACAAAGCTGGAGAAATGGTGGCCCATGTTATGCAGAAGGAAAACAACTGGGAAGATGTGTTTTCTGATAACCGGCATGAAAGAAAATGTGCCTCAGGAACTTGTGGACCTTGCCAAGTGATGTTCAGGCAAAATGTCCACAGTGTACATTGGCTTCTTGAAGCTCTCTATGATAAGATACAGGAAGAGTGAGATGGACTAAAGAAAACCTTATTCAGCTTGCACATGGGCTTCTGAGGGAATATAGAATAAGTGAAGCTTGCTAGTTTGGAAAATAAAACAATTTCTCATTCTCAGAATCCACAGTTGGTAATAGATTCTTAAAGTAAACTAAGACCCGGAGGTAAAGCTCAAGTCAAGTGTAAGTTGTGGGACCCTTTGTTCAGACTTCTGAAATGTTGAAGGTGGTTGGTGCTCTCAGTGATACACAAGGGCTTCCAAGGTTCTTCAGAGTTCAGTCTCCCAGAAGCAAAATCACAAAATAGTTGTAAGAATATACTGAGAAAGACATGTCTACAAGTCTTTGAGGGTGCAACTCCATTTGACTGAAGAGGATTAACTTGTAAGATATAAAAAGCCGCCACAATTTTAAGACAGTTGCACATGAAAGTGTGACGCTAGCTTGAACTAGAAGAGACTGAGGTTTATGAAACTGCAGTGTGGCCTCTGGCCCTCAGTTTCCTATGGGCAGGAAGCAAGTTGAGAAAGTTGCTTATCTACCAACACAGCCATTTCTAGGGAACAGGAAGGCTGTCCTGGAGGGTTCCTTTAAGAGCCCAGTGGGTGAAACCAAGAGTCAGAAGAGTGACAGACAAGAGGGGCCCTCCCAGGGGTAGAAGGGAACACTGAGATGGAGCTTCCTGAAGACTGATAACTTCAAGGTCTCTTCCAGGGAGCAGAACCAGGGGAATGTGGGCAGTATGCATTGGCAGGATTTCACAGTTATAGTGGGCCAGGAACTATATTGTGTCTTCATTTCTCTTTTACTTGAGAGCATCTTTTGCAAGTGTCCCCGTACCCCACTGTTTTCTGGGTGTGAAAAGAACAGATAAATAATCTTTTAAATCCTAGGTCTCTGGCCCTGGACTGGTAGCTCAGTTGGTGATTGTGCCGTCCCAAGACACCAAGGTTGCAGGTTTGATCCCTGGTCAGGGCACATACAAGAATCAACCAATGAATGCATGAATAGGTGGAACAACAAATCTCTCTCTCTCTCTCTCTCTCTCTCTCTCTCTCTCTCTCTCCAATACATAAAAATTAAAAAAAAAAATCTAAGTCTCTGAATAAGAAGGGAAGAAGGGTTGCATTCAAGGAGCTGCATGTGGACTTGATGTGGATGACAAGATCCTGAACCTTGAGCTTGAAGCCATGGTTGGACAAAGCTTGGACAAAGCATCAGGACCTTCCTTTGGTGGGGTGAGTGAGTTTTATAATAGGGACAGATCCGGGCAAGAGAGTGAATCATAATGGGTTGTTGCTGTAATTGTCTCCACTTGTTCAATCCTTTCCTGATGTGACCCATTGTGAGTCAGGGTTTGGCCATTAAAAAGTTGCTTTTACAGTGGGACTTGCTCCTCTCTGCTGATCATGGAATGATGATGGAAATACCCATGGGTTGGTACCTCCCATCATTTCAGCTGACAGCAAACATGAGGAAGAGGTCACAAACATATAGAAGAGGTCTCACAGGCAAGCAAATGCTACCTCAATGCCATGAGTAAAATATGTTCTGTGTCAAGAACAGAACTTTAGAGTAAAATGTTCTGGATTATTTCAAGATTTCCATGCCTTAGATGATTTCTTTAAAGCAGTGGTTCTCAACCTTTTTAATGCCGTGACCCTTTAATACAGTTCCTCATGTTGTGGTGACCCCCAACCATAAAATTATTTTCATTGCTACTTCATAACTGTTATTTTGCTACTGTTAATGAATCATAATGCAAATATCGTGTTTTCCGATGGTCTTAGGCTCTACAGCAGCAGTTCTCAACCTGTGGGTCGTGATCCACAGGTTGAGAACTGCTAGCAGGGTCGCCTGAGACCATTATGGGTCGCCTAAGACCATTTACATTATGATTCATAACAGTAGCAAAATTACAGTTATGAAGTAGCAACGAAAATAATTTTATGGTTGGGGTCACCACAACATGAGGAACTGTATTAAAGGGTCACGGCATTAAAAAGGTTGAGAACCACTGCTTTAAAGATTATTGCTCAAAAATAAATGAACGACCTTGGTTGGTTTTCTCAGTGGTTAGAGCATCAGCCCACAGACCTGAGGGTCTCAGGTTTGGTTCCCTGTCAAGAGCACAGACCTCGGTTTTGGTTCAATCCTCACCCCAGTTGGGGCAAGTACGGGAGGCAACCAATTGCTGTGTCCCTCTCATGTGGACGGTTCTCTCTTTCTCTCCCCCCTTCTTCCTCCCTTCCACTCTCTCTCTCTAAAAAAAAGAAGCAATGGAAAAATACCCTTGGGTGAGGATTTTTGTAAAAATATGTTTTTAATTTGTAATTTGGTGAGATATACTGTTCCTTCTCTTTGTATCCAGAACTTGTTTTGGTAAAGATGTCATTGACGTGTATGATAACCAAGATAGAGAATTGAAAAAATGTGCCTATTAGTACCCCTTAGCCAGAATTCTCATATGACAGTTTCTTCATTGTGGCATGTGTTAAAAATAGGATTTACTTTAATTCTGTTCCAATTCTTGTTGAATATTGCAATATTTCTTTATCCTTATTTACATGGAGACAAAATCTATATGTTTGAGTAAAATGTGCTATTTATTGTATTTGCTGATATATTAGTATAAGTGTTGTGGATGTAAGAATGTCCAAACCTGTAGAGAATTTTTATAAGAGATTATTTGAGCCAAAACTGATGACAATTGCTGGGAAGCAAGATCTCAAATGCTCCAGAGAATAACAATTTGCAGTATATTTTATGCACTTACTATTAAGGAGGGAAGGTAAGGAAGATTCCATGAAGGTGGGAGAAAGCAAGGTGGGGAATGGATTAAGAGGATAGTTAAGCTTATGTGCTCTCTGGAGGGAGGTCAACTTTAGAAGCTTGGGTCTAAAAGGAGGTATTTCAAAGGTATGTTAACCTAGATGCCCAGAAACAATGGAGAGGGCATGCTTAAGGTGAAGATAAGTCTTTTACTAAAGAAGGTACAGGCCTGGGGTGTGACTACCCACCGCAACCTGCCCAGTTAAGAATTTATGATCAGATCACCACCCTGTACAGTTACTATCTGTAGAACCCCTTTTCCTTCCACAGTGTGACCAGATAGTTATGGCCCAGTGTTATTAAAGCTCTGACTCCCAGATTCTGGAAACACTTAGATGGTGAAATCACTGAGCAGTACTCTGACAATGAGAATCAGACCCATTTAGCTATGTTTCCTTCCAGGTGGACACACCTTACGTCACCTGGCATCATGCCTTTCATCGCTGGTACTCTGAATGCTACCATTCTGTTGTTACTGCTATCATTCTGGAAACAGGGCAGTGTGTGCTGCGGATGGTCCTAGCTGGAGATAGCCTTGCCGTGTGTATCTTGAAGTGTTCACAGGCTTTCTGACTGGTCCTGGCTTGGGCTCTGGAGCTGTCAGTGTCTGGCAGAGAGCTTACAGCAGCAGATGTTCCTGGGACTCTTCTCCACATGAACTGTGAAAGCTACACTGCAGAAGACAGATGTGCTAGTTTCGTTTTTTTTTAAAATCACAGTACAGAGACATTACACTTGCTGGAAGAAAACAGCATTCCTTTTATAAAGTATCCCTTTATTATAAAAGTATACAAGGGATATTTTGACTTTGGTCCCAGCTGTGATGAAGTAACTGGCACATGACTAGCTCCACCCCCAGTTGACAACCATGAAACTATACACAGTATATGGGGCCATTGTTTGCAGGCTTTGGACAAAGACAGACCAAGACTGCCACCTGTTTGATGGTATTTGTTTTAAAAAAGAGAAGCTCCTGGGATGTGTGTGACAATTACACTGGTTTTGGGTCTGGGGACAATTCTCTACCACAGGACAAAATTTGGAGTCCAAGCAGAATGCTCTGATCCCACTGAGCTGAGATCCTGCTGAGCTGAGATCTTGCTGAGCCGAGAGGCAGAGCTCAGAGTTTGGGGCAGGCGAGAGGCTTGAATCTGTGGGCTTGGCTCTGGAGGACAAGGAGCTGCAGAGAGCAGGACACAGAGTCCTGAGCTATGGACTGGCTTCTTATGCTCAGGGCAAGTGACAGCAAATCATATCCACAAAAACAGTTGCTCTGTGATGGAGATACTGAAGGTGAAGTTGGGTAAAGTCTTTTGGAGTTTTAGTGCAACCAGAGCAGAGAAAACTCAATATCTCATTAAATATCTGTTCAACGAGATGGAACAAGAAATGCCATAGTAAAGATAATACATGACAATACTGCCCATTATACAGCCCCTCTCCCATGCCAGGCAGCTGCTTGTGGGGAGATGACAAAATAGAAATGGTGTATAACTGAATAAAAGTAAAAACAGAGCACACTAAAATTTGCTAAAGTAGATTTTAGAGGGAAACTTATAGCAACAAATGCTTATATTAGAAAAAAGGAAAGTTCTGATGTCAATGAGAAAACTCATGCCTTAATAAACTAGACCAAGAAGAGCAGAATAAGTGTGAGGTAAATATGAGGCAGGAAATAATAAAGATAAAGGAAGAAATCAACTCAATTATAATAAGAAAAACAACAAGTAAATAACAGAATCCAAAAGCTGGTTCTTTAAAATGATGAGAGAAACTGATAATTTGCAGCCAACCAAATTGCATCCCACGCTGATGGCCAGCCTAGAAACGGTCGCTGTGGGCACCAGGTAATGATGTCACATAGCAATGGCCAGCTTCCTCTCCCTAGCAACAACTAGCCTCCTCGCAGTTTCTTCAGCCCAGGAACATAACTTGCTTTATAGCCAGGTGCAAACACTTACACTTTAACCAAATGTCTGTGAAGCATTTTTCTGTGCTTCCTCTCATTTGATCCTCACAGAAGTCCTAGAGTAGGCAGATAGGAGACTCGGTGGAATCCTATTTTCTTTTAACTAGCTGGAAAATGGAGATTTAGAAAGTTTAGAAACTTGACAAAACTGAAAAGAAGAAAGAAATGGTGGACCTTGAAAATGACTTCAGGTTGTCTCACTGCACAGAATATAGTCAAAAACTGTTGCAGTTAAATATTTAACTATTTGTTATCCCTGTGTGATCTACAAGAATAATCTGCTTTGTGTTGATATTTATTGCTGTGTTGCTGACAATTACCCAAAAGAGAAGTTGGGGTGCTTCACAGGGCTGGAGAAAGTTTAGCTAAATCAGAAAGCAGGTCTAATTAAGCAAGTTTATTCTCTATATGTAAAAGGCTAAGTTGACTCACACATGCGCGATACATATAAAGCTCTTGCTGGTGACAATCACATGTGAGTGTTTCGATCTGTCATTGTCGATCGTGAATTTGGTTGACACTTCTATTATAGAGAAAGGGCAAGTAGCAATATTAAAATATGTCTTCTAATTAATTTTCTTTCAGTGTGCACGAATTCATGCACCAGGCCACTAGTCCTATCCAATAAAAGAAAAACATGCAAATTGACTGTACCTCCGCTTCGCCCACAAGCCACACCCACCAGCCAATCAGGTGTGAGTATGCAAATTAACCAAACCAAGTTGGCTGAGGCCACAGAGTGAGCAGGAGGCTTGGGTTTCCCCAGAGATGGAGGAAGCCAAGCTTTCCACCCGCTCTGGCAGGCCCTGGGCTCGGATCAAGGCTACAAAGTTTCAATTATAGAAGATAAATAAATCCCAACAAAAATGGTGGCAGCCACAGAGCTGGAGAGAGCAGGAGGCTTGAGTTGCCCCCAACAATGGAGGAAGCCAAGCTTCCTGCAGCCCTGGCCTGCCCTGGCCTCTGCTCAAGGCTACGAAGTTTCAATTATAAAAGATAAATAAATCCCAGATACCAGGGCTTCCACTTGAGTTGTCGGGGGGCATGGCTGGCCTGCAAACCACCACAGGCCCCTCACCCAGGCCACCCCACACCCCAAGGGAACGCTCACCATGATTCATGACACCCTTCAGGGCAAACCAGCCGGCCCCCACCCGTGCACCAGGCCTAAACGGGCAGTTGGACATCCCTCGAAGGGTCCCAGATTGGAGAGAGTGCAGGCTGGGCTGAGGGACATACCCTTCTGTGCACAAATTTCATGCACCAGGCCTCTAGTAAAATAATAATAAGGGGGAAATAATTATACCAATAGAGGAAACACAAATTCCTTAGAAGACTCAAATTACCAAAGCTCATTTAAGAAAGGCATGCATAACCATATAGCTATTAAAGAAATTAAACTTTTAGTTCATATATTCCCCACAAAGAAAAGTTTGGCCTACAGTTTCAGTGGTGAATTCTATCAAACATATAAGAAAGAAATAATATCAATTCTCCCATACCCTTTATTTTATAATGCTAGACTCTGCCTGACATTAAACCATGAAAACACACGTAAGAAGGTGAAATCATAGAGAATCACCCTTCATCAGTGCAGACTATAAATTTTAATAGATTTTAATTTTTAGAGAAGTTTTAGGTTCAAAAAAATTGAAGGGGAGGTACAGATCCCATGCCCCCACACATACCCCTTGCCCACACATCCACACCCTGTCTCAAACACAACATTCCCACCAGATGGTACATTTGTTATAATTGATGAAACTACATTGATCCATCACCATCCAAAGTCCATAGTTTACATTAGAGTCCCTCTTGGTTTTGAACATTCCTTGGGTTTGGACAAATGTGTCCACCTTTATAGTATCATACAGAGTAGTTCCACTGCCCCCCAGTTCCTCAGTGCTTTGCTAATTGCCAATTCATCCCCCCCTTCCCACTAACCCTGGGGACCACTGACCTACTGTCTCCATAGCCTGCTCCAGAATGTCATATATATTGAATCATTCAGTTGGTAGTCTTTTCGTATTGGAGTCTTTTACTTAATAATATGAATTTAAGTTTCCTTCTTTTCATGGATTGCTAGCTCATTTATTTTTAGTGCTAAATAGTATCCCACTGTTTGGATGTATCACAGTTTACTTATCTTAGATGTGACAATTTTTTGAGAAAACACTAGCATCTAGAATCCAGCAATATATACACTGAGTGGCCAGATTATTATGACCTCTGAATGCATAATAGTCTGGTCACTCAGTGTGTTTGTATCTCAAATGGGTACCAAAAGTATTCTAGACTTTTGCTGGAGATCAACCACCTATTTGCCCTGAGCTTTCTATCAGCCAGTGCAAATGGGAAAACTGATCAGATGCATGATTTATAGTATCTTTGATATCAAATAAATGAGGCACTCAAGAGAAGTACACTGAGTGGCCAGATTAATATGCTTTCAGAGATCATAATAATCTGGCGACTCAGTGTAAAATACATTCTGACTAATTGGAGGTTATGATTGTTCCTAATAGATAAATAATAATCTACACTAATAAAAGAGTAAGATGCAAATTGACTGTACCTTCGTGACACCCACCAGCCAATCAGGAGTGAGTATGCAAATTAACCCAAAAAAGATGGCAGGTTAATTTGCATATGCAGGCCCTGAGTGGCTGGGGGTGAGGCAGGATGCTTGCGTCATCACCATGGTGACGACGCAGGCGTTCCACACTGCCCCAGCCGCTCCTGGCCTCTGGGCAGCGTGGGAAGGCAGAAAGGTGGCTCCCAGCTGGAGCAAAAAGGCAGCTCCCGCCAGAGCGAAGGCGGTGCCAGCAGCCAGGGAAGGAAGGCCCATTCTTGCATGAATCTTCATGCATCAGGCCTCTAGTATAAGCATAAACTCATAACTGTAAACCTACTTTTGCCAAGCCCCTGTAAAGAAAGAATATTAACACAATTCAATCTTTATTGATTAAAAATTCTCTTAGAAAATTTGAAATATGAGGAAACCTTGTTAGCCTCAAAAACCTACAGCTATATCATAGTAAGTGGTGAAAGACTGAATAATAGCCCCCTTTGATCAGGAACAAGACAAAGATATCTGTTCTCATCAGTTCTATTTATTGTACTTAGAAAGTACGGTAAGGCAGGAAAAAAATGTAGAAAGGAATAAACCCGATTTAATTTGTAGATGACATGATAATGAAAAAATCCCGAAGATTCTACCAGTACTACTACTACTACTATAAACATCCAGAACCAGTAATCAAGCTTGGCAATGTTATAAGGAAAAAGACCGATATCATAAATGAACTGTATTCCAATATACTTGTTATGAAATAATGAAAATTGAAGTTCAGCAAGCAAAAGCATTTTTGAAAACATCCAACAGCTGAAATAGGAATAATTCTATCAAAACTTGTGCAACATGTGCATATTGAGAAACATCAAACACCATGGAGAGAAATTAAAGAAGATCCAAATATAATTAGAGTATATCATATTCATGGATTAGAAGCCTCAACACATTAATATGTTAAATTCTCCACAAATTAATATATTCAATGTAATTTCAATTAAAATTCTAGTGGGCTATTAAATTTGAGTGTTCATGACAACTTTATTCATAGTAGCCAAAATTTGTAAAGAAATCTATCAAACTGGTAAATGGATGAATAAATTGTGGTTTTTACCATAGACCCACAGGAAAAATAAAATGAACTACTCATACATGGTACAATTAGAAGAGTTTCAAAAGTATTATGCTAAATGAAAGGGTCAGACATAAAAGACTATCTATTGTATGATTTCTTGTATATAAAATTTTGTGCTGAGCTAAATTATGGTGACAAAAAGCAGATAAGTGGTTGCTTAGGGATGGGTGGGATGGAAAAGATTAAGTGCAAAGAAATAAGATGGAAATTTGTGGGCAATTAAAATGTGCTATACTATGATTGTGTTGGTGGTTACATGGCTGGATATGTTGTCAAAACTCATCAAATTCTAAACTTAAAATTGATTATTTTATTTTAAGAATACCCAAATAAAGCTGATATAAAAATGAATAGAAATAAAAAACTTTGTCAGAAAAACAGAAGGTGAGAGAAAACATTGCCAGAAATCCTGCACTGCAAGAAATGCTAAAATAAGTTATTCATGCAGAAGAAAAATTTCACCAGATGGAAACTTGTATCATTAGAAAGAAATAAAAAACACCAGAAATTGTAAATATGGAAACACATATGAAAGGCACTTTTACTTACTTTTTCACCATTTTAAGTGATCATAGGTGCTTTAATGAAAATATGACAGCAATGCATTGTTGAGTCTATAATGTATCTAGATTTAAAATGTCTGATAGCAATAGCAGAACAGGCATGGGGAAATGGTAGTATGCTGTTGAAATGTTTCTGCACTATATGTGAGGAGCATCTGAGATGAGTTAAAGTTATATTCTATAAACTCAAGAGCTACCACTAAAATGTAGAGAGGGATAGCTGTTTAAGCCATTCAGAGAGGCAAGAATAAACAATGATTAATAAGATAAATAGAAAACACAGAGCAATATAGTACATTTAAATTCAATTCTTCTGAAAATTACATCAGATATAACTAAGCATTTAGTAGGAAGAGGTTGTCTGCTTGGACAAAAAAGCAAGCTATGAAAGATTATTCAAAAAATGATTTGAATTGTTCTACTATTACTTAAATCAAATTCATCATTAAAAAATTTTCCACAAATAATGTTTCAGTCCCAATTGCTTTACTGATAGATCTTTCCAAATAGATAAAGAAAATGTTATCATTTTACACAATCTTTTCCAGAAATACAGTTTGAAATATTAATAAAATTCATTTAAGGAGGCCAGCATTACCCTGGTACCAAATTCACACTTGTACATATTACAAGAAACCTACTTGCCAATATTTTCATGAATATAGACATTATGAGAAAGTTAATTGGAGAAATGCAATTTTGATTTAGCATTTGAAAAATCACTGAATGTAATTTACATATTAATAAACACTTAAAGAAGATCTACATGATTTTCTCAATAGTTGCAAAAAGTCATTTGAGAAAATCAAACTCATTCATGATAAATTTTTTCAACAAACTAGAAATAGAAGATTATTGCTTCAACCTGATAAATGATGTCTATGAGTAAGCTGCAGTTATCATGCAGAGATACACTTCTCATAAACTATGATACAAGGTATGGAAGTCAGTTACCATTACTTCAGTTTAGTATTGGAAAGAAGTTTCTAGGCAATGCAATATGTCAAGAATCTACACACACACAAAATATGCAAATTGACTGTACCTCCAGACACCCACCAGCCAATCAGGAGTGAGTATGCAAATTAACCCAACCAATATGGCGGGTTAATTTGCATATGCAGGCCAGAGCGAAGCCTGAAGACTGAAGACTGAAGACAATTGAAGACAAGACTGAAGATAACTGAAGACTGAAGACTGAAGAGGCTTGGCTTATCTGCTGTGGCCGAAGCAGAGAAGCCTAGACTTGAGGTTTGGATTCTCCACTGTGGCCTGAGTGAAGGCCTGGGTCCCGGGTGCCTGAGGAAAACTGGTGCCAGCTGCCAGGGGAAGGAAGGCCTATTGCACCAATCTTCGTTCAACAGGCCTCTAGTGATTAATAATATTTATAATGGTTGGAAAGGAAGAAGTAACTTTATTTGCATATTACTGAACTGTATACCCAAGAAAATTTTAAAAACTACTAGATGTAATAAGTGAATTTAGAAAAGATTCAGATACAAGGTCACTACACAAAGATTAATTGCATTTATCACTGTTAGCTATGAACAATGTGAAAATCCCAATACAAATAGCATTTAAAATAGTAGTAAAGCCACCAAATACTTAAGGAAAACTCTTTAAGAAAAGGCAAAGCATATTACATTGAAAAATACTATAACATTTGTTAAAGAGAAATTTCAAAGAACTTAAGCCCTGGCTGGTATGGCTCAGTTGGTTGGAGCATCATCTTATACACCAAAAGGTGGCGGGTTTGATTCCCAGTCAGGTACATACCCAGGTTTTGGGTACCATCTTCAGCCGGTGTACATGTAGGAGGCAGCCAATCAATATTTCTCTTTCACATGTGTGTTTCCCTCTCTCTCACTTCCTTTCTCTAAAGTCAAATTAAAAAATTAAAATAAATGTACAAAAATAAATAAAAGAACTTAAATATTGGAGAATTATATTATGCTAATGAATTGGAAGACTCAGCATTGTTAAGATGTTATTCCCCACCAATTAATTAGTACATTTGATGAGCTATAAATCAAAATTCTACTATGCTTGATTTTTCAGAAATTTACAAGCTGATTCTAAAATTTATATGGAAATTCAAAGCACCTAGAATAGCCAAGACAAGCTTAAATAAAAATAAAATGAGAGAACATACATTATAGAGATAGAAGATTAAATGAATGAAATGAATCAACTGCCTGTTTAGTTGAGCCTAAACAGGCAGTCGGACATCCCTTTCATAATTCGGGACTGCTGGCTCCCAACTGCTTGCCTGACTGCCTGATTGCCCCTAACCACTCCCCTGCCAGCCTGATTGATGCCTAACTGTTCCCCTGCCAGCCCGATCGTCCCCAACTGCCTGGTCACCCCCTGCATGTTCCCTCTTTAGTAGATAGGGTTTTTTCTTTAACATATTGGACAGTGTACCTGCCGTGGTCTTGACAAATCAGTAAAAATGTAAACCCAAACTAAAAGTGTCATAAAATAAACTCCTTAAACAGTAAAGGTGATATCATGTGGTTGTTTCTTCCTTTCTTCCTTCTCTTTCTTTTTCTTGATATTTCATCTTTTATCCTTTCTTTCTCTTCTCCTTTTATTCATTTTCTGTCTTCTCTTTCTCTTAACTTTTCCGTTGGTAGAATCATCAGTACCTGAATCTGTCTGGCTTCCAGAAGACAAAGAAGAGGGAAACACACCATCATCTGAAGAAAAAGATGATCTATGTTGGGATCGGTGGTGTTTCTGGTTTTGCTCTTTTCCCGGTTTGTCATTTCTGCTGGCCCCGGCAACTTCAGGACTTGTGTGTGGACACTTCTTATTCATGTCTACAAAACCTCCCTGCCTTGGTGAAAACTGTAGGGGAAAAGGCCTTCCTGGGTGGGCTCAAGCCCTGCCCAAGGTGCGGAACACCCACCACTGCCCTTGCAGAGCCAACCTCCAGACATCTGGGTACTCTCCAGTAATGTAACTGCAACGTCCCTGTTTGACTTCACAAATTAGTTGTAAGTTACTTCCGATGTGAAACCCTACCTCAGACATTTCCTTTGTGGTTTCTAAAGATTTTAAACAAAACCCATTTACCTCCCTAACCTGGTCAGAAGTTTCTACCCAATGGGAGAGGTTTGCTGGGCAGCATCGCCCACATATCACCGCCCATCTCCATACCCTTGGCTGGCGGCAAGGGAAGTTCTCAGGCTATAGGTGTGTGTGTGTGGGATCACTCCATGGGGGCGCAAGCCCTTTGGAGGCTGACACCCCAGGCTGCTGCTGGGAGGGGATTGATCTGGGGGGCACAGCTGCCTCCCAGGCCTACACCCCAGGCTGCAGCTGGGAGCTGATTGATGGGGGAAAGGGGCGCGGTGCAGATGCCTCCCAGGTCCACAGCCCTGGACAGGCCAAGAGGTGCATGGTGCCTCCCAGCTAACAGGTTTCGCGGAGAGGGGCGCGGCTGCCTCCCAGGCCCACAGCCATGGCCGTGGCTGAAAGCAAAACACACTGAGAGGGGCGCAGGCACCTCCCAGCCGACAGGCCTACAGCCCTGGCCATGGCTGGGAGCAGAACACGCTGAGAGGGGCGCAGGTGCCTCCCAGCTGATAGGCCTATGACCTGGGTCACTGCTGGGAGTGGATCACGCTAGAGGGTGTGGCCGCCTTGCAGACCCATGGCCCGGGCAAGGGCTGGAAGCGGATCTCATGGAGGGGGGTCCACCACCTCCCAGGCCCATGGCCCAGGCTGGGGCTGGAAGTGGATAGCAGGGGAGTGGGGCACCTGACGGCCAGGGCTGTGGCTGGGAGCAGATCGTGCCAGGAATGCCCCAGTACAGGATAGTAGCAGATTGCGCCGGGGGCGCGGCCACCTCCCAGGCCTACATACAGCCTGGGCCGTGCTGCCGGCTCTCATCGGCAGCCCTCCCTGGGACTGGGGGTCTCTGGTGGGCCTGAGAGGACTGGGCGCCACCATCTTGTGTCTATGGGCGCCGGCATTTTTGTCACAGAGTGACAGTTAATTTGCATATTACTCTATTATTAGATAGGATAAAGAGATAATATGAAAATTAGCCTTGATGCTGTAACATCATGACCGCTCAAGAGGAGGCTGCGCATGCAGGTGGGTGGGAGGGGACTGCCTGTGCGGTGAGGCAAGCCAGGGATGGCACAGGCCCGCAGAGAACAGGGCCTGCCAGCTGCGTGTGCTGGCAGTCCTGCCTTTGTGCATGAGTTGCAGAGGAAACACCTTTTCTGACCACTCATTGGCTAAGCTCCCTGTATGCCACTCGCAGTGTTCTTGGTAACTTGGGTAATAAGAATCCAAGAAGGTAATCTAGGGTTTTTCCACCACACTCCTGGAGGAAAAAAAAAAGGTCTGCTGTTGAAGGGGCTAAGAAATGTCATATCCTGCCCTAGCTGGTTTGGCTCAGTGGATAGAGCCTCGGTCTGCCAACCACAGGGTCCGGGTTCAAGTATGGTCAATGGCATGTACTAGGTTGCAGGCTCCTCCCTGGCTGGAGCCCAGGTCAGGGCTCATGCAGGAGGCAACCAATCGAAGTGTCCCTCTCACATTGATGTTTCTCTCTGTCTTTCCCTCTCTCTTCCACACTCTCTAAAAATAAATGGAAAAATATCCTCAGGTGAGGATAAAAAAAAAAAAGAAAGAAAGTAATGTCATATCCTATGAAAGAGACATCTTGAAAATGCCTAAAGAAAGTTGTCATTTTTTCGTGGTGAAGGGACTGGAGTCCATGTTGATGAAAACACCTTAGCGGCTGCAGCAGCTGGCAGTGGCAGGGTAATGGGGGCAGTGCCTTCCCCTGATCAGCCTGGTTGCCTCCTGCAGAGGGAGGCCAGACTTCAGCTTAGGCCAGTTCCCCATGGGGAGCGGGTCTAAACCATCAGTAGGACTTCCCCTGAGGGCTCCCGGATTGGAGAGGGTGCAGTTCGGGGTGAGGGACCGCCCCCCCCTGCACGATTTTTGTGCACCAGGCCTCTAGTCTACTATAAATTTCAAAATACTGTTATTCTTACTTAGTGTTTTCTTTGTGTTTGCATAATTATATCAATTTCTTTTTGTTCCTGTAAACCCTATTACTTTATATACACAAAGTCAAGAGAAAAATAATAAGTGGAAAGAAAATCACAAAATTCAGTTTGGCTTTAGCTAAATTTTTCTACAGTTTTAGCTAAACTTTTCTTTCCATTGCACTTGGCCAGCTGCTTGACCTCCTTGTCCTTCTTGTTCTCTGACATTAATTACTTTGCACTTTGTGATTTGTTCCTGTTGCCCAGAATCCCTAGAGTTAATCATGTCCGGAGGGAACTCGTGTTGGCTCAGAGACCTTGTATTGCTGTACTAATTGTACAATTAGTCTGAGGTTAGGTGGGCACAGTGGTGCCCCTGCAATCTCTTACAGAAGAAGGAACATAAATCTAAGCTGGGGTACAAGTTCTCTCCAGCAACTTCACATGGAGGTATTAGATACTGCAAATTGCAGTGAAATTCTGACTTGGATTGCATTTCTGTCTACAATCTCTGAATATAGTGAGCAAGATACTCATAAAGAAAAATACTTGCTAAGCACTGAAGTATGAGAATTAAATATAAAATTCCAAGGAAAGAATATAGGGCAGGTAGCATTATAACTTACAATCTTGAAATATTATATGACAATGTTGTATGTCAGGTAAGACAAACATTTCCCATGTTTTCTCAAAAAATTATAAAATATTCATTAATGTTTCAGAAGGTCCTTGAACACATAAAAATGTATTTTCAATATATTTTTAACTTTAAGTCTATAGGGTATATATAGTGGTACCTTGTGGTTTTAATTTGCAATTTTCTGATGATTAATGAAACTGAACAATTTTTATTTGCTTAATATATATATATATATATATATATATATATATATATATATATATATATATAGTGATGCATTTATTCAAGTCTTTCCTCCAGTTTTTATAGATTAGCTACATTTTTATTTCTGACTAGAAGCCTGGTGCATGAAATTTGTGCATGCGGGGGTGTCCCTCAGCCTGACTTACCTGCACCCTCTCCAATCCAGGAGCCCTCTGATCAAGGGAAGGCACCAGCCCCATCACCCCGCTGCTGCTGCCACTGCTGGTCGCTGCAGCCACCAAGGTGTTTTCATCAACACGGACTCCAGTCCCTTCACCACGAAAAAATGACAACTTTCTTTAGGCATTTTCAAGATGTCTCTTTCATAAGATATGACATATTTTCTTTCTTTTTTTTTTAAATATATTTTATCGATTTTTTACAGAGAGGAAGAGAGAGGGATAGAGAGTTAGAAACATCGATGAGAGAGAAACATCGATCAGCTGCCTCTTGCACACCCCCTACTGGGGATGTGCCCTCAACCAAGGTACATGCCCTTGACCGGAATCGAACCTGGGACCGTTGAGTCCACAGGCCGACGCTCTATCCACTGAGCCAAAC